>NC_134830.1:163459441-163819015 GCF_004210375.1 Tachypleus tridentatus | reverse complement strand
CTTGTTTTTTTCTAACGACAAAACTTATTCTCGTTGCAATCAGCCAACAGTACCATCCGCAGCAATGGTTGTTATTTAGCTGTGTATTTTGAACGAAATGTCGAGAATGTCAATTTCATAACGCGCGCGTCAATATCCTCCCTCGAACCTTAAATCTATCTGGAGTTAGAGATTCTAACCACAGGCCACACCCAGGTCCCTGAAAATTACAATTATAATGAAATATATTTGCTTTATTGCGACATATTTAAAACGTACACACACACACACATTATGAACACAACAGAAACATCTGTAAGCCTGCACAGTGCACGCATACTAATATACGAATAGACACGACATACCAACACAAAAGTGTTCACCAGGTATTAAATATACACACCCACAGATGCACACACGAATTTTATCCGACTAGTGAAAAGAGCTAGTTGACTTTGTTTATTAGACACGTTAATATCTGAAGCACCCCCTCTAGTACAGCGGTATGTCTTCGGATTTACAACGCTAAAATCAGGGGTTCGATTCCCCTCGGTGGGCTCCGCAATAACCCGGTGTGGCTTTGCTATAAGAAAACACACTACAATATCTGAAGCGTAAACCGAGACCAAAACAATAATACGCAAGTTCGGCAAGTGGACCAAAATCTATAACACTACCCAATACTGCTTAAACCTAATAAAAACATATTTCGAATATCAATACATCAAGACTTGATTCAATTTACAACAGACAGAAACATTCCTTTTTTATGAATTTTGTTTGGTTTTGTTGCTCTACAAGGGTCTCGAATCTTTTTCTGGTTTGGACCGGTATTGAGGTCAGACCTATGATATGTTCCTCCTTCCTTTGACTATCGTTATTGGAAATGCTATACAATGAAACGTAGTAATTTGAGCACAAAAGAAGAGATCACACGGAACTCAGGTTTGCCTTCAGACTTTCTGCGGAGTCACTAGAGGGCGTGACTTATAGAGCTGTATGAAAACGTAGACGAATCTTGCTTCAAAAACTGGTAAGAAGAGGTCTGTGCTGATTATTTATCCATAGTGTTTAAAGTCAGAGAATTTTCCTTAACAGACATATCGCGACGCTGAAGAATTTTGTCAAATTGTATTACTCCGCAAAACAAAAGAGTACGTTCAAAGTACGGTAATTAAAACAATAATCTCGAAATGATAAAAAATCGGAGAATAAAAATTAATAAATACAGAACAAAAATTCGATACTTACGGTTTCACGGGCACCCGATCATCAGTTTCCATTCTTCTCTCATGTTCGTTAGTAATGTTAAGGTCGCCCACTAGGTGACGAGAGATTGTTGAATAACGACGAGTCCTCCTGTAGGGGGCTGGAGAATCAAGAGTGAATATACAGGCATTAAATTACACAACACAAGGTAATTTCCACGACATAAAAATACCCTGTATAATAAATTAACTTTCTATAGTTTTTGAAGATAGATTTAATTGCGCGTGGAGCTTTAAAACCAAGCTAGATCAATGTATTGGCCACACACTCACACACACGAAGATACGAAGTCGGTGTGGACACCTTCAGAAAAACCTGTAACTTTTCGACTTTGGTAAACTGAAGGAACACATTTAACCAGATCTACATGACTCATGGGAGGTTTCAATAATAAACCTGTCAAATATTACTTGTTAGTTGCATATTTCTGCCATCTGAGGGCGTGTAACGTTGAAAATTAAAATTTAGCGCTTAAAACTTTCGAAGAAAAGAGCACAGATAATAGGTATGGTTTACTACATATGCATGGAAGATATAAAGTAGTGTAAGGACCTATATTTAAAGCCACAAGATGCGTTGAAGATTATAATTATACCGCTCACTGGACTGAAAAAACAACAAAAAAAACACGCTCATAATATTAACTCACATACGCAACACAAACAACAAAAGTAACGTTTAAGTTACTGGCGCGTGAAAATTAAATAACAAAAAAAAAAATTGAAAGGGAATTTGTTGTAGGTATCAAACAGTTTGATCCACTAACAACTGTTTTATCTAAAGCAGTGAGAGAAAATAAAAAAATAAATAAATATTCATCACTCCTAGTGGTAGAGTAGCAACAATAAAATAATTTGTTTTAAATTTCGCGCAAAAGTTCACGATGATTAGCTGCGTTAGCCATCCCTAATTTGACAGCTAACTACTGGGGAGAAGGCAGCTAGTCGTCACCACCCACCGCTAACTCTTGGGCTACTCTTTTACCTCTGAATAGTGGGATTGGCCGTCACATGAAAACGCCCCCACGGCTGAAAGGGCGAGTATGTTTGATGCGACGGGGATTCGAACCCGCGACCCTCAGATTACGAGTCGAATGCCTGAACCCACCTGGCCATGCCGGGCCAGGGGTAGTTAGTCCTACCATGTACATCACGTATGTAAACGGTATGCCATTAAACAATATTAACTGTAGTTCAACTTCACAGTCTGATGATGTGGAGATCTCAGACACACCCTCGATAGCATCAAATAATTTACAACCAGTTTTAAATTTAATAGTCAAACACTCTCATAAATATAGAATCGAAATTAATATACCGAAAACAAAGTTAATTTCATTCAGAAAAAAAATCACAAACTACGTAAAACCAACTCGAATTGTACTTAAACGAAGCTCTTAAAAGAGGTATCAGGCAAAAACACAGGAGCATCCACGGAAACAAACTATTAAAATTTAAACCCAATATATCGGTACTTTTCACTGTTGGGTGACAAATACTGTTAAAACAACCTTAACGCTTGGCTGACCAACATTATTACACTTATCTTTGCTACGAAATTCCTCTTTCTGTACATTGATAATTAATCAAAATCATATATTCAAATAAAATTCATCTTATAATTTTAAAACGACATATTGCTACTTTTCAACTTATATGATTTGAACTTCGATTAACTAAGTTGGCCGTATAAGAAATATGCGAAGTAAACAAATGTTTTAAATGCTTTTCAGGTTATATGACGTATTTTATTCAATTTTTAAAGAACTGGGCGTCGTATACAGGTTAACGAGTTTGGACTGTGAATTCTCAGGTTCATGGTCCATTGTGGTAAAATTGAGCTTCGCGCTTTGGTGATTTGGGTACGCTACAAATTGACCATCAAGTCCTTCGGACGAGAGCACATCAAGAGACGAAAATAAATAATGTTACATTCCTTCGAGTCTCAGTTCTAAAGTATTGAGTACAAGCTTTGAACGAACACTAAAAACTTCAACGTAAGATAAATACTCTATTTATTATTAACAAAATAAAAGAGGAAATGTTGTATATTAATTTTATCACTAAGGCCCGAGTCGTGTTGTTGAAAAAAATGCACATATTTTCCAGATTACTTTGATTTTCGCACGAAGTATCGTCAAAAGGAAGTGACGTAAGAGAAAACTAGCGAGTGCTGAAGATAATTGCTTCTCCCTGGACATCCGTTAAAATATATATTAAAATGGAATACGGGTACTTTATTCAGAAATATGTAAGTACACGTGTAGCCCAGTATAACGATGTAAACATATTTTGTATAACAAAACGGTCTCTTAGAAAAAACCCAGCCCACATAATCAGAAATAATCGGTATGTTTATGGATATACTCCCAGTAGCTAGGTGATACCACAGGAACGTTCTGTCAGTTACGAGTAAATATCTCAAGAAACTGTAATTAGGAAGTCTATCCAATGGGCACATCGTGAGTAGAAAGTCGATATCCCATCTACAATTAACGAGTCAATATACTAACGAAGTACCGTGGTACCTCGGTTCTCGAACGACTCCCTTCTCGAACATATTGTTTGAGAAAAAAATGTCTCGGTTGTCGAACATCAACTCGGTTCCCGAACTAAGTTGTCGTGGCCCGAACCCCCGAAATAACCCGACTGATGACCATTTTACCAGAACCTGTTGCTCAGTCCACACCCCCGCTAAAATCTGCTCTGAACGTTCTCGTTTTTCTTTGTTGTTTTTCTAAATATTCTGATTAAATAAGCCAGCATGGGGTCAAAGAAGGATAATGAAAGCAGCAAACCAAAAAGAAAAGTTGTTAGAGCCACAATAGAGGTGAAAAAAAAGATCTCATAGCGAAGTATGAGAGTGGTGTTAGCGTGTTTAACCTTGCTACACAGTTTGGTATGGTGAAGTCTACAGTCTGCACCATACTGAAAATAAAGAGGTCATCAAAGGAGCTGATGTTGCAAAAGGAGTGACAGTGCTTACGAAACAAAGATCACAAACAATGGAAGAGGTAGAAAAACTGTTGTTGATTTGGGTAAACGAAAAACAGTTAGCTGGTGATAGCATTTCTGAGACCATCATTTGTGAGAAAGCAAAGCAGTTGCATGCTGACCTCCTGAAAAACACCCCTTGAATGAGTGCTGATACAAGTGATGCCTTTAAGGCTAGTAGGGGTGGTTTGAAAAATTTAGGAAGAGAAGTGGCATACATAGTGTGGTGAGACGTGGAGAGGGTGCCAGTTCTAACAAAGACGCTGATGATAAATTTGTTAGGGAATTTAAATACTATGTAGAAGCTGAGGGTTTTATTCCCCAACAAGTGTTCAACTGTGATGAGAGAGGCCTCTTTTGGAAGAAAATGCCATAGAGGACCTACATCACCAAGGAGGAGAAGTCACTACTAGGACACAAGCCAATGAAGGACAGGCTAACTCTATTGTTATGTAGTAATGCAAGTGGGGACTTAAAACTTAAGCCTTTGCTTGTGTACCATCCTGAGAACCTGAGGGTTTTTAAGAAAAATAACGTCCCGAAAAGAAAACTAAATATCATGTGTAGGGCTAATAGTAAAGCATGGGTAACCAGGCAGTTTTTTATAGAGTGGATCCATGAAGTGTTTGCTCCAAGTGTAAAGAATTACCTCACAGAAAAATAGTTACCACTCAAGGCCCTTCTTGTGATGGACAATGCACCTGCTCACCTTCCAGGCTTGGAGGACGAGTTGGTGGAGGAGTACAGTTTCATTACGGTGGAGCTCTTGTCCCCTAACACAACTCCTCTCATTCAGCCCATGGACCAGCTGGTCATATCGAACTTTAAGAAACTCTACACCAAAGCACTGTTTCAAAGGTGCTTTGAAGTGACCTATGACACAGAGTTAACCCTCAGAGAGTTCTGGAAAAAATCACTTTAATATCCTCCATTGCTTGAGGATCATAAACAAAGCCTGGAGGGAAGTGTCTTTGAGGACCATGAACTCAGTCTGGAAGAAATTGTGGCCAGACTCAGTAGCAGATAGGGACTTTGAGGCTGAGCCTGTTGTCGAGGCTATTGTCTCACTAGGCAAGTGTATGGGTTTGAATATGAGTGGTGATGATGTGGAGGAGTTGGTGGAAGACCACAACACTGAGCTCACCACGGAAGAACTCCAAGACCTTCAGAAGGAGCAGCAACAGAAGGCAACTGAGGAAGTGTCTTCAGATGAGGAAGGAAGGGAGGATGTTCCTAGTTCACTAAATGTGTGGAAAATGGGGAGAGTTGCAAAGTTTTGTGGAAATATTTCACCCTGACAAAGCTGTAGCAAACCGCAGCATAAACCTTTTCAATGATAATGTCATGTCTTACTTCAGAAACATTTTAAAATGCAGGCAGAAACAAACCTCATTAGACAAGTTTTTAGTGAGAAATAGATCCAGTGAGTCTCAAGCAGGTTGTAGCAGTACAAAGAGACAGAAAAGAGAAAGAACCCCAGAAGGAGAGTTACCTAACGTTTTTATGGAAGGTGACTCCCCTTCCAAACAATAATAACCCTCCTACTCTCCAAGTTCCTCACCACCTTTCACTTACACCATCAGCTCTCCTCAGCACAGGTAAAGTGCAGTTAAATTTTCATTTATTGTTTTTTTATTGTGTTCATAGTTTTTGTGGTTGACATGTAAGTATTATTATACAGGTATAAATAAGCAATATTTTTACTTAAAATGCTTCATAATGCGTAATTTGTGGAGGTCTGTAACGGATTAATTTAATTTACAGTATTTCTTATGGGAAAAATTGATTCGATTTTCGAACAGCCTTCTGGAACGGATTAAGTTCGATAACAGAGGTACCACTGTACTCTTAACACGAGTCAATATCCCAAGTACATACTACAAACAGCATGTTAATATCCTAGCAAGTACTATTACTACGAGTAACGAGTTGGTGACGCAAGAATGTATTGTAACTTCAAGTAGTTCGCATGTACTATGAAAAGCCAATGGGACCCTGCATGGTTAGGTGGGTTAAGGTTATAATGTGACGGCCAATCCCACTATTCGTTGGTAAAAGAGTAGCCCAAGAGTTGGCTGTGGGTGGTGATGATTAGCTGCCTTCCCTCTAGTCTTACACTGCCAGGTTAGGGATGGCTAGCGCAGGTAGCCCTCGTGTGGCTTTGCGCGAAATTCCAAAACAAACTACGAAAAGCGAGTCAATATTACACTATTTTCCGATGAACTTGAGTATATTTCTACTGGTTCCAGCTACGAAATTACAAATAACTAGTAGCAGTTTTAAGGAAAGGCATGTAAGCAACACACGAGACTTAACTGTTCGTGTCTGTTACCACGGTAAAGAACGCTGTAGCAATTTGAACTTTAATGAAATAACCTAGCTATTACAAGGCTGCATATCACCATGATAATGAGAACAGTATTTGATTAATTCAGAAAACCATGGCGTCGTGATAGGAAGTGATTTAGGTAATAATGACCTTTGTCCTCGTAACAATACGCATGCTCTCTCGTTCATCAAGCAAAATAACACGCTCTGAAATCGTGTCTTGTAATGTTTCGATTTGCGTGCGTGTGCGTTTACGATTTTCGCACAAAGCTAATTTTCGAGTAATACGCAAGAGGGAAGGCGTCACCTACCGTCAAATACTTACCGATGTATAGTGGGTGCGAGAGTATGTATATTTAACGTCAAGTTATTCAAGATCCAGTGACATTGACTTAGAAATAAAACAATAAATAATTATAACCTCAGAAAAATAGGCCAACATAATAAACAACACATTTAACATAACAACGTGCGTCACCGTGTTATTCTAAACCTTACCGTCAGTTCACTTATTGTTGAAGTACAAGTTCATTGGCTTTTGGATTAATAAATGACAGATCAGGCTAAAACTATACCGTTAGAGCTCGAAAATCCATGAAGAATATTCCAATGTCCCTAATTAGCTCCGTAATAATGTGTACGTCCAAGTTTCTACTAATCCACTTATAAAGCGAACACTGAAAACCATGTTGCTATGGTAACGTAGTGCTATTGTTTGTTTGTTTTGGAATTTCGCACAAAGCAACTCGAGGGCTATCTGTGCTAGCCGTCCCTAATTTAGCAGTGTAAGACTAGAGGGAAGGCAGCTAGTCATCACCACCCACCGCCAACTTTTGGGCTACTCTTTTACAAACGAATAGTGGGATTGACCGTCACATTATAACACCCCCACGGCTGGGAGAGCGAACATGTTTTGGCGCGACTCGGGCGCGAACCCGCGACCCTCAGATTACGAAGCGCACGCCTTAACGCGCTAGGCCATGCCAGGCCAACGTAGTGCTATTCCATTGGGCTCTCAAGTAACAGTTGTTGCAGTACATAGGTTCAAAACGCAATTTTTAGAAAAAATTACATTAAAATTAATACAAAGAGACATTTATATTCAATTTAAATAATAAAAGATACTTTTGTTTAACTTCCTCCAGTCATTTTAAATAGTATACGCATGAGTGGTTTTGCTCAAGCCTTCGAACTTCTATTCAGACAAGAAATCCTCAAAGACATTGCATAGAAGTTTGTTTATATATTAAATAATGGTCAACAAATGAATTAATAATGGAAACAACAAACGGGTGAATTGTTTTATTCTTCAGCCATGGAAATTATAATGCAACTCCACCTCCGAAAAGCAAATAATTTGCCTGTTAACGTTTGATTCAGAATGGAAATAAGAAAGACCGAAAGAAAAGCAAATGAAAACCACAAACACAGATTACGTATGTATCGAAAAATTTGTTGACAATACTTGGAAAGTAAAAATATAATACTTAAGTTAAAAACTTACTAATGCCATAGGAAGCAAAAGACGATTCGGGTGACATACCTACACATAAATGGATGCGTAAGTGACCTAAAACGTAATCAGTCTTTCGAACTACATTGACAACTTGTAGAGAGAGAGAGAGAGAGAGAGCTAATCGCCCTTTCAGCCGTAGGGGCGTTATAATGTTACGATCAATCCCACTATTCCTTGGTAAACGAGTAGCCCAAGAGTTGGCTGTGGATGGTGATGACTAGCTGCCTTCCCTCTAGTCTTACGCTCCAAAATTAGGGACGGCTAGTGCAGATAGCCCTCGTGTAGCTTTCCGCGAAATTCAAAAACAAACAAACAAGAGAGAGCTAAAATTATCTTGTTCGGACAACTAGTAGTCTTCCAACATTAAGATCTTACTAAGCCTGTTCTTCCTGAGAATACAATCGTGGCTCCCCCTAAGGTCGAAACAACAAATTATAACCAGACTGGTGCATCGGCCCTTCAAGCAAGTTCGTTATCGTAAACTAAAAGATGAAACGTATCTTCTTATTTCAAAATATTTGTTTGTCACGTACTAAACTCGTATCCTAGAGTTATTCGATTATTGGTTATTGAATTTCGTGCAAAGCTACTCGAGGGCTATTCGTGCTAGCCCTGTCCCATTCTGAAGCAGCAGACTAGAAGAAAGGCAAATAGTCAACACTACCCGCCAACTCTTGGACTATCCTTTTACCAACAGATAATGGGAATTGCAGTCACGTTGTAGCGTTCATACGCCTGAAAAAGTATGATCGTTGACGGGTTTCGATCCCACGACCATTAAATTGTGAGTCAAGTACTATATTCGCCAGCTTAAGCCAGACACTACAAGGGATGTTTGTACATGTGTCTCTTATTTTGAACTGATAGATTGGAGAGAATAAAGAGAAGATAGCTAGCTAATAGCACGGACCTCCAACTCTTGAACTACTCTTTTCGAACATCATAGTATATTTTGACTGTCACTCTTATAGTGCACCCACGGTTTCAGAGAAGAAATAGCATTTTCACGTAATAGGACACGGACACTAAAACACTCAGCTTCACAGTGCTGGTACGTTAAATCACTGATTCGCACCCCACTCTACTGAGATTATAATTCATATAATTAAAACAAAAACATTTTTTGTTAGTGTCGTCACACTAGTTTACTGAAGTCAACAGTAGGCTTACTTAGTTAATCGTTGGTAAAGGTTAATTTAAGTTTAGCAAACAAAATCAAGGTCGTAAGAAAATTCAAACCGCCATTACTAAAACGACCTATTTACGCGACCAACTTTTATAGACGAAAACGAGGCTTGGTGGGCAAAATTCGCCATAGTTGTCCCAATATTATCAATCAATGAACGTATCAGCTCTTCCCTCGATCAAAAAATGAACAAATGTTCCTAGTTCTATACGAGCTTGCGTTGACAAGTTAACAAGTGATTGAGAAATACACCACAGTATCGAAAACATGGAAGTGAACGCAAGCATATCTTATGTTCTTAAAGTTGGACTTAATATTGAAATATGTACTACTGCGGTGCTGAATGACGCATGCGCCACAGAGGTTACTACCTCTCTAAATCCGTTCCTCAGTGGCACAGCGGCATGTCCGTGGACATAAGTGTTAGAAACCAGGTTTCGATACCCGTGGTGAGCAGAGCACAGATGGCACGTTGTACGACTTCGTGCATAATTCAAACCCTCTAACTGAGACATTTTACATTCTATAAATACTTATTTAAGAAATACTGACATGTAGAAGTCGTGTCTGGTCCATATATTTTAATTATAACTTCATCTGTAGGTTTACGAAAAGCGTTAATTAACTCCAGACTTAGAGACAACGTAACATGATATTTAACTTCAGGATTCGATCATTAATTGAATTACAATAAAATCAGTTAAAAGTTAATACATATCGATGTGTTTTGTTTTTGGTTGTTTTTTTGGAATTTCACGCATAGCTACACGAGGGCTATCTGCGCTAGCCGTCTCTAATTTAGTAGTGTGAGACCAGAGGGAAGGCAACTAATCATCACCACCCACCGCCAAGTTTTGGGCTACTCTTTTACCAACTAATAGTGGGATTGATCGTCACATTATAACGCCCCTACGGCTGAAAGGGCGAGCATCTTTGGTGCGACGGAGATTCGAACCCGCAACCCTCAGATTACTGGTCGAACGCCTTAACCCACTTGGCCATGCCGAGCCTTCATTAATGTGAAAAATATTTATTTCACTGGAAAATATTAAGAGTATAGTTCTGAAACTACCACTAGCAATAGTAATTATCCTAACATTAATAATATAGTATTAAAACTAGTACTAGAAGTATGTTTGAAGTTAGGCACAAAGCTACACAATGAACTATCTGTGCTCAGCCCACCAAGGGTATCGAAACCCGATTTCTAGTGTTGTATGTTCGGAGGTATATCGCTATGTCACTAGGGGACCGCTAGAAGTAGACGTGATACTAATAGTGCCAAAAGCGTGTGCGTTTTCTTATAGTAAAGCCACATCGAGCTATCTGCTGAGCCCACCGAGGGGAATCGAACCCCTGATTTTAGCGTTGTAAATCCGGAGACATACCGCTGTACTATCGAGGTGCATGTGCTAAAAGCAAACGTTATCCTAACAGTAACAGTTTAACAATGAAACTAGAAATAATTAATTAACTGTATTTTATTTTAAAAATATCTAAATATTGCCTGAGTATTCTTCATTAACAAACCTAATGTTTCAGATCTTTCAAAAAAACTATAGTATATTGAAAACAAAAAGCACCCCCCCCTCCTCCCGTGACGTGAATTTGTTTTTACCTTACTTATACATTCCGAACAATGAAACAAACTTGTAAACTGAGCACGTCAATAGCTAGTTCACTTCTGTGCTTTCCGTCAAGGTTGTTTAATCAGTTGTATATTTTGGGTTTCAACAATTCAAACTTATTTTTAGACTTGTTTGGCACATCAGTGTACAGCATGTGACAAAACTGCTCACCAAGACTCGTTTTCGACTCTCCCGCGAATGAACGCCTAAGTACACATTGTAGTACTTAAAACATTATTTTGAACAAGAGAACCCAAAAATTGCGACAGGAAAAAAAAAAAAAAAAAAACTTTGCTTTTTTGCTGCCCTCCAAGAATGTATTTTGGGGTGTGACGTACACACAAAGTAATGATGAACTAATATACATACTCTAAAAGTCCGTTATTAAATTTTATGATTTCGCGACCCCCCCTCTCCCGAATCTCAGAAATTCTGGTTTATCATAATAAAATATACATATATAATACAAAGTTCCGCCCGGTATGGGCGGAGCCTGTTAAGGCGTTCGACTCGTAATCCGAGAGTCGCGGGTTCGAATCCTACTCGCACCCCATGCTCACTCTCCCAAGCGTGGGGCGTTATAATGATACGGTCAATCCCACTATTCGTTGGTAAAAGAGTAGCCCAAAAGTTGGCGGTGGGTGGTGATGACTAGTTGCCTTTCCTCTAGTCTTACGCTCCAAAATTAGGGACGGCCAGCGCAGGAAGCCCTCGAGTAGCTTTGCGTGAAATTCAAAAACAAACAAACAAAGCAATACAAGGTTCGATGTCTCTCGGTAGACACAGAAGATAGCGCAATGCAACTTTGATACAAGAAAAACACATATTCCATGTTGGAAAACTAATAACATTACAATGAATTTATTTTCTGTAAAACCATAACAACAACCCAAATTATAATAAACCCAAACTTTTTTTTAACTCGTTGACGCAAACCAAAAAAAAAAAAAATAGTTGGCCCCCTGCAGGAAGTCATGAACACTAACAATTCGTAACATATTAAAAATATTCAGATATTACGGAAGTTATAATTATTATTCATTGTGCAGTATATAAGATTTCCCACATAGATATATAACTAACTAATTATCAGTTGTTCCTGACGTTCGTATACGTCTACCTGACACCCTTCTGGGAAACTTACCTGGTGTTGCCAAAAGCTACCAGTCTCCGTCTTGCCGTTTCAAAGAGCAAAGAAATCTTACTGCTTTAAAACAACCATGAACACTCTGATGGAAGTGGGTATCTAAAACTAACACACCTATCGTTTCAAAACACACGCATTCAGACCACAATGAAACGCGGTTTTCACGAGTTTAGCCTCCTCACGATTGATCTGCACAATAACAACGAGCGCCACAGGAAAATGACTACACCAATCTTCTACAGTTCTTAAACATACAACGATAGAGAGTCTGTCCTAGCCTTCAACTCTCCGATGACCAGTAGCAATAACACGCACTGTTGTGTGAACTTAATTAAAGGATAATACTTTACGAGTTTCTCTTGGATGGCCTAATAACCAACCATCACGTATACACCTTTACAGTTAAATCAGTTGTTCTGTTAAGGGCTAAAAACCTCATGACCTTTCTCGAGAGTCAAAAAACGCGCAGTAGCTTCGTCTTCCAAACCACTCAACCACCAAATTAATGCGACAGAAGCGACGATCCACAAATTGAATGAATTTCAGGTCCATCGTGGTGCTGTACTGAGAAACCTTGAGGCTACGATTTTCCCAGTAACTGAAGAGCTGACATTAGTCCCCGGGTCTAGAACGTGAGATACACCTACTCGATTAATCATTTGTCGTCACCGGCTGAGCTTTGTGGAGCAGCGTTCTATTTACTGGAACTGTAGGTCGTGGGATTATTGGGTTGGAGAATGACTAGTCGAAACCATTTCGAATCACTTGCATGGAAAATGCATTAATGATCCGTTTCGATGGAGACGTTTACCTCACGTAACTCATTCCATCATACACACTTATATCTGAACCTAAGTGACCAGTTAATAACGTACAGTTATTACACACTGTACGAAGCTAGTTTGGGAGTTGGTTTGGTTTGAATTTCGCGCAAAGCTACACGAGTTATCTGCACTAGTCGTCCCTAGTTTAGCAGTGCAAGACTAAAGGGAAGTCAGCTAGTCATCATTACCCACCGCCAACTCCTTGGGCTACTCTTTTATCGACGACCAGTGGGAATAACCGTCACATTATAGCGCCCCGCGGCCGAAAGAGCGGCATTGTTTGGTGTGACGGCTATTCGAACCTGCGACCCTCGTATTTCGAGTCGAGTGCCTTAACTACCTGGCCATGCCGGGTCTGGCGTTGGCTTGAGGAAAGAGAGATAAAACATTGCTCAGTAATCTCATTCGGTAGCCACGTAAGACAGGTGGATCGTTGGCTTGAGGAAAGAGAGATAAAACATTGCTCAGTAATCTCATTCGGTAGCCACGTAAGATAGGTGGATCGTTGGCTTGAGGAAAGAGAGATAAAACATTGCTCAGTAATCTCATTCGGTAGCCACGTAAGACCGGTGGATCGTTGGCTTGAGGAAAGAGAGATAAAACATTGCTCAGTAATCTCATTCGGTAGCCACGTAAGACAGGTGGATCGTTGGCTTGAGGAAAGAGAGATAAAACATTGCTCAGTAATCTCATTCGGTAGCCACGTAAGATAGGTGGATCGTTGGCTTGAGGAAAGAGAGATAAAACATTGCTCAGTAATCTCATTCGGTAGCCACGTAAGAAAGGTGGATCGTGTGACTGATATGTCTTGTTTTGAGTAGGAACGTTTAAAAAATATAGAGACAGCAATACATACGTACAGAGGTACTTTTAATGATATTATCTCAATGACTGAAGTACATGTAATTAGATCCAGTTTAGCTCTATAAAAAAGTGGTTTAGAAGCCCGATAAATTTTGTTTAAAGATAAAACAAATGTAGTTATGTTTCTAGACTTGTGTGTTTAGCATTTAAATTAGATTCAGTGGTAACGCTATAAAACACGGGCATATCTACAAAGTAGGCTTCGCAGAAATGTGTACTAAAGTTCGGGTATCCTTTATGAACAACTTTGAAACGAGTGTTAATTTGTTTGTGTTTTGCTTTTAAATTGGGAATCTGAAAAACTCCACCTTTTTAGCCCCGCATCTTGTTAATGCCAATGTAAAGTACCGTATATAATAAATATTAAACATCTTAAAAATTGTCAGTGGAATGTACAAACGTGAAACAGACAATATAGCTTCCAGAGACCAAGACACAACTATGTTTCTACGGTCACAGGTCAGACCTAAATCTTCTATCTTATCTAACGAGGTGACCTCATTAATTAATGCGTTAAACAAACATTCTACCTCTGCGGAAATTTCGAATTGCTGTGTATGATAATTACTTTAACCTACTTCGACATAAACATCAGTAAACCGATTGAATTATTTATTAGCATAGTTTTGAACTCTTATATTATTACTTATGTCCCATGGAGTTAAGAATATTCAACACTTTTTCTATTAATATATCTTGTTAAGACTTTAAGTTTTTGCTTAAATGTAGTAAAGAAAATAACTTAATATTGATAACAGAATTCTAACCATGAGAATTTCTCTTCGCTACTAAAAGAAAGTGTCCACTGGGCGAGACGGGAAGCGTGCAATCGGCAGTACCCTAACACTATGATCCACGCATAAGGGGTTGACTGTTTCTCTTGTAACGCGCCCATAGCTTAATAAGGAGGATATATTTTTTTGGTAACGTAAAAGTTCGGCATAAACCTGTTTCCACTAATGATTGGTGCCAAAATAACTATGTGACATAAAAAAAAAAAACACTGGGGTATCATAGCAAAAAAAAAAATGTTTTCCAGCATAACCAAGGGGTCAGGACGCTCGACTCGTAATCTGAGGTTTGAATCCCCATTCCACCAAACGTGCTTTCCCTTTCAGCCGTTGGGACGTTATAATGTGACGGTCAATCCCACTATTCGTTGGTAAAAGAGTAGCCCAAGAGTTAGCGGTGGGTGGTGATGACTAGCTGCCTTCCCTCTAGTCTTTCACTGCAAAATTATGGACGGCTAGCGCAGACCTCGTGCGAAATTCAAAAACAAACAAACAAAAACCCTACTGCTGGGTGTCAAAAACAATTATGCAAATTAAATAATTAAACATCATTGCGTTCGTTTTGAACGAGAAAAGTTTGTGGTGCACAGAATCGGTTTGTGACAAATTATTAATTATAAAAATAAATGTTTAGGAAGCTGTTTGTGATGGATAACGTAAAACCGTTGTATCACAATAGTTTTCCACCAAAACAATATTTATCATATCCATTGCGAACGACGCGTTTTGCTCAATCCAGAGCTCTTCGAACTGCCTGGGGTACAACAAACACAGCAGCAGCTGGAACTATTTAAATCAAGCCATTTTATGCAATAAGAATTCTTGAAAATCCATAAGGGACAAGGTTAAATAGCGTACTCCTTAAAAATGTTATATGGCTAACACTGCTTCTAATGACAAATAACAGTTGTTACCGTAATAAATAGTATAAATGTTATTTCGATCAATGCTACGTTTGTTGTATATCATTGGCCCGCAAAGCTCTTAAGCTAGTGTTTGCTTGTTTGGAATTAAGCACAAAGTTATACAATGGGCTATCTGTGCACTGCCAACCAAGAATATTGAAACCAGGTTTCTAGCGGTGTGAGTCCGCAGGCATAGCACAGTGTCACGAGTCCGTCGGCAATGAATACCGCGGGTATAGTGGGGTTTGAATACTACTATTGCACATTCTTCTAATTGCAGAAACTTCCCAAAAAACTAGATTAAGAATGGTAATGTTTAAAAGCGTAATAGGCCTAATGCTCATGCCTTATGACAAATAGAATTGTAAACAGTTTGGAAACGATGCATGGTTGCATGCGATAGGTCACTTAGAAATTACGTATGGTTTTAAATGCGATCTCGGAACACGTTCGAGGAACAACAGTTTTCATTTGGTAGTTTGAACTTTAACAACACTTCTAATAACATATCAACTTAAATTACCAGTGTTATTCGCCTAGTGTCTTGAAATACTGAGCCAGAGAAACCAGCTAGTCAACAGCGAGGGCCTTTTCCAGCTTTGAGCCAAACGACAGCATCGGCTATCTAACTCATTAAAAACTGAGAGTGCGGTGGTTTTACGACACGGACCTAGAACTTTCCGATCCGCCGCCCGCTACGCAAGTTTTAAAATTTTCAAGCACAGACGTCAATACTTAAAACTACACTACTGAAATACAAGAACGGAAATTTCAATAAGAAAACATACGCAGAACAAAGTAACCTTGCTGTGAAACTTAATTAACTTAACTCGTTGCTAATAGCTACAACTTTTGTTTCATGTCACACGGGAAGACAGTACATATTGTCGCTGGTAGATAAATATCTACGACTTGAGTTTCATGTCACTCAATAAACAGTATTCACTGTCGCTACTACTATGAAATCAGTTTCATGTCACTCGATAAACAGTATACACTGTCGCTACTACTATGAAATCAGTTTCATGTCACTCAATAAACAGTATACACTGTCGCTACTACTATGAAATCAGTTTCATGTCACTCAATAAACAGTATACACTGTCGCTACTACTATGAACTCAGTTTCATGTCACTCAATAAACAGTATACACTGTCGCTACTACTATGAAATCAGTTTCATGTCACTCGATAAACGGTATACACTGTCGCTACTACTATGAAATCAGTTTCATGTCACTCAATAAACAGTATACACTGTCGCTACTACTATGAAATCAGTTTCATGTCACTCGATAAACAGTATACACTGTCTCTACTACTATGAAATCAGTTTCATGTCACTCAATAAACAGTATGCACTGTCGCTACTACTATGAAATCAGTTTCATGTCACTCAATAAACAGTATACACTGTCGCTACTACTATGAAATCAGTTTCATGTCACTCAATAAACAGTATACACTGTCGCTACTACTATGAAATCAGTTTCATGTCACTCAATAAACAGTATACACTGTCGCTACTACTATGAAATCAGTTTTATGTCACTCGATAAACGGTAGATACAGTTGTTTTAAATCGGTAAGCAGTAAGTATTTTTACTCGCTGCCTCTCATTTTAAAATAAGATATTTTTCGTCCTTTAAACTGCCAGACTGGCAGTGTGGTCAACGTTACCCGACTCTAGCCAATAACAGTTTCAAACCACAATTCAGACGTAACGTCACGCCTTCAAAGTTTGCTTATTCTTTTTTAATAAACTGTTGGAAGTGTGAACAGTAAAAGACTTGCAGAGACGTGTAGTTAGTTACGTTCGTTGACACTAGGAGATAAATCTCCTTCAGTTTTGGTGATAGAAACACTTTCACCTGACACCGCATCTTATCTCGAGGTGAAAGGGGCTTCGTAGTAATTAATGAAGCATGTTCCTCGCGCAACTGGTGCACAAGTTAATACTTAATAACATCGGCAGAAAAATAAAACAGGCGAGCGGTTCGTCTCTAGAAGAATACTGCTGAGGACAGCACGAATGATGGATCCGAGTCCTGACTTAGAAAAAGGATTTGATCACGAGACAACAAATATTCGTTTTCGAGAATAATGAGCCTTTGTTGACGCTTTTCTTAGGAATCAAAGCTTTAATTCATGGCTTTCGCACACTAGTATTATTATAGGAACAATGCTTAGCCAAAAAATGTTCAATTATACCCGCCCTCTAGGGGCGGGTTGATAAGTACAGCTTCGTGAAATAAACCTTTAATAACAATTTTTTTTTTTACAATTATGACAAAAAACTAAAATGTGTTCGTTTTTAACATTACATTAACGATTCGTAAAGGAAGAAATGTATTTACAATAAAGTAATACGGTTATCTAAAACCTTACTCGTCTTTACGTATGCTAGAAATAGACAACAGGAACCCTAAATTCAACTAGTCCAACATTATATGCTATTTATGAAACAACCAGACCAGAAACAAGCACGTCTCATACGCAAATGGAACAATAGAAATCGGCTTAATGTAGCGTTTGTTACTAAAAGTAGTTTTAATGGGAGGCAGAGGTGTATATGGAGGTACACCTCCTAAACAACGATGGAGATGCACTTACCATTAACCATACTTTTTTTACAAGCTTCACGTAAGTACTTTACAAAAAAGGGATTTATCTCGCGAGTAAAAATAAGTTTCCTCATTTCTAGTTGAGGCATTTCGTTTTAGAATTTTAGTGAAGAATGTTTCCTGCACACTGTCGTTCCTAATTTTGAGTTGACAGAATCAAACAAACCATAGACCATTGTTATAAAGCAAACCCATAAGCCCGAGACATTAATTACAGACGTGCAACTGGTCAGCAGCAACCAGTTTTACGTTTTAATTGTTATTAACTACCTAGTATTTAAAGCTATTTCTAACAGCTGGTAACTTACATAAATAGCCTGATTTTAATAAATATTACTCTCACGACTATCACGTATTGGAGTAGTTTGGTACAGGCCTTTTTTCCTTCAATAAGGCCCGGCATGGCCAGGTGGGTTAAGGCGTTCGACTCGTAATCCGAGGGTCGCGGTTTCGAATCCACGACACACCAAACATACTCACTCTTTCAGCCGTGGGGGCGTTATAATGTGACGGTCAATAACACAATTTGTTGGAAAAAGAGTAGCCCAAGAGTTGGCGGTGGGTGATGATAACTAGCTGCCTTCCCTCGAGTCTTACACTGCTAAATTAGGAACGACTAGCGCAGATAGCCCTCGTGTAGCTTTACGCGAAATTCAAAACAAACCAAACCAATTCGTACTATCGCATCTTTCCGAACTGACCCATCCATTTCTATGTTCGCCTCTGCTTATATGTCCATTTAATGTCTTCGGTTGAAATGTTTTAACATCTCTCTCCATATCGGTGAAGTGATGTTTACATACACTGTAATCTGTTTCCTCCATATATCTACTCCATGCACTTTATTCATTAATATTTTACATTCAATGTTTAGTTGTATTTAAAGGTGTACCACCCACTGTACATGTTTTCAATCTTTCCCTCAATAACTGACAAGTTTATTGATCCATCTGGTTCTACTTTCCCTTGCTGTATCTCATCCTTGGTTCCCTCTTGGATAGTTACTCACGATTTCACAGAAAGATGTTAAAGCTACGTTCTTAAGTTTCAGAAGTCCAATTAGAACGTGAAATTGAACCATAGGGTGTAAAAAAATTAATTCAAGTATAAACAAAGATGACAAAACTAGCGTTAGCACACACGTCAACTATAAATAGGGCCTAATAGAAAGCCAAACAATATGCAATCTAAGATTAAAATACGTAATATTACAACACACGTTAAATAAGGTCTAATTCCAAGCTAAAACATAATCCTAGATTAAATAATATATGACGAGTTAAGTAATGACAGGCTGTACAGTTTACAACAAAAGTAATTTTTATTCTAAGATGGACGACCTGATGAACAGCGGTAGCTCGAAACTTCATTCCCTTCAAATATAAATATTAAAAATTTGGCAATTGTTTCCTTAATATATATATATATATATATCTTTGTCGCCTATTCTGTTAATTCATATATATATTTTTAAGTACCCATATAGTCACACAATAGACCCAGTTGATTAAAGTATTAGAACATATGGTAACTACACATGTAGAAGGGTATAATCCAAATCAGACTTAAGGATGCGAGTACAAGTGTTAGAGAACTTACAACACTAGAAACCGAGTTTCGATACCCGTGGTGAGTAGAGCATAACAAATCCATTTCAAAAAATCAAAGTGTTGTGTACATAATCTATGCAAATATCACTTTATATTTTGGGTTCATCAGCATGCATACCAGAACAGTAACAAAGTGTCAGATATGCGATTACTAAGGTATAAATCGTTGATATAACGTTAACATTTCCAACAAAACCTTTACTTAACTTCACAGCAATTAAACAAGTGTACCGGCTTTTTCGACCCGAACTTACGCATACATGGACGAAGTGGTCAAGTCAGAGACTCCTTGGGTTCAGGTGGAACAGTCTCCAATTTCGAACTGATAGAGTCGAGAGAACGCAGATAGACAACACCACCAATCACATACTTTTCAGTTAATATAGGCAAATAGTGGCACTTGACTTGACTTTCACTCTTACAACGGACACAAATCCCCAATGTGCGGAGCGCGATTTGTCTTGTGACAACAGCTCTACATTCGAGTATACTAACAGCAAGGCCACGTCTTGGTCACGAGAACTCAGTCAATATGTCAATATCACAAGCTTAAACCTAATCACGTGGTAGTTAAAAAGTTGTGAAGGGATAAAGTCGGAAATCTAAGTCAAAACGCGTTTGCTGCATGAACGTAACGGGGGCAAAGTAATACATTTAACTGTTTTTAATTCCAAAGTTGAATTAAATTTGTCAAAGTTGAAAGATCAAGACAAGAAAACTACGATCAGCTTGGGTTCACCCCCCCCTTGTTTTCAGAAAAAAATATAAGTTATTTTTAATTAACCGTATAAATATGTCGTGCATATGTCACGAGACCTTCAGTTTGACAGTATTCAAAGGACATTTCTTTTGAAAGTAATCAGGTCACAGATATCGGCCCTCTCTATCGTTCTTGAATTCACCAACACAAAATCCAAAGCTGTATGAACACGACCACTGTTTTGTCTAATCGTTATCAGCTCTTTCACTAGAAATATTCAACTAGTAGGAATATATTTGTTTTTATTGCAAATCTACAAAGATATTTCCTGGCGTCCTTAATCTATATCTACTTACTACTTGGAAATATTATACAACCTACTATTCACGCTAAGGGTTGTTGTTGTTGTTGTTGTTTTTGAATTTCGTGCAAAGCTACTCGAGGGCTATCTGCGCTAGCCGTCCCTAATTTAGCAGTGTAAGACTAGGGGGAAGGCAGCTAGTCGTCACCACCCACCGCCAACTCTTGGGCTACTCTTTTTACCAACGAATAGTGGGATTGATCGTAACATTATAACGCGCCCACGGCTAAAAGGGCAATCATGTTTCGTGGGACCGGGATTCGAACCCGCGACCCTCGGATTACGAATCGAGCGCCTTAACACGCTTGGCCATGCCGGGCCTTTCACGCTAAGGGAATGACTGTGCACTCTTACAACATGCCTTCAGTTTAAAGTGAGGGGAATGTTTTGAGACATCGCAGGGATTCCAGCTAGTTGGATAAGATATTTTTAATGAATGTGTGTGGGTGGGTGGGTGGGCATGCGGATTCTATAAATTATTCTTTAACAACGGAAGAATATGTGTGAAAGAAAAAAATGACATCTACCTTACACCGATGTGACATCGCGCAATGACTTCTACAATTAACGCCATCTAAGAAGACAAAATGCCATAAGCAAAGATTTATACAGTACTGTGAAAATGTGTTAGGACGAATTAAGATTAGATTTCAAGCTACTTTAAAAGAACAATGGAGGGTAAATCACAGATGAAACAAATTACATACAACAGTAGAAATGTATGTGTGTGTGTGTGTGTGTGTGTGTTCTTATAGCAAAGCCACATCAAGGTATTTGGTGAGTTCGTCGAGGGGAATCTAACCCCTGATTTTAGCATTGTAAATCCGTAGTCTTACCGTTGTACTAGCGAGGAACCAATAGCAGAAATGCTTCAATTCTGTAAACAGTTAATATTTTGGGTGTATCCTTTTACTTTAATAACTGCAGACAGTCTTGTAGGCATTGTTACAACATTTCATCAGTGTCCTTTGGGATTTCACTTCAAACGCCTGTAATACACTCCCATAAAGCGTCTTTGGAAGTAACTTTGGATTTGTCAAGACTTTGGTCAATCAAATGACAAACTTGCTCAACTGGGTTGAGATCGGGGCTCTATGAGGGCCATTGGATCATTCGAATAACTCCAGCAGCTTCCGTAATTTCATCCAACCTATACAGAAAAGACTGGTAAAGGATTCTAACACCAATAATACGGAAACGCATTGGGTATACCTTCACGGATCAGTATCTGATGGTACTTGCGGAGGTCCATTATTCTATCTATTTTGTACATATCTCCTGTCGCCTTAGCAAGAAAACGCTCTCAAGCCATCATGCTGCCTCCCTCCTGCTTCATGTTGGGTGCTATGCATTGAAGTAAGTATTTCACCTTTCTTCTGTCGGATGTACAACCTTCACTTTGAACCAACTATTTCGGACTTCAACTTAACCGTTGGTAACACCCTTTTTCAATACTTAACAGTCCAGGTTTTGTAATTTTTAGCAAATTTTAGTCTATTGACGATATTTGGATATCAAAATAAATCTTTTAATTTAACTGCTCACAACCAAATGTTTCATTCTCTTCGAGTATTCTTTATACTGTAGATCTGGACACTTTTATGTCACTTAGTAAATGGTTGTTTATCTCATGCTTGAGATCAGTGGCAGTCTTCCTTCTGTCCTGAAGGCTGTATAAACAAATATACTTAACATTAGTGTCTCTGAGTTTAAATGTTCTATCTCTTCCTTTCATATTTTCAAGTTTACCTGTCCAGGTCTCACGATCTAGGATGTAACTGGAAGTGTTTGGGGGAACATCTCAAGTTTGCAACAATCCGTCGGAGAGTCCATACAACATCACGTGAAGTTCTTGTGTGAATTCTGGTCTACTGAATATTCTCTACGTTTTTCGGGCCGTGATATGACAACAAGATAAAAAGAGCGAATATTAAGTTAAGATTTATTTATGGACTGCTACTAAATTGATTTATTCTAGCATATACTGGTACCACAAGCTAGATCTTTACTAACCTCTCTGAACAGTTAAGACACTGCATGGGGTGACATGACAGCTATTACAACCATAGATTTGATCAGTATGTTCATTCAAACAAAACCCTTTGTATAAATATATAGGAATTTTAAAGAATGGTAAGTGTTATAACCTTGGTTCATTCAAATACCAAACGGGATCAGTGAAGCATTACCATAGGGTTGATATTTTACATTCTGTAATGGCACAGATGAATTAGCCCATAAAACGGAAAGAATGACAAAATATTCTCTTGTCCTAACACTTTAGCACATTACCAAAATAACGTACAACAATTTTCAGTTTGTTCGTGCCCTTCAGATACGGTTTGTTTCTATAGAGACGTTCATGGGCTCAATCATGAGACTGTTACTAGAAGCGTTATTTACACAGGATTTCTGGTAAAGTTAACTTGTACACAATGTTCTTTAATAAAACTGGTATCAGTTTCTTGTCGTTAAAATAGTATATCTAAACGATACAACGTGTAATAACATTGGTTTATAAAGATAAAAACTAATTTATTATTACAGTTCCTCCGAAATTAAGAACAATGATGAATTTATGGTAATAAAAACTTGGAGTATTTGAAATAAGTTTAAAAAAAATGGCACGCTCACAATTATTGTTGGCCAGGTTGTTTAGGAACTTAACTAGTAATCCGAGGATCACGGGTTCGAATCCCCGTCACACCAAACATCCTCACCCTTTCAGCTGTGGGAGCATTGTAAGTGACGGTCAGTCCCACGATTCGTTGGTAAAAGAGTAGCCCAAGAGTTGGCGGTGGGTGGTGATGATTAGCTGCCTCACTTATAGTCTTACACTACTAAATTAGGGACGGCTAGCGCAAATAGCCCTCGTGTAGCTTTGCACGAAATTGAAACCAAATATCTTGCTCCTGAAGGATTTATCAATGCGGCAGATACGCCATTTTTAAAAACTAAAGTTTAGAAACAAACGTAAAAAAGACTGAAAATTAAAATCAATAAAAATATTATTGCATGGTTTATTTCACTTCCAATATTTGCAACTTCGCCATCTGTTGGTGTAATAATAAATGAATAATACAAGGATAAGTTATGTACGTCATCCGATAGGATATTAATGTAATAAATTACCTACACACGAGCCTCAGCAATAAGTCTGAGAGTTTATAACATTAAAATTGGATTTCTGTAACCACGATGGATACATCAAAGATAACCAACCCATCGTGTAGTTTTGTGCTTTAAAACAAATGGTGCACAACTAAAGAAAAAAAAAAAAGTCTACATTGATATAACGAAGAGATAAAAAAAAACTATTGTGGTGCAACAACTGATTACAAGAAGGTGCTTGAAATACAAGGTTAGTTATTATGGAA
This sequence comes from Tachypleus tridentatus, assembly GCF_004210375.1. Classification (NCBI taxonomy): domain Eukaryota; kingdom Metazoa; phylum Arthropoda; class Merostomata; order Xiphosura; family Limulidae; genus Tachypleus; species Tachypleus tridentatus. Next base: position 163,794,913 of record NC_134830.1, on the reverse strand, counting down.
AATTAATACATTTGTGTTCTCATAAATAAATGAATTTCATAGCAAGCTTCGGAGAGAAAATAAAACAGCGTTTTCACTTTCAAATGTTGAATCTCTGTATTTGTAATCTTTGTGAGAGTTAAAAGTCGAAACTTTCGTGAAAACAAAACCAAGCTTGCAAAATATTTTTACGAACTATTTAACGAGCGTGTACAAGTTTGTTTTAAATTTCGCGCAAAACTACACGAGGAATATCTGCGCTAGTAGCCGTTCCTAATTCAGCAAAGAAAGACTAGAGTGAATGTAGCTGGTCATCGCCACCCACCGCCAACTTCTGCACACACGAATAGTAGGATTGACTCTAATATTTTAACGCCTCAACGGCTGAAAGGGCGAGCGTGTTTGATAAGACGGGAATTCGAATCCGTGACCCGGAGAGCGCGAGTAAAACGTCATCACCACCTGGTCATGTCTCACACAAAAACCGATACTCCAGTCCTAAAATCACTTGTTCATACTTCATGCAAACCAAAGATTTAGGAAAATAATACAGAAGAACAAAAAAATAAAAGTTTGGAACCTCTGTTCAAACGTGACCCGGCATGGCCACTAGTAATCTGAGGGTTGCGGGTTCGCATCCCCGTCGCACCAAACATGCTCGCCCTTTTCAGCCGTGGGGACGTTATAATGTGACGGTCAATCCCACTATTCGTTGGTAAAAGAGTAGTCCAAGAGTTGGCGGTGGGTGGTGATGACTAGCTGCCTTCAATCTAGTGTTACTCTGCTAAATTAGAGACGGCTAGCACAGATAGCCCTCGAGTAGCTTTGCGCGAAATTCAAAACAAACAAACAAACTGTTCAAATGTAAACTGACTACACAGCAGGCATCTCTGCAGGGACAGAACTACAAGTTATAACATCAGCAGTTCTCGAGATTATAGCCGAGAATAACACATTTTCGATCTTAAAAACAATTAATGAGGCCAAGGTATGGCCTATGGATACGTGTGCCCAGAATGTCAATCTGATAGTTTAAGGTTCGTGTCTCATCGCTGCTAAAACGTTCCTAGACTTTATGGCCCATAGTCAGTTAGATAAAAGTAGCTCGACAGTTGATGAGCTGCCTTTTCTATTGTTAGTGTACGGTATATGGAATAGAGATTTCGTGCTTCCCGCCCACTCACCGTCCAAAAGAAAATGCGCTCCGTACTGATAAGAGCAGTCCGACAGTTAGCGGTGAATAATGTTTTTTTTCTGGTGTATCACTTCGCAACTGGAGACAACTAGAGCAAACCCATGAACAACAAACAAAAATGAGCAAGAAAAATAAATAATGAACACGAAAATAGAAATAATACAAAAAAGAGGGAATCATCAATAGCCGCAACACTAAGTTATTTTAGCAAGGATTAGAGTAAATTAATCTACGATTCAATTTTATCACTCATATGGATTTCTACCAGCCTAACCTGAAATTGAAATCATTGTGGGCAGGATTAATTTAACCTATGAAGCCTTGAGCGTGGACAAATAATTACTCGAAAGCGTTTAACCTCTCGAGTCCAAAACTGTATATTTATAGCTTAGATCTGTCAAGAGATGACGAAGCTACGAGCTAAACGTTTGTACTTGAAAAAGAAAAACAAACTAAGAGCTATTCTACGAACCATTATGCCGTCGCTAATAAATTCAAAATGCAATTCGTGCCTTAGATATTTCAATCTAAGAAGGATTTCTTAGCTATTGTACTCCCATTATACTGATGCGTATCAGATCTCTACAGCACGAACTTTATCAACCGGCTTCTGAACTGTTCGAAGTGATAAAACATCTGATCGAATCGTGAAGTCTACTGGGAAAGTATCGGGTAGGTCTTGTTTCATCAGAAATGTCAAAGTTTCTCGACAGCTCTATATAATTATGAAGTAAAGCATACCCTTCATTGACCAAAATACATGCAGGTATAGACAAAAAAGGTAATATTAACGGTGTCGTAACTGGCAGCATTATAGCTTATTTTCATTCCAAAAGTATATATATTCACTCAGAATGCTTATTTTATTACACCCTTGTTCTCGACTGGAAAAAAAGTCTAAAACACAATTAATGAGATGTTTAAAGCCCGTTTGTTTATTTATTGTTAAGCGCAAAGCAACACAATCGGCTATCTATGCTAGTTGTGCTCACTACTGATATAGAAACTCGGGTTTCACACTTATTCCTAAGCCACTAGAGGGCTTCAAAGTCGTAAAAACATGGGGTTATTTTTTTCTCAAGAGCTGACTGTTAAGTAACAGGGAATGTTTAATCATTTGAGTTAAAAAGTTAATCGGTATGTGATATTTCATTGTTCATTGTTGAAGCGGAAAATACGTTTGTTTACAAAAGTCATTTACCCGTTATTTGGGCTATATTGCTTCACATATTAAATATAAAGGTTTTGTCCACAAATCTCTCAGAGGGACAGTGGTCAGTTTACGGACTTTTAATGCTAAATTACGGAATTTAATTCCCACAAATGCCAAACACAGATAGCCAGTCTATTTTTAGTTTTTTATCTTGGAATACTCATAACGTATATTCTATCCATTTGAAGCACTGGCACCATCTAGTGCTGGGAAAGGGAAATTCATAATTTTTAAATTGAGCATTATTTAAAAAATTAACGATAACATATTCAAAACAGCGTTGTCATGCCTAGTAATTGTTTATATCATGTGAAACTGACATGGTCTAAGACTAAATTAAAAAGTTGCTTTTAGATATTATCCTTTTAATACTTATATAATACATAAAAAATAATATGGTAGAATATATTCACCTGGTTAATTACGAAAAAAAAAAAGATTAAATATTTTGCATTACTCTTCAACCTTCTTTAAAACAATTAGATTTTTAATAATAGTTTAAGCAATAAATTATACATTAAACTGACGAGTAAAATTTTAACGTGAAATAAAACTACCTGATGCTCAATATTAATTATTTTGACCCAAGAAATGGAGCCTAAACTTCTTGACATCTACCGCTATTGAACGTGGTAAACAAATACAGATATATATATTGTTTTATACTTGCCACTGTCCTTAATTTTGAGTTACACTGACTGTCACTCCTATAGTATGCAATGAACTTGTCTTGTCACAGGGCAATTTTTTTGTATTGTTGTTCGAAATTAAGCACAAAGCTACACAATGGGCTATCTGTGCTCTGTCCACCACGGGTATCGAAACTGGGTTTCTAGAGTCTTTAATCCGTAGACACGTCCCTGTGACACTGGAGAGTTACAGTACCAATAAGAATACAAGTAGGTATATTTAAACAAAAACTATACGGATACAAGCAAATCACAGTGAAAAAAGAAAAAAAAGAGAAGACAGAAGACAGGTTTACCAAATCAATAAATATTTGATAAACCCTGACAGTTACAAGACAGAAAAGTTACATTATTAAAACACAATAATACGATACATTGAGCAAGTGAAAATAACCTAGGTACACACGAAACTAGTAAATAAAAAGAGCCCTAGTTTTAAACATAATCACAACGAAGCAAAAATTATTTGTTACTAAGAAATCTGTCTACTTATATTTCACTAACAAAATACTTTTGTGTTAAAAAAAATGACTGACAATAGTGAATTTAAAATGAAGGAACTAAAACTCGTTAGCGTATGATGAACGTGAACAAATACTGAAACTGACAAGATTTGACAGAGTTCTTGCAACGACAAACAAAAAAAATATCAACAGAAACCTGCGCGATCTCTACTGGACAAATTATGAAACTAAAAAAAAAACACGAAATTTGCTATTCCAAATTCCCAACACTATCTTTAATAATTCAACGAGCCTTGAAGTATCTATTAGAACAGCTACCAAAGGGCAGTGAAGATAGAGGACGATTCATTCGCAGGTCTTATGTCTTTTGTTTTGAATTTTGCGCAAAGCTACTCGAGGGCTATCTGCGCTAGCCGTCCCTAATTTAGCAGTGTAAGACTAGAGGGAAAGCAGCTAGTCATCATCACCCACCGCCAACTTTTGGGCTACTCTTTAACCAACGAATAGTGGGGCTAACCGTCACTTATAATGATTTCACGGCTGAAAGGAGCGAGCATGTTTGGTACGACGGACATTCCAACCCGCAACCCTCAGATTACGAGACTAGCGCCTTAACCATTTGGCCATGCCGAGCGAAAGAAGTTCCTTAACTGAAAGGTTGGAATACATTTAATATACTCCCGTATTGTAATATTACTCTTTACTAAGAGGTTGGAATACATTTGATACACTCCCGTATTGTAATATTACTCTTAACTAAAAGGTTGGAATACGTTTAATGCACTCCCGTATTGTAATATTACTCTTAACTAAAGGTTGGAATACATTTAATACACTCCCGTATTGCAACAATACACTACACTCCCGTATTGCAACATTACTCTTAACTAAGAGGTTGGAATACATTTAATACACTCCCGTATACATAAGAGGTTAATACACTCCCGTATTGCAACATTACTCTTAACTAAGAGGTTGGGATACATTTAATACACTCCCGTATTGCAACATTACTCTTAACTAAGAGGTTGGAATACATTTAATACACTCCCGTATTGCAACATTACTCTTAACTAAGAGGTTGGAATACATTTAATACACTCCCGTATTGCAATATTACTTTTTTAGTATTATTTTCTAAAAGTACCATTTGAAAATATCTGTCTCTTTAATAAAGTTTTCACGTGAATTATATGCACGTTTTACATGAATAAATTAGCATTTATAAATATTATAGTTAACAACATTAAAGGTTACACTTACGAATACAACAGTTGGCACATGACATTGATTCTCACGTAAATACCGCGCTAACCACGAAGTCATGCTTGTCCCTACATCCGAGGATCCTTGGTTGCATGGTTTGGAGCTATGGTATGTTATAAAGCGATGATCGAACCTTTATATTCGGTAAGATTAGCCCGATAGTTGACAGTGTGCACTGTTAACTATCAGTTCCACATTATGAACGGCCAGCTTTGCTCTGACATTTAAAAAAAAAAAAAAGATTTTTACACTAATTTAAGGTCTCATATTGAGTTGTTTGCTTGTTGTTGCTTTAAGATAACCAATGACATAATTAATTACAAGAACAAGTCACTTCCGAGTACATGAAAATCCTTGATAACAATCATAATTCGTTGAGTTTTATATGTCGAACTTAGTTTAGAGGTTAAGATGCCGAACTTTCAATCCGACGATCCGCAAATTCGACCTCTGCACTTTGGACCCGTAGGTACTTTGTGACGGTGAAATCCCACCATAAATGTGATCCTTGAGTTGACGGCTGGTGATACTAACTAATTACCTTTCTTCTAAGTTGGTAGATCAAATTTATGAACAGTTGATACAGATTGCTCGTTATTTGTTAAAAACATTATTGCATTAGTTCGTACAGTTTACGACCCTAACTACATCATACCCAAAGAAGTACTTCATCAAATCAGGTGGCAACAAATGTTTATAGTTTTTGATAAAAGAGGGAGGAATATTACACGCGTTTTACAGGACCACACTTCAATTTGAAATGTGATAAAACAAAAGTTAACATTTTCTTTCTAAAAGTTACGCATCGGTTATTTTTTCTCTTCACTGTGAAAGACAGATTTTTATTTTTTGTTGCACTCTAGTCATTTCAAAAGGTTTCCTTTTGCGAAAAACGTTAAACTGTAATGGTTAAAAATTAACACGCTGCAACAATTAGGGTCCAGCAACAACACCATTTATTCACAATAATAACATCACAACACAAATAAATTCAACATAATTAATAAACAAGTACCTCGCTAGGATTTCACACCAATATTAACAAATGATTTATCATAAATATTAATAAATCAATATTAAAAATAACAGAACAACAAAAACACCTAATTTCAAAAGATAAATTACAGTATCTACAATAATTCACAGGTCAACAAATTTTTTCGAAATCTCAGTTGCATAAGATTTTTTTACTCATTCTTACCCTTTGTGACCTGCTAAATTCAAATATGAAAACGGTTCAGCTCTACATGCTCTAGTTTTAATGCAATTTTAAGTTTTTCATTCTAGCCTTTTGTGGTCAAATTAACACGTTTCCTGTGATGCCTATATTGGCAAACCGGCAACTGCTGCGATGCTCTTGTACATCTGACAGCTTCAGTGCTGCATGAGCTATGATAACGTGAGGTTGTCGTTACACTTGTCTCTAGCCTGCAACTTAGTTAAAGGTAAGACAACAGTGGGACACCGGTGGGTCCCATCGCAGGAAACGTGTTAATCACTTACACGTTTATGTTATCAACAGAGATATTAAAATTGTTTAGATTTTGTTTCAGATCTGATCATGGCTACAAGGAGACGTCAATGTGAGAACAAGCCGGACGCTTTCTGTTATATTTGTGGATGCTTCACGCTTATTCGTCAAAGGCGTAATATAACATCGTTTCTGAGGCGTGCTTATAAAGCGTACTTTGGACTTGCTCTTGGTGACCAAGACAAGAAATGGGCCCCACATATTGTGTGTCATAACTGCGAGAAAATGCTGCGTGACTGGACAAAAGGGAAACGTAAGGGTTTACCTTTCGGGATTTCCATGACCTGGCGAGAACCGATGGACCACACAACTGACTGCTATTTTTGTCTGGTCAATACAAAGGGCATTGGCAAGAAAAACAGACACAAAATCTCATATCCTAGTATCCCCTCAGCAATCCGACCTACTCTGCACTCTGATGAGCTCTCAATCCCAGTTTTAAGGATTTCTTCCATCTGAAGATGTGGGTAGTGACCAAGAGCAAGAGACTGCTGATGAAACTCAAGAAATACTTTCAGAATCTGGCGATCCTTCTTATGAGACCCCACAGTCATTAACTCCTCAACAGTTTAGCCAGCCAGAGTTGAATGACCTTGTGCAGCTGAAGTGTTAGCTTCCAGGATGCAAGAAAAGAATCAGATGAGCCATACAACTAAAGTGTCATACTTCCGAAATCGGGAGCAGACTTTTGTGCCATTTTTTACAGAGGAGAATATGTTTGTTTATTGTCATAATATCTCAGGTCTTCTCCAGGAATTAGGGATGCCAGTATACCATCCAAATGACTGGCGATTATTTCTAGATTGTTCTAAGCAAAGTTTGAAGTGCATTCTACTTCATAATGACAATGTCTATGCAGCTGTTCCAATTGGACACTCTGTGTATTTACGAGAGGAATATAATGACATTAAGACTGTGATTGACCTACTAAAATACCACGAGCACAACTGGACAATTTGTGTGGACCTCAAAATGGTTACTTTCCTCTTAGGTCAACAAAGAGGATTTACAAAGTATCCCTGCTATCTTTGCATGTGGGACAGCCGAGCTCGAGAAAAGCACTGGAACCAGAAGGAGTGGCCCATACGTGAGACTCTGAAGGCAGGTATGCCAAATATTGTCAACGATCCAATTGTCAGTCGAGAAAAGATCATATTTCCTCCTCTCCATATCAAGCTGGGCTTGATGAAACAGTTTATAAAGGCGTTGAATACTGACGGTGAATGCTTCCAACACATATTTTCTGTGCTCCCTGGTTTGTCCTTCGAGAAGATCAAGGCAGGTGTTTTTGATGGACCACAGATTCGTGCACTTGTGCATGATCAAGAATTTGCCAGAAAGATGAACGACAAGGAAAGGACTGCATGGCTTTCATTTGTGGCGGTGATGGCAAACTTTCTCGGTAATAAAAAAGCTGACAACTATGAAACTTTTGTAGCGAATATGTTGTCAGCTTTTCGCGATCTTGGATGTAACGTGAGTGTCAAACTCCATTACCTGTACAGTCATCTTGATAGATTCCCTGAGAACCCAGGAGCTGTAAGTGACGAGCAAGGCGAGCGGTTCCATCAGGACCTCAAGACCATGGAAGAGCGTTACCAAGGGAGATGGGACAAACATATGATGGCAGATTACTGCTGGAGCATTAAACGAGAATGCCCTGAGACAGTCCACAAACGCAAGAGCTACAAGCGGAAATTCATGCCTGAGTAGACTGCAATTGAGCTTTGCCTGCTCATAGTAGCAAATGTCTTATCTACTAATCAGTTTTATATAAATAAATTGAATTATAACTTTATATAAAATTGAATTTATATAAATAACTTGAATACATTTATACTATCTTGCATTTTCTTTTTTATTACCCAGCTATATTAAAGAGTTTTATAACATATTTTATCACATATTTTTCATGATAGACTACGACGTCAATGTGATGATGACGAAATTTTGAGATTTTCAAATACCTTGATTGCAAAAAAAGTAGAGCACTGAGTAAAAAACTAACTTCAGATCTGAAATCAGGGCAAGAAATTATGTAATACCAAGTGTTTGATATAAATGCAACAAAAACTTTGTTGACCAGTGTAATCAAACTGTACTTTTCGATAGTAGTAAACTAACAGTAACAGAGTAAGTCACGACAGAACAACCTCATGTGACCACAAATTTACGTATTCTTCTGCTATATTAACAGCACCTGCACGTCACCGTTAGGAAAGTTGGTGTCAGTTGTATGATACACAAACACTTGTATATTTACTCAAAATACAAATTATTATGTGGAAGGTAATTTACCGTTTCAATCCAACCAAATATTTATAGATAAACTAAACGGTAAAAGGAAACAAGAAATGAATGATGAACACAATCATAATCATTAAAAAATATTAATTTGCCATCTCACAATATTGTTGTTATAATTTAAAAGTAATTTTACAAAGTATAAATAAAAATATTAACAACAGTGTAGTTACTGGTTGAATGTTAGATGTGATTTTACTAGCAAGTCTTGTAATTTTATCTACTCTTTGATGGACTGTGTACTGGACAAAATTTAGAAAAAAGAAACGTTCGCCTCTTCGATAGCCGTGGGTGCGTTATAATGTTACGGTCAATCCCACTATTAAAAGAGTAGCCCAAGAGTTAGCGATAGGTGGTGATGATTAGCTGCCTTCCCTCTAGTCTTAGGGTAAAAAGTACGAGTGATGTTGCGGTTTCTTCCTGTAGATGGCAGTAGTAATGGCTTAAATGTTACAGGCGCATATCATCTTCGTGACCTCACCACATACAAAAAATAAGAATTCAACTACGACTGCGTTGGTTTTATTATTATTGTTACTTTAAAGAAACATATTTAGATGTTTATTAATATCTGCACTCCCATCGATGGAATACTTAGTGGTTCCATATCACCATTCTCTGTAACGGATCACGTGTAAAGATGACTGGTTTTGTTTGTCTTTAATTTCGCGCAAAGCTACACGAGGGCTATCTGCGTTAGCCGTCCCTAATTTAGCAGTGCGAGACTAGAGGGAAAGGCAGCAAGTCATCGCCACCCACTGTCAGCTCTTGGACTACTCATTTACCAACGAATAGTGGGATTGACTGTACTTTATAACGCCCCAACGGCTGAAAGGGCGAGGACGTTTGGTGTGACAGGGAATCGAACCCGCGACCCTCAGATGACGAGTCGATGCCTTGTACAGATGAATTAAGTGCATTAACTAGAAATAGCCCTCTTCCACCCCTTTTCTGTATGTTTAATTAGTAAATTATTCAAATATGTACCCTGGCATGACTAGGTTGTTAGGGAGCTCGACTCGTAGTCTGATGGTCGTGAGTTCGAATACCCGTCGCACCAAACATGCTCGCCCTTTCAGCCGTGGGGGCGATATAATGTGACGGTCAATCCTACTATTCTTTGGTAAAAGAGTAGCTCAAGAATTTGCGGTGGATGGTGACAATTAGCTACCTTCCCTCTAGTCTCACACTGCTAAATTAGGGACAGCTAGCGCAGTTAGTCCTCGTTGAACTTTGCGCGAAATTCAAAAACAAACATTCAAATACAATTTTTCTTGCTTTTGACACCTAAACGTAAATCTAAACGGCCATAACGTTTCGATGCAAATGTAAGCCAGTACTTTGTAGGGTTGTTTTTTTAATTTCGCGCAAAGCTACACAAAACAAACCAAACCACGTGATCCGTTACACAGAATGATGATTCGAACCCGTGACTCTCGGATTACGAGTCGAACGCCTTAACCTTTGGAAGTTAATCAATTAGTATATAACGTAAATGTCAGCGGAAAACGTTCGTAATAAAGGTTTAAAATATTTAATAATTATTCATAATTAATTTCTTTCATCTTCCTTTTTTGAAAGAAAAATATAAAGACAAATATTTTAAATGTTTTATTTGTAACGGAATAAAAACAACAACCATTACAATTAGGACAGAATAAAAAAAAAAGGAATTAATTAAATTTTAAGAACCACAGAAATCCAAAATAAATCTGTATGAAACTGTTGAAATCCCAATCTTATTTACCAAAACTAGTTAAAAAATTGTGTGCCTGGCCAGGACTTGATACTAATGTTAATAAATCGCAAAACAAGTAAACGTTAATAACAATCCCAATAAATAGAAGAATCAGGAAAAAGACCCTAATTCCAAAATAACAAAATTCTGAATTTAAATAACTACAAAATTAATAACAATATCGAGTGATAGTTGGCAACAATGCGCTTTGGTAATCTCTCGTAACTAACTCGTTGAAACTCGAGGCAGAACTTTTATTTAGTCGTCAGATCACGAGATTGCATCTCATATAATTAGTTAGTACCATAAATTTACGTAATTTTTCACAATACCAATAATATCTGAGCGTCGCCATTAAGTTAAGCTGGTGTCCGTTTCATAATATATATATACTCAGAATTAATATGATCAGCTCATTTCGTTCTTCGCCCCACTTGCTGAACATTTATTTCAATTACGAAGAAAACTTATTGGGGTAGAAACAGATCCCCAAATGTAAAAATACATCCCAGAAAATAAAATATGCTTTGTGAGAATTTCCAGACTTGTAGCTTCCAAAATAATGGTTAGCACTAGTTTTATGCATAAAAAACACGCGAAATGTTGGATTGGGAGCTGTTCTGATCAGAAAGGTGTCATAGCATGTACTAGTAGAATCCTGCACTCCTCTACAGAAAGAAATTATATTACTACAGAGTTAACACGTCTAGCCGCAATAGCCTAAATGGAGAATATACACAGTGATAATTAACCATTTTGTCTTGAAATAGCTATAGACTGACTGATGGTTTAGTCTTTAAAGTTGCAGGACTTAACATTTGAAGTACTACACAGGAAAGGAAAAAGAAAACCAGTTATTCGATGCCTTAAAATGTCACAAAACGAGTTTATTTCAAATTATCCTGAAGGTTTTAGGTTCTTTTCTTCTTTCAATAACAAGATGGAGGTGGAATAAACAAAACCGATATGTATACAAGTGAGCTTCCCAGCACATTTATTCATGTCTTATGAAGGTTTTACCTCCCTAAACTACTACACAATAATTACACTTCAAGTAGGACAATAAACATTAGCTTTATTGTACTTTTAAGCTCTACATTCTATATCTACAGCCTTTAATTTTTGAAAATATCTACAGATTGTATAACAACTCTGATTACACAGTACTTGCTATGTCTAATTTCAACGACGTATTCTGCTCAATCCAAACTCCTCAAGCCACTTGAGATACAAAAAAATACAGGATTGGTAAGATGGTTTTTGTTTTTTGAATTTCGCGCAAAGCTACTCGAGGATTATCTGCCCTAGCTTTCCCTAATTTAGCAGTGTAAGACTAGAGGGAAGGCAGCTAGTCATCGCCACCCACCGCCAACTCTTGGGGTTACTCTTTTACAAACGAATAGTGGGATTGACCATAACATTATAATGCCCCCACGGCTGAAAGGGCGAGCATGTTTGGTGCGACCGGGATTCGAACCCTTGACCCTCAGATTACGAGTCGAACGCCTTAACCCACCTGGCCATGCCTGGTCGTATTGATAGGAACACTATTTGAATAAACCATTTATTACAACAACAATCGCTATGGTGTGAACCCCTTTCACAAGCTGGCGAAGAATGACTATCTTGATATTTAAACTTGCCATTAGACATTGGTATCAGAACTACTATATTTTTTTAAACATCCTTTACCTTGTACAAACATCACGCAAGGAAAATTATACACAACTTACTTGACTTGCGTGTACGAGTTATGGCTTAAGTTATTACTACTCTAGCTTATATATAAATATGTATATAAATTGCTCAATAATTATAATTACAATTATTGCTAATAGGCGATTTAAATCAGCACTTTTAAACAATAAATAATTTATAACTACTTAAATGTAATGCTTTTCCGTTCCTGGTTAGCCATCTACAATCGTAACTGAACACCCAAAAGCCGTTAGAGATATTAAATCTATCAAGCAAAATCCAAAACGCCGAAGTTAAACAATTTGGCCATCATGAAAAATCAAACCAAGGGGGAGCAGATGAATGTCTCAAGTCACACCAGTATCGTCTCACTTCTCTGTCTATAACCAGATACGGAAAGCCAGTTACTAGTAAAACTACGTAAATTTTAAAATTAGAAGTAGAACCATTCAAAGTTCCTGTAATACAGAACTCCGAACCATCGCTCTTAAAGAGACCTTTAAAAACATGAAAATAACAGAAGGAAAACTTGCTTATAACTTATGGAAGATTCATTCCGATAAAGTACGGGAAACATAAGTTAGGCCTAACAACTCGAAGTTCGTTTTTCAGTATCAGAACAGTGAGTACGAACTGTTGCTGTGTTTTAATTAGTTAGTTATTCAAGGTCACCGTTGATAAACTAACGACCTCTAAGTAAAGAGTTTTCCATAACTAAAATTTTATTAGAAAAAATATATGGATATCTCTATATCCATTATTTATGAATAAGAAAACAATATCCATAAAAGTATTAGTATTGTTGTATATTACGGAAATTATTTTCATTGGTTATATAATAATATCTTTCAACAATACATTTAACAATTAGTCATTGTAAATACCCATTGCTTGTTTATAGACCTGTTGATTAGTAGTCTTATAATTATTACAATATAAATGCAGAAGTGTAGTATGTTTTTGCATTGGGTCTTAGTAATGTTATATTTTGTACTACACACTTTAGGCCCGGCATGGCCAGGTGGTTAAGGCACTCGACTCGTAATCTGAGGGTCTCGGGTTCGAATTCCCGTCACACCAAACATGCTCGTCCATTTAGTCGTGGCTGCGTTATAATTCGACGGTCAATCCCACTATTCGTTGATAAAAGAGTAGCCCAAGAGCTGTCTGTGAATGGGTGATGACTAGCTGCCTTCCCTTTAGTCTTACACTGGAAGATAAAGGACGACTAGCGCAGATAGTCCTCGTGTAGCTTTGCGCGAAATTCAAAACAAAACAAACCAATACCCACTTCTGTATCCATAAAGTTATTAAATACTCTAATATAAATACCCTATACAAATTTGGCAAAATCGAAAGTGGCAACAGAAACGGTTGTTTTAACAGAATCTAGATTATTTATACATTCTAAAATTGAAATATTATTTTTTATAATTAAAAAAAATTAGTATTTTTGATAATACTGTTTTTATATTTTAAAATAAAATATCTAAGATGTTAAGTGAGATGGAAACGGATTTGGTAACAGTTTTTAAATCTCAATGTTACAGGATCTTTATACAGTTTGGAATAGTATATAAAAACACATGCATTTTGTTTTCATTTTTCATGGTGGCCAACTTGTTCAACTTCGGCGTTTTGCTTGATAGATGGGATATCTGTGGTGCTGTTACAACAAGCTTTAATCCATTATGTTTATATATGATTAACCAGGAACGGAAAGTAGTTTGTTTGTTTTGAATATCGCACACGAGGGCCATCTGCGCTCGCCATCCCTAATTTAGCACTGTAAGACGAGAGTGAGTGTGTGTTTTCATAAAGTAAAGCTACATCAGACTATCTGCTGAGTCCACCGAGGGGAATTGAACCCTTGAAGACTAGAGGGAAGGTAACTAGTCATTCCAACCCACCGCCATCTCTTGGGGTACTATTTTTGCCAACAAATAGTGGAATTGACCGTCGCTTATAACGCACCCATGGCTGAAAAGGCAAGCATGTTTGGTGCGACCGGGATTCGAACCTGCGACCCTCGGATTACGAATCGAGTGCCTTAACCACGAAAAATAGTAAATTATATATAGGCTGTTCTACTATTGTATGTTTTCTTCAAGTCCTTAGGTTTATTTCTTAACCAGGTATCGACAACGTTTTTACGCTGAACATCTTTTGATAACCAAACAAGGAGGAATCCTCAATAGCCGTGTCATTTGAAATTCTTGTAGGCAATAATAGAATAAATTAATCTATGAGACCTTTTATTTCCATTTTGATTAGCTAACATTTTGTGCGGAAGCGTGGGATGTGCGTATGTCCGGTTTTGTTATTCGTCAAATTCGTTACTCGCCTACATTCAAATTGAAATTCTCTGAGGCTGGATCAGAGTGAACAAAACTATGAGACCTTGGGTGTAGTCAAAAACATCAATCTAAAGGATTTGATCTCCAAAACTGAAATTAAATCTCAAATCTTTCGAGATGTGATGGAGCTATGAGCTAAATGTTTTTTGCACTTGAAAAACAAACAAACAAACTCAGAGCCATTTTGTGAGCCGCTATGCCGTAGCTAAAAATATTCCATTAAATGTTACACTGAGCCTATGTCATGCAATTCTCGAACAGATCTTATCCGAGTCTTTCAATTTTCAAGATCACAATGTTTACTCGTTCCAAAAAATTACAAGTTATTTATGACTCTTGATTTCTTGCTTCAGTATTTGTTGCTGCATTTAACAAAGCCATTAAATTAAACTTAGATCTAACTTTATTTTAGCCAGCGAAACTCAGCAATAGATGACGCAATATGACAAGTACGTTGTTTAAATGCTGGCTTCTGCTTTCTAACATTGGTGGACAAGACTAACGTTTATAATCTAGTTTCGTCTCGGCATGACCAGGTGGTTAGAGCGCTAGACTAGCAATCTGAGGGTCGCAGGTTCGAATCCCCGTCACACCAAAACATGCTTGCCTTTTCAATCGTGAGGACGTTATAATGTGACATTCAATCCCACTGTTAGTTGATAAAAGAGTTGCCCAAGAGTTGACGATGGGTGGTGATGACTAGCTGCCTTCATTCTAGTCTTACACTAAAAAAGTAAGGACGGCTAACGCAGATAGCCGTCGTGTAGCTTTGCGAGAAATTAAAAAAATAATAATTTAATTAACCGCTAAAAACATTTTCTGTTGAACTTCCGGCTATAGTATTTTGAGATAGCACTAATTTCCTCTAAGAGAAAGAAGAAAGAGTTGAACAATAAAAGCGAACTCGATAACTTTATCCTAACCAAAGACAGCGAGGTAAATTCGGACCACTTTGAACATGACTGACACAAACAAAAGCAAACAAACAAGTATGTGAATGGCCTGGCTAGAACCAGTAAACATGAAGGACGTAATAAATTAAAACCGGATATCACAACAACAATACTCTCTGATAAGTGTTAAAATACAGGCACAAGTGAAGCCTAAACACAAAAGTTGCAGCGTGGTCAGCAAAGACAATTCGACGACGGACTGCTTGACGGCGAAAGGAGTGTGAAAAAAAAAGAACACCTTAAAGTATGTCATTGTTTATCTGTTTTTGTTAATTATAATTATAATTGATAAACATCAAAATAACTTAGTTAATGATTGTTCTGTTTTAATGAATCTATTTTTATCTACCTCAATTGGAGATTATGATTTTTTTTCATTTTCCAAATATCCCTACATTTGTAAGCTAGTATGTTTGAATTTCGCGCAAAGCTACACGAGGGCTATCTGCGCTAGCTGTCCCTAATTTAGCAATGTCAGACTAGAGGGAAAGGAGCTAGTCATCACCACCCATCGCAAGATCTTGGGCTATTCTTTTACCAACACATAGTGGGATTGACCATCACATATAACGCCCACACGACTGAAAGGACGAACATGCTTGGTGTGGCGGGAATTCGAACTCACGACCCTCAGATTACAAGTCTAGCGCCCTAACCACCTGACCATGCCGAGCCAAATGGAATGTTATAACTAAATTATGATAATAAATTTAACGTATTTACCAGTCATTACTAAATTATTCCCTGTTTACTTTTCGTCCCTGTCATTGCCGTCTTAAAAATATTCGTCGTCTCAGTCTGTGAATCTTGAGTAAAATCTTCTTCCATTGGCTCAAAGTGATGACGTTAACTGACAAGTTTATCATTACGCACATCCAAAACCTACGTTTCTACTTTTACTCGAAAATCTATCTGTACTCAATGCGCAATGACTGTCGCAGCTTTTTACCTAGGATTACATTACCTTATTACTTTTAGGACTAAGCAAAATTTCAACATTTTTCCCCTACATTTTGGCCTTTAGGTGGTTACATTTTTGGAAAATAAAATAGCAAAATGATATAATAAACCCTATAAAATTACATTTTTGAGAAGAGAACTAAAAATATTCATAAATAATTTAATGAATGACAGACTCATCGACATCAATTATTCTTTAGGGTAGCATATTTATTTACTTCAGAATTTTTGCACAAAGCCACATTTACTTTGCATAGATATCCCTACTAAATCACAGGGAAAGCAGCCAGTCAATAACACTCACGGCTAATTCTAGAGTTACCTTTGTCTGGCGAAACAATTGGATTTAATTATTGTTTATGTAAGCTTATTGTATTACCTATTGTATGCAAGCATCCTTGATATTTCCAATGATATTCATAATTTAAACTTAATTATTAAACTTCACTGAAGATTGTCATTCGTCCAATTGTATGTTGGTTTAAAGTAGATCAAGAAGCGGCTAAACTCCCATGCCCTACTTACCTATTGTTCTGGGTCATCCCGCTATGATATCACGTGCACTTTCTTGTAGAAAAAATATTGATATAGAGTGAAACATTCTATGATGAGGTGGATATGAATAATTTTACTCTATCGTATGAAGTGCAACTTTCAGGATAAATCTACTTATATGTTTATTGGAATGACGAACAATAAAGTAGGTTAGTGCACGTGCCCTGACAATAATACCATTCGAGTGCTGCACTTTTGATGCTATGTTTTCTCAATTTGAAACAATTTCAAACATATTAAATTTTCTTAACCAATTCTTCACTCAAAAAATCTGTAGATTTCTGAAAGCTAGTGTGATAGATATTCTTTGAGTTAAACTCGTTGTTATTTATCATTTTATGAATTAAATAGGAATTTTCACAGTATTTTAATTTTTGTCATAGTTTGTTCTTTCTTTTTTCCTCACAACTCAGTCGAGCTCATAATAATTCGACATGCCCAGGGAGTTAGGGCGCTCAACTCGAAATCTCAGGTTCGTGGATTCGAATCCCAGTCACACCAAACATGTTCGTCCTTTCAACCGTGAGGGCGTTATAATGTTACGTTCAATGCAATTATTTGTTGGTAAAGTGTAACCCCAGAGTTGGTGATGGGTGGTGATGACTAGGTGCCTTCCCTCCACTCTTACACTGCTAAATTAGGGACGGCTAGCGCAGATAGCCCTTGTGTTGCTTTGCACGAAATAAAAACATAATTTAATTAACTGCTAAACACATTTTCTGTTGAACTTTCGGTTATATTGTTTTGAGACAGGAATATTCCACTAAGAGGAACTTTACACTAAAACATACAAGTACTATAAGTGTTTTTTGTAAATTTTGAGTGGTTATAAATTTTCAGAATTCTTAGGGTCTGTTGTAGTTTTTTTTTACGTTTCAATACAAATCCGTCAACAGTACTCTTTTAAAAATACGTATAAAGAAGAGGCAATTTTATAAGTTTTTTTCTACTTTTTTTTTTTGTAACTAAGCACAAAGCTGCTCAATGGGCTGTATGTACTGTGCCCACTTACGGCTATTGAAACCCGATTTCTAGAAGTCCGCAGACATATCCCTGCGCCACTAGGGGCAGTTGTTTAAAGAGTTTCCAGCTGAGACAGCGATAAGTCTAAGGATTTGCAATATTAAAACCAGGAATTCGATTCCCTTCAATGGACCCAGCAAACAGCACAATAGTGGCTTTCTATAAAGCGGACATATTTCATAAGAAACTCTTCAGTTGTTCTTTTTTAACTTAGACTTCATATATGTTGCCGATATATTTACTATTGCATACTACTTTTTGTAAAATAAATTATTATTTTTAATTACTAGGAATATGAATCTCCACGAAAACGTGAAATCAGCCAACTATACTTTGGATAACAGCCACCTAAACATGACGCTTATATATCTGTTTTCAAACTTATACATAAAGCTTTCGTGAAGGTATTTATACTAAAAATTTTGTTTATTAGATGCCTGACATATTTTTCGCCTTAACCCATTGCGGTCCAAATTTTTTTGTAAGTTAAATAACATGATTTATTACCTCGACACAATAACAATAAAAGAGCACCCAAACATGAGTCATGCGTCCGAATCGCCCTATGTCCCTGTTATAAATTCATTCCATTCCTTTATTATTTACGTGAGCAGTATAATCGGTTCTTGACCTGTATAATAATAATGACAGTTGAAGGCCGGTTAGTGTTCTCAATTCGTGCTATGTTTTTGGTCAAAAGGATCATGGCTCCACGAATTCTACTGTTTATTCATTTCTGTTGTATATGCTGTCGTAATTACGCGTGATCTGAGTAGGGTTACCAAACTTTTAGAGTGTGAAACTGGGACTTTTGTTTTCACACTGAGTGACACTATGACAGTCCTGAAACAACGTAAATTATAATAAAAACAAAAACTTTACTCTTGCTAAATAATCTCGATTTGAAACGATATGGAAACAAAGTTTTAAAAATATTTTACGTAGTTAAAAAATGATAAATTAGGTTTTAAAATTTGCCCAAGTTGTTTTGAACGCGCTTTAAACAAAAATGTTGGTTAGAATTCATATTGTAATTCCTGCGGCTGCGCAGTAACGACCTTTATTTGTCTTTGTTAAATAATTTCCAAGTAAAATTCACGAAACTGTGTATGATGATAAATTCGCTATATGTGTACAGATACACTGGGAAGATTTGTTTGTTTTGAATTTTGCGCAAAGCTACACGAGGGCTATCTGCGCTAGTCGCCCTAATTTAGCAGTGTAAGACTACAGGGAAAGCGCTTAGTCATTGCCACCCACTACTAACTCTTGGACTACTCTTTTACCAACGAATAGTGGGATTAACTCTTACATTATAATGCTCCCATGTAAAAATATGGCTACCTGCCAAAACATGACAGTGGGTGGTGATGACTAGCTGCCTTCCCTCTAGTCTTACACTGCAAACTTAGGGACGGCTAGAGCAGATAGCCGTTGTGCAGCTTTGCGCGAAATTCGTAACAAACCAAACAATCCTTCTAGTCTTACACAGCTAAATTAGGGACGGCTGACGCAGATATCCCTCGTGTTAACTTTGCGTGAAATTAACAAAAAAAAACAAGTAATTCAAATTAAAATAATTAATTATAGGCCATAAACAGTGTTAACAGTTTGCAAACTTTAAAAAAAAAACGAACACGCAGCTGTAACACAAAGGTTTCAAACTAATTAGTTCGAATATCATTTGTGTTGTCTTGATATTAGTATTTTAATCTGCCTTAAAGTAATTTGGATGCGAATTTGTTCATTGATTAAAAAGCAAAAACTCTAAACCTACAACTGAGAATGCCGGTTTTACTTGTACAAACCAATTCGATTTGTAATCTTGATTTATTTGGCCGGACAGATGAACAAAAAAACTGGTCCAAAAATTTTATTTCGAATGACAAATTACTGTAATTAATATCGTACATTATTCAAGATACCAGAAGGAATTAACTGTCACTGTTAATCTTGTAATCCTTGGCTAGAGCATTGACCACTGTCACAAGGACATTGGTAATAATATGTAAAGAAATAACGTCCTCTGCGAAGGTTGATGTGGTCCTTGCAAAGTGCGCTATTCAGACGCTGTGCTTAAGCCTAATGAATATCTTTTATATCCTTGCTTGAGTATAGCAAGAAATTCAACAGGAAAATTCTGTGTTGAACAGAATAGTGTAATGTTTGAGGCTTAAGAAAAATCGTATAATAAATTTCCTGTTATTACCGCCCGTCTGGTACAAAGATAAATATATGTATGTAAAAATTCTTAACTTAATAAGTTAAAAACTGTAATCTACCCTAAACACTCCTCTGACTAATAATAAAATGAAGTAAGAAAAAGATGGGTGAGCTAAGGCTAAGGTGGTAACACGTATGGTTCTGTAACGGTCAATATCTTTTATTAAGTAGTAAACCACGTGTCAGTCCACAAATATACATCATGTACAAACTGTTGTCCAAATAAATATCTTAAAACAATAAGAATATTTTAAACCAAAAGACACAAAATTCTATCATTTTGTCAGTAGTTTGTTAAGTTTTATGGACAGTAACTTCTGTTGATATGTGCAGTTGATCTGCTGTTACTGTTGACAAGTTAACAGGTGTCATCATA
This sequence comes from Tachypleus tridentatus, assembly GCF_004210375.1. Taxonomy (NCBI): domain Eukaryota; kingdom Metazoa; phylum Arthropoda; class Merostomata; order Xiphosura; family Limulidae; genus Tachypleus; species Tachypleus tridentatus. The sequence continues at coordinate 163,774,389 of NC_134830.1, read as the reverse complement.
TAGGTTTCACACCACCAGGAGCCCCCTCTTTCTTCGTATTGCTAACTAACATCATCTAGTGAAACATTACAGGCAGGATGATGACGTCATGTAAAAATATGGCGGCCTGCCAAAACGTGATCGTGACAACGTTTATTTGTTCTTAAAGCAATGCGAAAATCTGGGTGAGCAACGACAAGTTTGTTTTGTTTGTTTTAATGTATCGCTTCATGATAGGCTATTTGCACTTTATCTACCGCGGAGAATCGAACCCCACGTTTCAGCGATGCGAATCAGTAAACTTATCAGTGACCCACCGAGGATGGGGTTAGGGGAACACGACAACAAGACATGGTGGTGCTTGAAGTTACAGATTTCTGTATAATGTGAAAGATTATTTCAAAAATTTGGAGTTGGGTCTATTGGAATTTCGTCCAAAGCTACATAAGGACTATCTGATCTAGCCACCTCTAATTTAGCAGCAAGTCATCAGCACCCACCTCCAACATTTGGGCTGCTCTTTTACCAACGAATAGTGGGATTGACTGTCACATTATAACGCCCCCACGACTGAAAGGATGAACATGTTTGGTGGGACGGGGATCGAACCCGCTACCCGTAGATTGCAAGTCAATCGCCCTAACCACCAGGCCATGTCAGACCCCCAAACTTGGGGAAGGAAGCCCATCTGTGATTTAAATAGTTTTTTTTTAATCAATTTGATGGATTTCATCTACCATTTGATTGTCTTTATTTTCATTTCTGAGTGAAGTATTCAAAATTGGTATAGAATTGGACACGACAATAGATGACATTAAGGTTATTACGACATTAGAGTTTCTGAAACAGAAATAAAGATAAAAATAGCCCAATGGACATATCATATGTGAACAAAAAACACCACCTCAAGTTCCATTTAAAACTGCATATATACTGTTTAGTGTGACGTGGTTTTGTCACAAATGTTTAAGCTTGCTGATATAGTATGTTTAACCAGCTTTATAGATTCAAACTTTAATTTAACAAAACAGCATTGCACTTTGGTATTTATTTATTGTATCACTTTGTCACATGTATTCTAGGTAGAATGTGACAACTCGAGACATTTTTTTTTATTTATTAGATCACTTTATTTATAAATATATATTATAGGTGGAATATGACGAGTAGATATACCTGTGTAATAAGTCTTGTATTATTTGGTTACATTTTGGGCAGAGTATAACTACTCGAGGTATTTGGGAAAAGCAAACTGAAAATTCTTGGCGCATTTACACATCAAATTAATTCTTAAACTTGCTTGTTACAGCCTGAAAAGGTATATTATCCCATAATATATAAACATAAAATAGGTTAGAGTTAAGAATATTATTAGATGCACAAGGAGTTGCATAAGACCAAATACTCAACCGATCGTCATTTTCTTTCCTTTTTACTTAAATAAGAGGTGTCGATATTGATGGATAATGGAATGAATAAATTACAGTTAATGAAGCATAGTGCAGTAATTATAAATAAGCAAAATAATTCAGAACAAAATTTTCAAATTAGGTATTAATGAAACGTAGCCCGAAATGATATAGTTTTAAGATACAAAGTTCTCATTCATAGATGATATAGATGTTATTTGTTTTAGAGCAAAGCCATATTGGACCACCTTCTGTGTCCAGTGCGTAGAATCGAATCCCGGATTTTAGCGTTATAAGCCGATAAATTTACCGCTGTCATACATAATGATATACATATATATGTGTGTGTGTAAGGAGCTGAAGTTGTCAGAAGTACACCTGTACACCTATGAAGACGAGTTGTTTTGTTTGAATTTTGCCCAAACTTACACGTCTTTATGTTGTTGATGTTGTTTGACAACAGACAAGAAAAGTTACATTTTTATACACACATCTTAATAAAATCTCTAAATTACTTATGTGCTCCCTGGAAGGTTTCTGTGTACCCTCGATTTAAAAACCCTGAAATAAAATGAATATCCATTTTATTCTCGAGGTACACAATGTTTGTTTACAATTAACCACTAATCTACATAATAGGATATATGTGCTCTGTCCACCACGGGTATCGAAACTCGGTTTCTAGCAGTGTGAATTTGAAGATATGCCGCTGTGCCAATGGTGAGACAGGTATACAATGATTGAACGGATATGTTGGTGTGGAAGTAACTTGAGTACACGTGGTGTCGTTTATTCAAACATAAATTTATTCTTCATTATACTAAGTATTGTGGCCTGTGATATAATGATGGCTTTTGCCACTGATCTATGAGTTCGTGTATTCTCAACTGTTGGGAAACGCTGCACTTTGCTTACAACGACTTAGGTACGACTTATTTCAGGTCTTTTATTGCACGGTCCTGTCCACCCAAGTTGATTTATTTCGCCCTGTTTTCCGATGCTATTACATACAAAGAATATCTTCGTTTTGGCAATTCTAAAGCCAAATCTGAACACATATTTATGATCTAAGTATGAATAATCTACTTCGGAAAAGGATGTTAGATACCCTACCAAAAAGTGGTCGATTTTCGGTGAGCATCGAATTACCTCTACGAAACGACAAACAATGTAGAAGTGTAGTTGTTACGTTTTGTCTGGTTTGCCTGTTAAATTCGTTTCGATATAGCACACTCAACCCTACACAATGAATTAACGATTTTAGTTCTTTACTAATGTATCGACTTAAAATTTTACACGTAACAATAACAGAACATTTTGCGATCCCCTCGACTCTACATTTTTGCGAATTCTTCGAGAAATTCCAGTAGACTGCTTTTAAAGAAGTTCTAAAAACGAAAGTACTATGTAAATATACTAAAGCTAGTAAGTCTAGCTACTGTCATTCCTAATTTTGAACTAATGACCAGAAGGAAGCCAGCCAATCAACAGCTCACCATCTGTGGTAAGGGATTGCTTCTCGCTCTTATAAAGCACACGCAGGTTAAATATTTTGTTAGAACATAAGGATTCTAACCAGTATATTTCACCAGCACAGAAATCAAGAGCTCTGCCATAGAGCCATTCTGCTTCTTGTACTGTAAGAAATCAAACTATTAATTGGCTCAACTCGAACATTGGGATCGATTTATATATCGTTTATTTGTTTGTTTTTGAATTTTGCGCAGAGCTACACGAGGGCTATCTGCGCTAGCAGTCCCTAATTTAGCAGTGTAAAACTAGAGGGAAGGCACCTAGTCATCACCACCGACCGCCAACTCTTGGGCTACTCTTTTACCAACGAATAGTGGGACTGACTGTCACATTATAACTCCCCCACGACTGAAAGGACGAGCATATTTGGTGCGACCGGGATTCGAACCCGCGAACCTCGGATTACGAGTCGAACGCCTTAACATACCTTGCCATACCGGGCTCCGATTTATATATAACATGTAGGCTTAGTATCAATCTAGCTGGATAGCTGGATGTTCCATCTACTCTACCTGATGAAAGATTACTCTTGGCTAAGACAGATGAACAAAAGGCCACACTAGTTGTAATACAAAGCTCTGGGTTGAAAAGAGCTGATGCTCTCGAAACTATTGTTCACAACTAATTATTTACTGTGAGTGAAAGTTTATGATATTTGTATACTTGATTTGTTAATTTTGCGCAAAGCTACACGAGAGCTATCTGTGCTAGCCGTCCCAGATTTAGCAGTGTAAGACTAGTTATCAACATCCACCACCAACTCTTCAGCTACTCTTTACCAACAAATAATGGAATTGACAGTCACATTATAACGCCTCCACGGTTGAAAGGGCAAGCATGTTTGGAATCACGGGGATTCGAATCCACGACCCTCAGATTACAAGTCGAGCACCCTAACCATCTGGCCATTCCAGGCCTGATATTTGTAATACACGATGCTTATATATGTAGCCACCTGATGGCAAATCGGTCGTTCACAAGATAAGCATAAATCTTTAGGGTTATTTAAAAAAAAAAGGAAAAACAGCCAAAAATCCCAAAATCTTCATTTTCTACTTCAATGAATTTAAGAAAAAACGCATTTATTAATAAGTTGGAGTAAAGTAAAGCTGAGTTGTGCAAAAATAATAATAATAATTAATTAATAGCTACTCCAATACTTGATAGTAAATAATATTGCATTTTCAGGCAACAGTTTGACGTTTCGAAAAACAATATTTAATATTGAGTTTGTTCCCGCTTCCGTATCTCATTTCAACTTGTGTATTTTTACATGCCACGCTACACAGAACTTAATTATCTTGTTTGCTAAATTTCAAACAAATTTCGGTTTCTTCAGAACAGCTTATTTCTTCTGTCTTTTTCATTTTTTTTGAATATTCCAGTTTTAAAAGTTCTTCAATTATACGATCCCGAAGGTCAGCAAGAGTCAAGTGGAAAAACTGAGTTCCAAGTAAGACTTCATCTCATCCACAGACAGTTTGGTTCGGTATTTTCGTTTCTATTATTTTATCTGGGTCAGGGCTATGAAACTAACGCATTTGGCACAAGCCCTATTTCTTGGTCCATAATGTAGTGTGTAAGTACAAATAACTTTGTGATTCTGAGCCGAATTGTATGAATAAAAGACTACATTATTTTTTTGTTTTATCCTTTTACTTTGAATGATGAAGAGTTTTTTTGTCCCCCTAATCAGTGTGCAGATTGAGTTTTTCACAGTAAAACTTGCAACCAATCAAATTTGAGAATCCCTTTCCAACTAAATGAAGAACGTTTGTTATCAAATTAAGTAAAATTATACAATAATGTGACCAAAGTAGCGTGGAGGTTACAGTAGTGGTTAAAGCTCTGATTGTTTGTTTTTTATTGTCAAATGCAAAGCTGCACAACTATATTTTGATCATCGCAGGGATCAAACCTCGAACTGGAGATTTAAACTAACTGGTGATCGATCGAAAAGCAAGAATAAATACCAATTACTAAAAACAAAAAATGAAATCCATATAAATTGTCTGCTAAACAAGAGATGGTCTTAAGGTTATAAAGTCAAATTCGAATTACAGAGACTTATTGGGCACCCAGATATCTTTGTTTACTTTTGTCAAATAGGAAAATGGAACCTAGACAACTTTACCTGTTTGTTATTGTACTTATTCTGTCATCTTAACACGCATGGGTTAAATTCATGTGTACGTGTATAACTGGCCCGGCATGGCCAAGCGTGTTAAGGCGTGCGACTCGTAATCTGAGGGTTGGGGGTTTGCATCCCCGTCGCGCCAAACATGCTCGCCCTTTCAGCCGTGGGGTCGTTATAATATGACGGTCAATCCCACTATTCGTTGGTAAAAGAGTAGCCCAAGAGTTGGCGGTGGGTGGTGATGACTAGCTGCCTTCTCTCTAGTCTTACACTGCTAAATTAGGGACGGCTAGCACAGATAGCCCTCGAGTAGCTTTGTGCGAAATTAAAAAACAAACAAACAAACGTGTATAACCCTCTGTGTAACTTTGGGCAATATGACTCAAACAAACAAATTCATGTCAAGCATAATTTGGGCTTTAAAAGGTGCTACGTGCGTATTTGTTGTTTTTTTTTATTTTTCAAAGCGAAGGAAACTTTCTCTCTCATCCAAGAGAAAAATATAAATACGATATCAATAGGCCACTTCGTTTAGATTTACCAAACCCACATCTAAGTGATCGAACGTTGAACGGTGGATTATCGTAGTAACTAAAGTATTTTACCACTGTGTAAATGTGTTTGTGTTTTAGAAAACTATAAAATGGACCATCTGCGCTCTGTCCACCACAGGAAATCGAACTCCGGGTTTTAGTACTGTAAGTCCTCAAGCTGTTTGCTGAATCGCTGGTATACTGTCTTAACAGAAGATGTTTTTGAATTAATCACAAAGCTACTCAATGGGCTAGCTGTGCTCTGCCCACCAGGGGTATCGAAACCCGGTTTTTAGCGTCGTAGGTCCGCAGACATACCGCTTAGCCACTGGGGAGCTCTTAACAGAAGAACTCTTTGTTTGTTTTTGGAATTTCGCACAAAGCTACTCGAGGGCTATCTGTACTAGCCGTCCCTAATTTAGCAGTGTAAGACCAGAGGGAAGGCAGCTAGTCATCACCACCCACCGCCAACTGTTGGGCTACTCTTTTACCAACGAATAGTGGGATTGACCGTCACATTATAACGCCCCCACGGCTGGGAGGGCGAGCATGTTTGGCGCGACTCGGGCGCGAACCCGCGACCCTCAGATTACGAAGCGCACGCCTTAATGCGCTAGGCCATGCCAGGCCCTCACAGAAGAACTAGACACTGTGTTAGAATATTAATATTTAGAACACGTCATGGAATTACATTTGTTTTGTGATTTGGAAAATTACCTTACGTAACTCAGAAGTTGAAACTTAGTTTTGCCAACGTTTCATGGTACATTTTGATAAATCGGTCTTCGGTCTCTATTTTCTTAAGTTGAGGACTGATTAGGTGGGGGGGGGGGAATTTTTTTTTTCATTCCTGTATGCTAAGTGAAAACAGCTGGAGTTATCATGGGTGATTTGACTCGGGAAGCCATGTCGAAATTTTCCAGAGAGACGGGCGAAGAGGCCTTGGCCTGTTTTAGGCCTGAGAATTTCTCACTGTTAACAATAGGTGGCGAGCTTGTGTTGAAGTTTTACCCTTGACGAGGTCACGTGCTCAGCCTTGAGCACACGATAGGGCGCTGTGTTTTTGTATCTGTATGTGTCATAATACTATGTAATGACGAGTGGTTAGTTTTTCTTTTACTACTGACACTTTACTACCTTTGTTGTAATCAGAATTCTTCATTTCCATTTTTACTAAGAAATAAAACTGGTCTGGAAAGCTTTTGGCATCTGTATATACAGTAAGACACTAATTGTTTGTAATTCAACCTGTGAAGTCATAAATGTCTAGCGTTGAGTCTTAATGGGCTGCATCAATCTGGATGGAGTGGACAACGCTTGAATTCCTCATCACGATACCCGAAAACGTTGGTGTTTCTTCCCAGTTCTTTGTGAAACAACAAATAAATTGCTAATGAAACAGAAGTTTCAATGCTGTATAGTTTTGTTTTTTTAACTTCCGGCAAGGCCGGGTGGTTAAGGTGCTCGACTCGTAATCTGAGGGTCACAGATTCGAATCCCAGTCACACGAAACATGCTCGCCTTTTCAGCCGTGGGGGTGTTATAATGTGACGGTCAATGCCACTATTCGTTGGTAAAAGAGTAGCCCAAGAGTTGGCGGTGGGTGGTGATGACTCGCTGCCTTCTCTCTAGTCTCATACTGCTAAATTAGGGACGGCTAGCGCAGGTAGACCTCGTGTAGCTTTACGCGAACTTAAAGAAACAAACAGTGACAAATAATCTGTTAATTAAACCTAAAACAATGTTACATTTTTCTTTGTCACACTCGTTTTTAAAATTAAAAAATAAATTGGTAATTATATGTAAAAAAATAGGTTGTGTTACAGTTTTTATGTATTATGTACACCACGCGGAATTATACAATTTTATTATGCGTGATTAGGAATATACTGAATTTGTTCGCGAAATAAGGACGACAGTTTCTATTTGCATCTGTTTTACCTTATTATTGTTGCATACCCTGAGATGTATCGTTATGTTATTTTTACCTAGTCTTCCATTGCATAAAATTCATCAAAATATTCGAAAATGTTCGCTTCAAACGCCTTTGTTGTTCAGAATTAAACAGATGTGAAGCACAACCATGTTTAAAATTCATGAGAATCTTCGAAAATGTTCATTTCAAAGATCTTCGTGGGACACAATAAAGCAGTTGTGAAACCAAACTGTGTAATATGCATGAGAATGTTTGAAAATGTTCTCTTTAAATATCTTGCTTGGAGACAAAGTTGTGAAATACATCACGTATAGCATCCATCAGAATGTTCAAACATGTTGGTTGGACGGAATAAAAAATACAACCATGTTTTAAATTATAACTTGCATCCATGAACGTACGTCTGACATATGTATGTTACGTATCTTTTATGTTTGATATATATAAGCTATAGATCTTGCACTTACGTACAAATGTTCGACATGTATTTTATTCTGTGTCAACGAAACATTTGACGAAGAAACAGTTTGACTGTTTTCTGTTGTTTTTCTCAACCAACCTCTGTCAAGGAGTACTGAAAGAAAATTTGTTATATGCGTTATTTCCTGCTTTTTCAACTTTCTCTAGACATTACTTCCTACTTTTCCACCTTATTTTAAACATTACTTCCTACTTTTCCGCCTTATTTTAAACATTACTTCCTACTTTTCCACCTTATTTTAAACATTACTTCCTACTTTTTCATCTTATTTTAAACATTACTTCCTACTTTTCCACCTTATTTTAAACATTACTTCCTACTTTTTCATCTTATTTTAAACATTATTTCCTACTTTTCCATCTTATTTACACATTACTTCCTACTTTTCCACCTTACTTTAAACATTACTTCCTACCTTTTCATCTTATTTTAAACATTACTTCCTACTTTTCCATCTTATTTTAAACATCACTTCCTACCCTTTCATTCTCAACTGAAAACAAAATCGTAAGACGGCTTGACGTAACATACAAGAATCAAATACTTTTTCGTTGTTTTCTGTTTCGGATTATTTAATATTCTGATGTTAAAATGGTTGAACAAACGTTCACAAACAAATGGTCACTTGGTTAAGACGTTCGGCTCTGACTCTGCTAGCCGAGGGTTCAAATTCTGTTTCCTTTCAGCCTTAAATGTGTTATAGTACGACGGTCAAGCCCGCTGTTGACTATTGTTTGTTTGTTTATAGCAGAGCCACTTCGGGCTATCTGCTGAGTCCACTGAATGGAATCGAACTCCTACTTTTAGCGTTGTAAATCCGTAGTCTTACTATTGATTAGAGTAGCCCAAGAGTTGACGATAGGCAGTGTTGACGTTCCTCTTGTCTATTTCTCCTATATTAGGAACGGCTAGTGCAAATAGTCTTAGAATCGTTTTCACAAAATTCGACCAAAACCAACAAACAAGGCTTTTCTTTTACTCACCGAGTGACATTTTATCATAAAAATGTCTTATTTTTTCTTTCGAGTTTTGTATAAGTTAATATATGTATATTTTGTTCAAAATGGAGTTTCTGAGCACGTGATTAGGTTCAACATATGTAAGTTCGATATATGTTTTATTGTTTTACCACAAGGAGAATATATTTGCTTTGTAATCGGTGCTCGGATAATAATTTCCTCCTTTACAGAATGGAAAGTTATATGTATTAAGGTTAAGCTTTTGTTTGCCATTTTAACAGCAGTATCTTTACAAATAATTTGTTCAGAAAGGAGTAATATGGTTTTCAGTAGTTAGCTGTTCACTGCGTGCTGTTTCGTCGTCGAAGGTTTCGTGTTACTTAAACTTTGCGAGTGCATCAAATTAATTGTATTTATCACTGGATGCGACAACTTGGCCAGACGGTTAAGGCACTCGACTCGTAAGTAATCTGAGGGTCGCGGATCCGAATCCTCGTCACTCCAAACATGCTCGCCCTTTCAGCCGTGGGGACGTTATAATGTAACGGTCAATTCCACTATACGTTGGTGAAAGAGTAGCCCAAGAGTTGGCGGTGGGTGGTGATGACTAGCTGCCTTCCTTCTGGCCTTACACTGCTAACTTAGGGACAGCTAACGTAGATAGCCCTCATGTACCTTTGCGCGATATTCAAAACAAAACCAACCATTTATCATGGCGCGATTGATACACGAACAAAAAAAAAAGACACAGAAGTATGCGCGTGAGATGTAAGCGAAAGGGCAGCGAATGGCTCTTGCCAGGTGATGTCAACTTTGCTATTGGTAGTTAGCCAATCAGAAGCGGGTTCAGTAGGACTGGGGCGTTCGCCGTTAATTTTAGTGAGTACAGTTTGATTGAACCTGTTTCCGTATAAATAGAAGAAAGCTGATCAGAAATATATATTTATCTAACCACCATTTACGTTTATCGGGTTCAATATAATTTTGTGAGTTTTGCATTCCTGGATAATCGTGTGGGTAAGTTTGTTATTAACACATTATTGGGGAGGTCTCGTTCGATTAGGTGTTTCTCACAATTCTCTTTTGTTCTATACTTCTGTTTAGAAGCACCAGATTATTCCCTCATGCTTACCAGCCGTCCTGAGATACATTTCAAAGATGTATTTCCGTTCTTTTGTTTAAGTCAATGTAATATCGACAAACGTTTTTCAACATGCTGACACGTATAACAAAATCTAGAAGACCCTTGGTATGGGTATTAACACTTTTACTGATAAAGCAAAGAACAGGTTAACCTGAAGATGACCAAAGAAGGTCGAAACGTTGTTCTTTACCTTATTAGTAACAGTGTTAATACCCATACCAGCTGTCCTGAGACACATTTTTATTTACTTCAAGTGGGTTTCTCGTCATCACAAAGAGCTTTTTTTCAAATTTGGATGAAAAATGAAACCCGCGTTCCTTGCGAGTTATACCGAAAAACATAATTGAAACCCACGTCCCTCAAAGTCAGGCCGAGAAAAAGAATTCGAACACCACGTGCATGAAAATCAGATCGTTTAACAAAATTCGAATCCATGTCCCTAAAATTCGGAACGTGTAACGTTGCTTTTACTAATTTAGTTTTTTTAATTCAGAAAATATGATATTCTCTTGATAAGTTAACCTGTTTCTTGAAAATTATAAAATATTTCACGTATTATTGATAAGGTAAAATCGATTATCTTTGGTATATTTCTAGAAATAAGAACAAATGTAGTTAAGCACTTCTGATTAGTTTACTTTTCTTAGTGTTAAAAATGATCGTTTATTAGATGTTAAGAACAAATGTAGTTAAGCACTTCTGATTAGTTTACTTTTCTCAGTGTTAAGAATGATCGTTTATTAGATGTTAAGAACAAATGTAGTTAAGCACTTCTGATTAGTTTACTCTTCTCAGTGTTAAAAATGATCGTTTATTAGATGTTAAGAACAAATGTCGTTAAGCACTTCTGATTAGTTTACTTTTCTCAGTGTTAAAAATGATCGTTTATTAGATGTTAAGAACAAATGTCGTTAAGCACTTCTGATTAGTTTACTTTTCTCAGTGTTAAAAATGATCGTTTATTAGATGTTAAGAACAAATGTCGTTAAGCACTTCTGATTAGTTTACTCTTCTCAGTGTTAAAAATGATCGTTTATTAGATGTTAAGAACAAATGTCGTTAAGCACTTCTGATTAGTTTACTTTTCTTAGTGTTAAAAATGATCGTTTATTAGATGTTAAGAACAAATGTCGTTAAGCACTTCTGATTAGTTTACTTTTCTTAGTGTTAAAAATGATCGTTTATTAGATGTTAAGAACAAATGTCGTTAAGCACTTCTGATTAGTTTACTTTTCTTAGTGTTAAAAATGATCGTTTATTAGATGTTAAGAACAAATGTCGTTAAGCACTTCTGATTAGTTTACTTTTCTCAGTGTTAAGAATGATCATTTATTAAATGTTGCATACAGATCAAGCACGATTAAGAAGACACTCTGTAAAGGCCGTAGGTTTTTATCTGACATCCCAAATGAAACCCAAATCGGAAGTAGCAGCGGAAGTGGAAAAAGCCACGAGTACAAGTTGCTGTTTTGTCCTGGATTTAGGAAACATTTGTTCTGGAAAAGCAACGTAAGTTCTTGACTCTGCTTTTGCGAAAAAAAAAATATTTGTTCAGTAATCTGGTTTTGAAACTCTGACGTCAAGAAGTTAGCACTGATTGTTCATTACGCAAAAAGAAACAGTTTTAATATTTTAAAGTCATTTTCGCAGACTGGCGTGACGGAACTGTCAATCCATTCCACAGTTCCATAAGATTGGCCTGTAGGTGTGGAAATTCCGAACATTTGTTCCCTGTTTAACGTCACTAAACAAGTCACGTGCTCGATTAAAGTTCGTTTTGACACAAAATGGAGGTGGAACGTTAATAAAAAAACAACATCGTTTTGTAGCAAGTTAATATACATGTTACGAATAAGCGTTTAATAAGGCCACCTAGCGGTAGACTAAAGAATCAAGATTAGTTTTAAGCTGACACAGCAGTATTAAAAAAGTATCTATGTATATGTTCTCAATTAGTGTAAGAGTATGTGAAGATATTTGCGCAGGACTTTACAACAACGAGTAAAGATAAAACGTATTTATTAACAGGAATATATATGTAATTCCTAAATGTTCATTACCCTGGGTCGGAGTAGGTGCGAAATATTCTGACCCTCATGTAGTATTTAAAATCGTGTTCACGGATACCATCTAAGGAGGGTGTGTGGGGGAGAAACAGGCCATCTGCATCTCACCCTCCCCAAGTCTATCAGGCTTAAATAACGATTAGGAGAACAGTAGCAGCAGAACGTTTCGTAACGACATAAAACGTTAGATATCCTTGCGTAAGCTACTTCGTGTGCAATATTCACTGTTTTCCTGGTGCTTAGTTGAGCAATGCCAGTTGTACAATGGCAGGTTATCGTAATTAAATGTTACTGCTTTTTATTCTTTTCTGAATGTTACATTTATCGAGCTCCTAAATGCTAAGTGTTAATGTAAATGTTTAATTTCCAACGGTTATTACGATCTGTAAGTATTGTTTGTTTTTAAATTTTTCTTTTAATGCGCTAATCTGCAGGAGGGTTATCTCCTGGTGAACTCCCTTAATTCTGAAGTGATATACTAGAGGGAATATACTAATCCATCACAAATTCTTTAGCCACTGTTGTTTGACCAATCAGTGACATCTGACTTTTATAGAGCTACCGAAGTCTCAAAGTGTGGGGCGAGATTTTGCGGGAACGGGACGCGAACCAAGGAATAAGGCAGTCACCCGTCGGAATTATGTCATGCAATTTGTGCAGGTCGAGTAAAATATTGGGGGGGGGGTTAGTAACGATGTACTAGCATCAGACTTTATAACCCGATCGCAAGAAACGATGCTTTTAGTTCTAAGTGTGAGAAGAATTCAGAGAACTATTACATTACCATAAGAATTGTAGTATCGGTATGAACTTAAAACTGGTTAGTAGTAAACAGGTAATTAGGCTTAGCAGTTAGCACTGTCAAAATTTACAAAATTTCTATCTTAATGATATTTGTATTTTTTTCTCGGTGGCGAAAAATCTCCGGGCTGAGCTGGTGATCCATGTACACAAGGCAGAATAACCCTAGCGATTGTGTGTGACGTTATAATATAAAAATTAGTAATATTTACTTGTTAAAAATTAATGAAATTACTATAAAGGCAGAATTAAATGTAATTTACAGGTAATATAAAAACTAGTAAATTTGTTTGCTTACTCTATTCTCATATTCTCTGTTCGTGGAAAAGCGTGACGTCATTATCAACCTACTTTTATGACGTCACTATTAGCTTACTTTTATATTACCCTCAGCAACTAGAGTACAGTGAGATCTAAGACTAATTATTAATTTATAAAGGAAGAAACATCTTTATTTTATAACAGCTGTGATGAGCTTGTAAAGTTACCAGTATAACAGCTGTGATGGGCATGTAAAGTTACCTGTGTTACAGCTGTGATGAGCATGTAAAGTTACCTGTGTAACAGCTGTGATGAGCATGTAAAGTTACCTGTGTAACAACTGTGATGGGCATGTAAAGTTACCTGTGTTACAGCTGTGATGGGCATGTAAAGTTACCTGTGTAACAACTGTGATGGGCATGTAAAGTTATCTGTGTAACAACTGTGATAAGCATGTAAAGTTACCTGTGTAACAACTGTGATGAGCATGTAAAGTTACCTATTTCAAACTTAGGTAACATAAAAATATTGTGATTACAGTATAATTAATATAAGACCCCCCAGTAGCACATTGGTATGTCTGAGGACTTATGTTGCTAGAAACCGTGGTGGACAGAGCAGAGATAGCCGTTTTTGTAGCTTTGGGCTCAGCAACAAACGAGTAACTGAGCGTATTTATATCGTTGTATGCAGTTTAAGACCAAAGTCGGTTTTGACGATTTTGGTGTTTTAAAGTATGTTACAAGAAAACTTCACTCACTGTTAAATCCCATTATTTCGAAAGTACTTATTACGCAAGCATATGGCTTTACAGGACAGTAACCCATCATGTAAGAATGTTGTAGACATAAGGTCTTCTAAACCAGTGACCTCAGTAAAAGTTGTTTTCTTATGCTTTTCTCACAGCGCACCTATCAACGTCGTTTCCTAGTAGGCTCACGATTCAAGGCTATCTACTTTAGCAAGTTCCTTGTTGCAAGGACGTTTCTGGACTGGACAAAGCCCCCCACTGACCATCAGTTACTAGTGTACAGTCAATAAATCACCATTGATATTCATTTCGAGAGGACGCTTTGTGTTAATCACTTTCTGTTAATCTTTGTCTGAGGTTACTTGTAATTCCCAGCACCCAAACAGGGATCTTGACAGCTAAGCTTATTGATTCCCAGCTTTGACTATCACTTCATAATACGCAAGGTCAGGCCACACAGGAAGGAACGACACCTATATTGATATCACTGATCTAACCCTATTCGGAAAGCAAACGATCGACTGTTTGATCCAATAACTGGATATAACGCCATCACTGGTATTGCCACATAAGTTTTGTGGAAGTGAAATCGCTGTGTCAAATGTTGAAACAAAAAAATTCCTTTGACACAGAAAGTTTTGAGACTTAAACTTAAAACAGTACACAGGTAGAAAAGCACATTACGCTAATGTAATAATAATATCAGGTAAACTACGCTTTATGAGCGTAATGAAGTGATTTATTTATGATGATGGAATATACTACAAGTTCGAACTTGAAAAAGCCAGACAGACCAGTGTTCAGTCGTAATATGTAATATATACAAATTACTCCATTATGCTTAGGCCCATTATGGTTAAGGCTCTCGACTTGTAATCCGAGGATCGCGGGTTCGAATCCCGCTCGCACCAAACATGCTCGCCCTTTCAGTATTATAATGGGGGCATTATAATGTTACGGTCAATCCCACTATTCGGTGGGAAAAGAGTAGCCCAAGAGTTGGCAGTGAGTGGTGATGACTAGCTGCTAAATTAGGGATGCCTAGCATAGATAGCTCTCGTGTAGCTTTGCGCGAAATTCAAAGCAAACAAACCGTTATGCTTGTAAATGGTTGTTTGTCAACTTATTATTAGCTTAACACAGTTGTTTTAATACTTTCGAGCCTTCTGTCACAAGATATATCATCACACATTTTGTTCTGATGCTGAAACATGAAATCTGAGTATGTCCACCTAGCTTCAGATGTCTAAACAGCTTACCAGCGGACATGCGTAGTCCTCCGAAGAAAAGAGACCGTTTGTGTGAGTTCTTACTGTCGAGATTTCTCTTTAATGAAGTCAGTTATCTAAGTGGCTATGTTGGTTGGAAACTGGTGGTAACAAACGTTTAGTCTTCTGTGGTCCTTTAGAATAATGAACCCATATAAACTGTAACACGTAATCTGTGGTCCTTTAGAATGATGAATCCATATAAACTGTAACACGTAATCTGTGATCCTTTAGAATAATGAACCCATATAAACTGTAACATGTAATCTGTGGTCCTTTAGAATAATGAACCCATATAAACTGTAACACGTAATCTGTGGTCCTTTAGAATAATGAACCCATATAAACTGTAACACGTAATCTGTGGTCCTTTAGAATAATGAACCCATATAAGCTGTAACACGTAATCTGTGGTCCTTTAGAATAATGAACCCATATAAACTGTAACACGTAATCTGTGGTCCTTTAGAATAATGAACCCATATAAGCTGTAACACGTAATCTGTGGTCCTTTAGAATAATGAACCCATATAAACTGTAACACGTCATCTGTGGTCCTTTAGAATAGTGAACCCATATAAACTGTAACACGTAATATGTGGTCCTTTAGAATAATGAACCCATATAAACTGTAACACGTCATCTATGGTCCTTTAGAATAGTGAACCCATATAAACTGTAACATATAATCTGTGGTCCTTTCGAATAATGAACCCATATAAACTGTAACACGTCATCTGTGGTCCTTTAGAATAGTGAACCCATATAAACTGTAAAGCGTCATCTGTGGTCCTTTAAAATAATGAACCCATATAAACTGTAACACGTAATCTGTGGTCCTTTAGAATAATGAACCCATATAAGCTGTAACACGTAATCTGTGGTCCTTTCGAATAATGAACCCATATAAACTGTAACACGTCATCTGTGGTCCTTTAGAATAGTGAACCCATATAAACTGTAACACGTAATCTGTGGTCCTTTAGAATAATGAACCCATATAAACTGTAACACGTAATATGTGGTCCTTTAGAATAATGAACCCATATAAACTGTAACACGTCATCTATGGTCCTTTAGAATAGTGAACCCATATAAACTGTAACACGTAATCTGTGGTCCTTTAGAATAGTGAACCCATATAAACTGTAACACGTAATCTGTGGTCCTTTAGAATGATGAATCCATATAAACTGTAACACGTAATCTGTGGTCCTTTAGAATAATAAACCCATATAAACTGTGACACGTAAGGTGCAAGACATTTCAGCACGTTACACTTTTTTCTCTTTGCTTCCAAAGTGTTATGCTCACTGAATAAATCTCTTATGTTGGTTTGGTGTTGTAGTGGTTTATGTTGTTTTGAATTTGGCACAAAGCGACAGAATAGGCTATCTGTGTTCTACCAACCACGAGTATCGAAACCCAGTTTCTAGCATTGTAAGTCCGTTGTTATCTAGTAAAAACTGTAATTAAGTTGTTGTAGTGAACTCCATAACATTCATCAGGTTTCAAAATGTTGTAGTGAATTCCGTAACATTTATCAGGTTTCAAGATGTTGTAGTGAACTTCGTAACATTTATCAGGTTTTAAGATGTTGTAGTGAACTTTGCTTTAAAGTATTATTATTGGAACTTTTATTATTAAAACTAAATTAAAATAAAAAAATTAAACAGGCCAAATAAGAAATCTCCAGTTTAATCTGAATGTAATTTGGAACTTCAAGCGTGTTAGTATTTCAATTCTTTAACTATTTTTGTCTCCAAATTAAAGATATTAAACTCGAAGTTTTGAGTGTGATCTAATATCAGAAATATCTCGAATTGGTCAACACCTTTCCACTTTTGTCTATGTATAAATCGAGAATAGTAAAGAGTACGTCTTGTATTGTGAAACTTTAAATTTTAGAAACTCCAAATCTCCATGATTCTATTTCAAAAATATTGAAAAGAAAGGCTTTTGTTTGTTTGTATTTTGAACTTCGCGCAAAGCCACACGAGGGCTACCTACGCTAGCTGTCTCCCTAATTTAGTAGTGTAAGACTAGAAGGAAGGTAGCTAGTTATCACCACCCATCGCCAACTCTTGGGCTGCTATATTACCAGCGAATAGTTGGATTAATCGTCACATTAGAACGTCCCCACGGGTGAAAGGGCGAGCGTGTTTGGTGCGACTGAGATTCGAAATCTCGACCCTTAGATTACGAGTCAAGAGCTGTAACCAGAATGACTTTTGAACGACTACACAATGTTTCCAAAAACTGCAACACTTTTTTTAACAAGAACTTGTTGCTTTGATTAAATATTACAAAAATATATATAACGCCTTCACTTTAGAAAGGTTATGCAGGTGTTAGGGGATTTTCTCTTTCGTATAAAGGTTTTTTTGTACTTGTTTTTTTTTTTAGGTCATTGAACACAAATAGAGGGGGAAGTCGGATGTTTCTTATCAAGTTTCGTGTTAATCTTGTTGTTAAAGGTTTTTGAGTCACCACTCGTTAAACTTCTCTGCAATATGTTTAATATTGGATTGCTCTCAAATGTAAATAAGTGAAAACGTTTGAAAACATTTATTAGTGTCAGTGATGTGCAGTTTTATTTGCGTATTTATTTTGGCTAATATATCCACTCAGGTTCCCAGGACCCTTTATTAGATGTAGAATGGCAGCCATTTTGATCTATAAGGCCCTCAACCACCTACTATAAGCATGATTTGTGTTTACCCATATCACCAAACAACTGATGAATAAAACAACTTTTACTGTATTTATTCGCCTATGCCCTTCCCCCGCTAGTAGAGCGGTATGTCTTCCGGATTTACAACGCTAAAATCAGGGGTTCGATTCCCCTCGGTGGGCTCAGCAGATAGCCCGATGTGGCTTTGCTATAAGAAAAACACACAAACACACTTGTTCGCTTATTCTTGAGATCCTATTCCTGGCGTTTCAGAAACATCTGTGTAAATTTTTCTAAACACTGATGACTTGACAAGGTTATGTGTGTTGAAGACAAATGTAAGATCGAGCGAAACTGTTTTTTGAGAAAACACGTTGGAAGAACACAAAGAAAAGTGTGAATTAGTAATTCATGAACAAAGAAACTCCACGTGTTTCTTGCAGTCAAGCAATAAATGTTGTCCTCTTTCATAGTACAGACTACCTATCATCTAACATTCCAAAATTTAAATTAGCAATATTGTTAAAAAGGTTCCGCGCACATTGACATTTAAAGACCAATACGATTGGTTTGGTTTGGTTTGATTTCGCGCAAAGCCACACGAGGGCTATCTGCGCTAGCCGTCCCGAATTTAGCAGTGTAAAACTAGCTGCCTTCCCACCGCCAACTCTTGGGCTACTCTTTTACCAACGAATATTAGGATTGACTGTCGCATTATAACGCCCCCACGGCTAAAAGGGCGAGCATGTTTGGGGTGACGAGGATTCGTACCCGAGACCCTCGGATTACGAGTCTAGTGTCTTAACCACCTGGCAATGCCGGGCCTGACCAATACGAATGAGTCCTTTTTCGAATATTTAAGAGGTGATTGATATTTTATGATTTAATGTATTTATTTTTTCACTCATTAAAACCACCGTTAATTTTATCACAATTAACTCTAATCTGAGAGTCACAGGTTTGAATCGCCATCACATCAAACGTGATCGCCCTTCCAGTCGTGGGTGCATTGTAATGTGACGGTCAATTCCACTATTCGTTCCAAATAAAGTAAGTAGCTCAAAAGTTGGCGGTGAGCGGTGATGATAGCTGCCTTCCTTATAGTCTTACGTTGCTAAATTAGGGATGCCTTGCACAGATAGCCCTCGTGTAGCTTTGCGCGAAACTCAAAACAAACAAAAAAAAACATTCTTTAATTTTTTTAAACAACATAAATATGAAAGAAACATAAGAAAAGCTGAATTTCAATATACAAGTACTGAATATATACAGGGTGTTCGGAAAGTAACTGTGCAGTTTTGTATGTTAATAAATATATAAGTGCACAGTGACTTTCCGAACACCCTGTAGTAATAAAAAATAATATGTATTTCTGATTTTAAAAAATATATGTCGTTAACAGTGTGTGTGTGTGTTTTCTTATAACAAAGCCACATCGGGCTATCTGCTGAGTCCACTGAGAGGAATCGAACCTTTGGTTTGAGTGTTGTAAATGTGTAGACTTACCGCTGTACTAGCGGGGGACTCGTCATCCGTACTCATGGGCAAAGTTAATTTTGTATTTCGCTCTAAGTGCATAACTTGTTGACAGTAAGTTATTATTAAACAGTAGGATTTACTTTACCGTTTTACCAGACCTCCAGTGGCACAGTGGTATGTGTGTGGACTGCTAGAAACCGGGTTTCGATGCACGTGGTGGGCAGAGCACAGATAGCTCATTGTGTAGCTCTGTGCATACAAAAAAACCGACAAAACTGTTTTACCGTTTAAAAAAAACAGGGCTTTGGAGTTCACGTTGATATTTGGAACATCAAGGACATAATAGGATTGTTCGTTTTGGGATTATATTCGTAAATTTTTATTAAGACATACAGTATAAAATTGCAATAAACGCCATATTTACACAGATGTGAATGTCAAAATTTTAACCTCCCAGTGGCACAGCGGCACGTCTGTGGACTTTACTTATCTTTGTGCTTAGTTACAAACAACAAAGTCAACATTTTAATTAATTAATTAAAAAAGGTTGTCCCCGAACGGAAATTGTAAGAAGCTTGTGACATAATGATGAAGCATCTTTTTTTTTTTGTTTATTTCTACTGTATTATACCAAAAATATAAGTTATATGAATCGATATTTCTAGTATGTTGTTGTTGTTTTGAACTAAGCACAAAGCTACACAATGGGCTATCTGTGTTCTGCCCACCACGGGTATCGAAACCCGAATTTTAGCGTTGTAAGTCCGCAGACATACCGTTGGGCCACTGGCGGGTGACATTTCTTGTAGGAATACTGATATTGATGTCGCTTCGTAAGAACGGGGCTCGTTAGCTATTGGTTAGCGTGCTGAACTCTACAGCTGTGGTTCCGTTTATTCGTGTCCCGTTACTCTCCCCACCCAGTGATGGATCTAAAGTTGTGTGGGCCCTATATCCCATTTAATTTTACATAGAATAAAATTATCGATGGATCCCCATTAAGACCATGGGCCCTGGAGCTGACACCCCTCTAGCTCCTACCTAAATACGCAACTGCCCCCACCAAAAAACAAAAAAAAAGTCGCGCTCTGCATTTTGAGGCTGTGAGTGTAGTATAAGGGTGACGGTCAAGCCTCACTAGTTGATCAAAATAACTTGCGAGTTGGAGATGGGTGCCAGTGACTAGCTAGCTGTCTTCGCTGCAGTTGGAGGCTCTCGACTAATTTGTCACGAAATTCGACAAACATTTTTTACGTAACCATAATTTCGCGTTAATTTCCGATACCATCATTTCCACTGACAAACGTTTCTCAAATAATCAATTAAATATGGGCATCAGCCTATTAGACCACATCTTTAAAAAAATACCAAACTGTACATGCACATACAACTTTGTGCATCAAATGGTAGGGGCTGTGTGATCGCAGCCTCAGAGGCCGTTTTGATGTCGCAAATTGAGGCCAAAGTGGCCATTATTGCAATTTTGTGCAGTTGGTTTCAGCTTTAGAAATTTGTTTGTTTTTGAATTTCGCGCAAAGCTACACGAGTGCTATCTGCGCTAGCCGTCCCTAATTTAGCAGTGTAAGACTAGAGGGAAGGCAGCTAGTCATCACCACCCACCGCCAACTCTTGGGATACTCTTTTACCAACGAATAGTGGGATTAATCGTCACAATATAACGCCCTCACGGTTGAAAGGGCGAGCATGTTTGGTGTGACGGGGATTCGAAACCGCAACCCTCAGATTACGAGTCGAACGTCCTAACCCACCTGGCCATGCCGGGCCCAGCTTTAGAAGACTGGATTGGTTTGGTCGAGAGGGCTATTATTTACGTTCCTTCTCTGCGTGAGGACTTCTAACCATTTTATCAATGGTCAGTTTCTGTTCAAACGATTTTAAAACTTCATATAGCTTTCCTTTACCAGGTCTTTCTCTCCCTTCTCTTTCCTTCCATCTTTCTTATGAACATATAGGTTCATTCTTTAACTTCCCTTATCTGAAAACAATAGAATATAAATAATAAAAAACACTAAATCAGTTAAAACCATTTTCATCCGAACCAGGCCTGATGCTCTTTTGGTTTTACGTAAAATAGTTGATTCTTTTTGTGTGTGTTTTTGCCACTGTTAAAACTACAGAATCAAATAATCGGAAACTTTCCTTGTTTTACAGTTCTGAGTGTGGACAGTGGCTAGCATGTGTCAGATTGTGAATTTAAAGATCCTAAGTTCGCGACCATTTGGTGAAACCAACTTAACTCCGTAACCGCGCTATAAAACTGACGTTTCAATCGTATTATTTCTTTAGGAAATAGTAGAGTTGGCGTTGGGTGCTGTGGAATTGTTTCCCCCTAATATTTCAATTCCAAATTAAAGATGATGTTTTGCGAAGGTAGCCCTCGTGTAGCTTTTGCGCGAAATTTTGAAACCTTATTTTTTGCACGTTTATAGGGCCTGTAAGAGGCATATTGGATCTTAAGAAAGAATTATGCCCACATTGGAAATACATCTTCAATCACTATATGTTTTGTCCTTGACACGGAATATACGTCATAAGGCAAAAACAAAAAAAAAACCAAAAAAAAACGTGTTTGCAATGCAACTTGCGAAAATCACTTTTTACCAAAGCAGTGGTTTGCAGTCATTTGAGAAGCCTGCAGTTCCATGACCTAGAAAAGCAAGAATGTGTCGAATTAAAAGCCAGTATAACAGTGGAAAATACTGAGAGTTAGATGAAAGGAAACGCATGCGCCACTTTTGTTTGGCTATAAATCATAAAAGCGACAGGTGGCGTTTTTACCTTGACCCAATTTGCTTCTTTACTTAGGGACTGCAGCAACCACATTATTAGTAAACCTTCACTTGTGGTCGTTGACCGGTGTTACGAGGGTGGTTTATTTTACAGTCTGTGCAAGAGATTGTTGCATCATAGCGCACAGTCACTGTTGCGTGGATTTCAGCTGCGCCATCTAGTACTAATTAAACGAAATAAAATCATTTACATGTCAATTTTCTTGCAACGTGCCTTCTGAGAATGCCCTCATTTATATCGCGTAAACAGTAGAGGACAACATAGAAAAGGGAGGTAATTTATACAGTAGTATTATATCTTTAAATGAATAACACATAATGTGTAACTACGAAAATTACATTATCCCTCTTGTAACATGTAAAATTGTTCCTGTGTTTTATACTGCATATTACATGAATATTCGCAGTTACATAATATGGAATATATAATTAAGTTCAATGTTTTCAAACAATGAATTGAACTACATGACGGCGTGAAATGGATTTTATAACCCGATCTTATAATTTAATAGCAACTTGCTTTTGTGTTACCCCATTGGATGACAGAATAACGTAGCCGATCTATCTCGGGAGGGTTTGGTCTGTTTTGAATTTCGCGCAAACCTTCACGAGGGTTATCTGCGCTAGCCGTCCCTAGTTTAGCAGTGGAACACTAGAGGGAAGGCAGCTAGTCATCACCACCCACTGCCAACTCTTGGGCTACTATTTTACCAACGAATAGTGGGATTGATCATAAAATTGTAACGCCCTCCAAGACTGAAAGGACGAGCATGTTTGGTGTGACGGGGATTCTAATTCATGACCCTCAGATTACAAGTCGAGTGCCTTAACCACCTGGCCATGCCAGGCCAATCTCGGGAGGGAAATGGCAACAAACATTATTAGTAGAGGTGTTTCTTACAGTCACTCCGTTCAGTAATCCTTTTAAATTTTCTGTTTTTTTCGCGAATTATTTAGTACATTTCGATTATTCACGTGTTATGTATTTAATACTTTAAAAGTAATTTTGGCCCGGCATGGCCAGGTGGTGAAAGCACTCAGCTTATAATCCGAGGGTCGCGGGTTCGAATCCCCGTCACACCAAACATGCTCGCCCTTTTAGCCGTGGAGGCGTTATAATGTAACTGTCAATCCTACTATGCGTTTGTAAAAGAGTAGCCCAAGAGTTGACGGTGGGTAGTGATGACTAGCTGCCTTCCCTCTAGTCTTACACTGCTAAATGAAGGACGGCTAGCGCAGATAGCCCTCGTGTCGCTTTGCGCGAAATTAAAAAAAAAAATTACTTGTGGCTATTGTGGCGCCAACTGGTAGTAACTAAAGAATTAATAGTATCGGACAAACACTTCCAATGTGTATCCAGCTCAGTGTCGCACGCCAACGGCTGTTATTAAATGCTCCGAATTCTCCACATGAAACGTTTCATATTCCAAGACGTTACAATTATGGGTCTCCAAACAAACTACATGGATGTTATTTGGTTGTGTTACGTTATGGACTGTTATCACAGGCTGGTCTGTTATTTGTTATAATAACAAGATATTCATGCATGACCTAACTTTTGGTATATGTAGGTGGCCCAGTAGTTTGGCTTTAATAATTTTAAGTACTGTCAAAAGTTTCATGACGTTCTGCAGAACAACGTGTAGTCTTAACACTTGTTTGAATCGGTTCTTGGTTGGCTTTAATGTTCTTCATTATTACGAATATTTGTCAGCTTTCAATGTCTCGACCGTTTTTACTTATTGATAAATCACGTGCAGTTTCGAGTAGTTTGTTTGTATGTGCTGTAATCGGTTAGCGGGGCGAATAAAGACATTTATTTTTGACAGAAAGCGTAAAATTTGTAACAAAACAAAAGGCTTAAGACTTGTTGATGGTGAACATTTAGAGAAAAAAATCGTCAGAACAAGGCTTCCCGTGTAAAACGGAGGATAACGTAAGTTCGGGTGAAGGACTGTGAAACCATGGTTGCTTGTTTTGCGCCCTGTTGCCACCAAGAAAAAAAATTACGCACTGCAATGTGGGGTCGTGAGTGTGTTATAAGAGTGACGGTCAGATCTCACTATTCAACTACAGAAACCTGTGAAGTGGCCGCGGTTATTGCTGACCACCCACCTTAACACTTCAAAACTACAGACAGCTAGAGCAGACAATCCTCAAATAATTCAACAACAACAATAAACAAACAAACGTATATCCATTCCACTATACTTTATGGTACTTCAATATCCGAGTGGTTCGTGCCACATTTTGGAAATACGTTCGGTTCGTTACACAACATTTCACTGATACTTGAACTCAGATACACTGTATTGTTTCTGCAGATATTTAAACGTGCTTCATCAGTAATTGTGCTGCAAAGTTATATCAGTATTACACGTAGTTATTTCGGATACGTGCTTGTGATGCCTATTTTGGTGTCATTGTGTTTTATCATTACTTGTAGTTTATGATGTTTCAGTATCTCTTGAAGTGCTTTTGGATCTGTATAGCTGTAACTACTGCACTTTAGTAATACAGATAAATTGTTTGTTTGTTTTGGAATTTCGCACAAAGCTACTCGAGGGCTATCTGGGCTAGCCGTCCCTAATTTAGCAGTGTAAGACTAGAGGGAAGCCAGCTAGTCATCACCACCCACCGCCAACTCTTGGGCTACTCTTTTACCAACGAATAGTGGGATTGACCGTCACATTATAACGCCCCCACGGCTGGGAGGGCGAGCATGTTTGGCGCGACTCGGGCGCGAACCCGCGACCCTCAGATTACAAAGCGCACGCCTTAACGCGCTAGGCCATGCCAGGCCAATACAGATGAACGAGGTGTACGTTGCTCAGAAGTACCAGTAGTTTGTTATATCTTTCAGTATTTAGTTTACTCTGTCTTGGTATGAACTGTGCTTGTTTTTAATAGTCGTCAGTATTACCCTTAATTGTCTTCGATTAAGTTCAGTATTATCTGTAATGGGCTTAGCTTTAAAGGTTACCCGTAATTGCTTTCGATTTAGTTCAATATTACCTGTAACAGGCTTACATTTAGTTCAATATTACAAGCAGTTGGTTTCAATGTACTTGAATGTATTTCGCAGTCAGTTTGAATAAAGCCTGAGTTATGTCAGCTCCGTTTAGTTTTCGTGTAGCTGTTTTTATTACCCCACAAATAGTTTAATTGGATTTGATTTCGGGGGTTCTTTTATATTATTAAAAACATAACAGTTGAGTTTAGTATTCTTTTACCAGTATTTACTGTTCCTACAACAATGTAATTTAACAAAATTATGTCAGTTCCGTGTATGCCTTACAGTGTTCGCTTTGATTCTCATTCATGAGTTCGAACTCGCCCCGAACTAAGTGTTATTTATAAGATTAAATGACGTCTTCCTGTCTGTCCTATACTGCTTGCCACAGATTGCCACGGCGTACTGTTAAACTGCTCTTTAAAATCAACCCATATGTAGTCGCCCATATGTTGTTGTTTTTTTTTATTAGATTGTCCCGGAAATCTCCTGACATCATCAGCCATTGACCCAGTGCTTAAGGTTGTTGTTCATAAAGGGTACTGAACCGATTTCTTAAAAGTGCAGAAAGTGCTTGTCTGTTACACGTTTCGGAAGGCCCATCTTCACGGCTGAAACTTTGAATAGTGTTAGAACCTACGGGAATACCTTTAGGCACGCCAGACACGTTGACCTCAATTACAAATACGTCAAGTTTGTCTACGGTAGATCACAGGGTTATTCGTTAGATAGAACAGCTCCTTCCCTCCCTATTAGGTCATTGGACTTTGAGCTGTTGCATATTGTCATTTCTAGGAGCAACGTTATCTCAAGTGAACCAATTTTGATTACTTATGGTGGTGATAACCTACTGGGGTATTGAACCGTTTTGTTGATACAAAATGGAAGCTGCAATTCTTAAAGCCATGATGACATTTCATTTCTTGTTTTAGCTGTTTTCGTTATCGATGTTTAGGGCCTAATGGAGATTTGAACTTCGAATGTTAAAATAAAGGATAAACAAAACTGTTAATGTAGCAAGACAAAAAGTAGACAAAATAAATTTGTTATGGTGAGTTAAATTATTTCATTGATTATTTGGAATCAAGTACAAAGCTCCATGGGCTATCTGTGCTCTGCCCACCACGGGTATCGAAAGGTGGTGTGTAGCAGTGGAAATCCGTAGATATACCGTTGTGCCACTGGGAGGCATTTTATTAGAAAACAAGTGTGTATGTTTTAAAACTATTATGTTTCGTTGGAACTGTTTCCAGTAATTACATATGTATTCACTTGGAAAATAAATTCACCGACATTACTTATAACTGCGCTTAAGGAACGTGTTCTGCGGAACGTAAGGTTTCATAGACTTAATTACGAATACTTATGTTTAATTTTAAGCTACTCAAAAATATTTCTGGAAGCAAAATGAAGAATTTTTAGCTCAGCTAAATTGTATGTCACATAACGAGTATATAGACTTAGGTAAGTGTGTGTGTGCCCTCTAATGACACAGTAGTGTATCTGCGGACTTA
Source organism: Tachypleus tridentatus (assembly GCF_004210375.1). Classification (NCBI taxonomy): domain Eukaryota; kingdom Metazoa; phylum Arthropoda; class Merostomata; order Xiphosura; family Limulidae; genus Tachypleus; species Tachypleus tridentatus. The sequence continues at coordinate 163,747,641 of NC_134830.1, read as the reverse complement.
GAACTCTAGAAACCGGGTTTCGATACCCGTGGTGGGCAGAGCACAGATAGCCCTTTGTGTATCTTTGTGACTAATTACAAACAAATAAATAAGTGCGTTTATGGATATAATACACAGTTGTGATTAATTACAAACAAATAAGTAAGCGTGTTTATGGATATAATACACAGTTGTGATTAATTACAAACACATAAGTAAGCGTGTTTATGGACATAATACACAGTTGTGACTAATTACAAACACATAAGTAAGTGTGTTTGTGGACATAATACACAGTTGTGATTAATTACAAACAAATAAGTAAGTGTGTTTATGGACATAATACACAGTTGTGATTAATTACAAACAAGTAAGTAAGTGTGTTTATGGACATAATACACAGTTGTGATTAATTACAAACAAATAAGTAAGTGTGTTTATGGACATAATACACAGTTGTGATTAATTACAAACAAGTAAGAAAGTGTGTTTATGGACATAATACACAGTTGTGATTAATTACAAACACATAAGTAAGTGTGTTTATGGACATAATACACAGTTGTGATTAATTACTCCATTCAAAACCTAATGTCATATGTGCATATTTTTTTAATTCTAAGACTGCGGGCATGAAGCGTCTAAATTGATTAAACACAATATGATGGGCACAGTACAGATAACCTATTGTGTAGCTTTGCACTAATCAACATACAATCAAGCACTTTAAGGTAGTTAGAACACTCGACCCTAAATCTGCGAGTCACGTCACCGAACATGCTCGCCCTTTTAGTTGTGGAGGCGTTATAATGTTACTGTCAATCCCCTTATTATTTAAGTTATTATATTCCCCCCACTGGCGGTCGGTGGTATATAATAACTGCCTTCCTTCTAATCTATCACTGCAGATAGCTCTTTCGTAGTTTTGCGCGAAATTCAACAAAACTAACATACGTCTCTCAGACGTTCTAACCTTATCCCAAATCAGTGTGTTGTTGTATTTTAGTTATTCCTTGTTTTAAGCCAGAAATATTTACACGTTATAAGAAGAGCATGCTTGGCGACTGGGATTCAAACTCACAACCATCATACAGCGAGTCGAACGCCCTAACCACCAGGCCACGCCAGGTCTCGCCAAAGCTAAACGAACAAACGTTATGAATTTCCGACAAAAATAAGCTCTGTATTTTTACTTTCTTAGAACAGAAAACGCGTAATTAGTGAAAACTGAAAGTATTTTTCAGAAATGCGAGAGAAAAAATTCGAAAGGCTGTTTTAAGAGTAAATAACTATTTTAAAATGCACTTATTCTGTATTAATCGATGAGAAATGCTATAACAAAAACTACCATTATATTCAAGTTTAAGAAAGCGAGTGTTGTAAGTGTTTCAACTGCTTGAAATGTGTTGAGAACATTCACCATATAAATGCTTGTACATAAACTGCGAAAAAACAACAACACGCTAACCCTTATTTCAGCTTAAAATTGTGTGGTACTAACAAGGTATATATATTTATCACAGAACTTCTATAGGGAAGAAGTCCATATATTTTAAGTCATTAGAAATATATAGGCAAGAGCCGGTCTAAATCGTATTACTATAACCGTGTAAGAGAGACTGTGATAAGCGGTGACGAGAAACCCACTTGAAGTAAAAATGTTACCCTGAAGATGACCTAAGGTCAAAACGTTGTTCTCTACTTTAATTTAATAAAAATTTTAATACCCATACCATCCACCTTGAATACAGAGACTGTGATAGCTCATGTGACGGGTTTGTTTTCGTAGCTGAACTTCCTCTAACAGTTGTCTCCCCGCTAGTATAGCGGTATGTCTATGGATTTACAACACAAATATCAGCGGTTCGATTCCCCTCAGTAGATAGCCCGATATGGCTTTGCTATAAGAAAACACTCAAACACACCCCTCCAACAGCTAAGTTGAGGAAGCTAGAAAGGTTTTTAATATTATACGCGTTATTGAAGGAATAGCAGGATAAATTCCGGTATAGCGCTATCTTTTTATACCTGCTTTTATTTTTTTCGTATCAGCAGCCTCGTAAACAGAGTTTAATTAGAACTGTTTGGAAAACTAAAGAAATATAATAATTGTAGTTTTCAGAGTTATGCAAAGAAAAACAAAAATTGCGGAATCGCCGAGAACGATCTCACCACGAGAGAGAAGGAGCAAACACCGTGATGCTCGGATTAATCCGGATTAAGGTGTTTGTGACAGTCTCGATAAGTGCAGTAGGTCAGTTCGTAAATAATCCTTTTAGCCTAATAGATCCGGGTAAGTGACCTTGCTGTTGTGATGCGCATTCCAAAACGTGCCGAACTTGTTATTGTGGTTACCCTGGTAACGATCTATATTGAAGCGAGGTAAGCTAACACACGCTGTACGCTCTTGTTAGGTCAGAGGTTCTTTCAGTTGTCAGTATTAACAGTTTACTGTTTCACTGCCACCCAATCGACGCTATACATAGTCATATTTAGCTACATTTTTAAAGCATATAGCAAAAGTCGAAATTCTTGATATCCATATAAAATCTTGTGATATATATATATTCAGTTTTTTGTTTTATTTTTCTCTATTATAGATATCAACACGTTTTTGAAAGAAATACAGCTGTTTATTTGGTATTTTGTATGATGAATTTCTGTGTAATACTACAAATGACTACCAGATGGCGATAATATCAAGTATCTAGATTCGTAACTGTTGAAGGTGTTTTGGGCTGTAAAAAGCGGATGATGAAAGAAACACACATTTACATCAGTTAAATTCTATCTCATCAACGTTACATCATACAGTACAAGTGCACCTAATGTGAAATAAATTTATTTAAGAAAAATAAGTCCACTGTTTTAGAAACTACCGTAAGAGGTTTTTTGTTTTTTTTATAAAGCATTATGAATCAACGCTATTTTAATCCAGAGATACTGTTGTGGTTGCAGATGTCTAAAGCTATTTTAAATTTGAGGTCTGGTACCCTTAGAATGGGCCTAAGTAAGGAAGAGTTTATTTTTTGTATGTGTGTGAGAGAGAGAGCATGTGTATTTGTGTATTTTTATTTTAACGAAACCGCATTGGGCCATCTGCTGTATTCACTGAGGGGAACCGAACCCCTGATTTTAGCGTTGTAAATACGTAGGCTTACCGCTGTACCACCAGGGGACGAGAGAGAGTGGGGTATTTGTTTCTATCTTTACTAATGCTTTCACTCCAGAAAGCAAATTAATTCATTTACTTAAAGGCATTTCAAATGTGTTGCTTTAATAAGCCTACTGGTTACAGATTTATTGGCCTGTATAACGTTTAAACGAAAGGACATTGTTTAAAAAAAAATGGATTGATAGAATATTCCCTAATAGGAACACTCGTGAAATCTTAGAAAATAGAGTGTGGTTGGCTAGAAAGTAATTGGAAGTGTATATAGTATTTTACGCCTTGTAAGACGCTACATCGTGAAAGACGCCCCCTAATTTTGGAAAGACAATTATAAGAAACAAAAATATTTTGACTCAGCGACCAACACCTTGATGTAGCCTTGACCTTTTTCAACCTACTGAGTAAATACAGTCAAATACGTCATATTCTTCACAGTATATCGACAGTATTAGTTAAATTAAATGTTTTGTGCTATTGAAAATACTTGTTATCAGTAAGTAATGCGATTACGATCTGTATGACAGGTCGTTTTGAGAAGACCCTAAGTTAACCTCTTGCCTTAACCCATCACTTTTGTCTTGGAAGACGCATGGGGATTTTTCAAGGTATTTTTATAGAACAAAAGTGCGTCTTACAAGGCGGAAAATACGATATATCTCGAGAGACGGTTTAAAAGTTTCTAAACTCTTATAAGACCTATAAATTCGAAACGTTTCAGCGTTTTCTCTAGAAAAGAAACGAGTTAAGTCTGAGTAACACAATATCAATTAGAGACAAGTAGAAATTGATATTGTTTTTACTTTAGAAGGTACAAAAAATGAACCTCACACGCTGCGGTTTTGTATTACTGTAATATCCATTTCAATGATACAACTTGAAAGTGTATTTTCCACATTTAACGGAATGCAAAGAAAAACACATGTCGTTTACCTTATTTTTTAATTATATAGTAAACTGTGGGCTCCCCGCTAGTACAGCGGTATGTTTTCTGATTTACAACGTAAAATCAGGGGTTCAATTCCCCTCGGTGGGCCCAGCAGATAGCCCGACGTGTCTTTGCTATAAGAAAAACGCAAACACACAGTAAACTGTGGTGTATTTTGTTGGTGAGTTAGGACAGTAGCACTGGATTGAAAATGATGAAGTGTTCTCTGGGAACGAAACGATGCAATGAACAAAACACTAGTAACGGAACAAATAACTCTTTGTTTTTGAATTTCGCGCAAAGCTACACGAGGGCTATCTGCGCTAGCCTACCCTAATTTCGCAGTGTAAGACTAGAGGAAAGGCAGCTAGTCATCACCACCCACCGCCAACTCTTGGTCTACTCTTTTACCAACGAATAGTGGGATTGACCGTAAAATTATAACGCCCCACGGCTGAAAGGGCGAGCATGTTTAGTGTGACGGAGATTCGAACCCGCGACCCTCAGGTTACGAGTCGAACGCCTTAACACATAATACCATCACTGTTACGAACTGCAGTTTCGGGCCTCATTAGCTCCTCATAACAAGGAATATCAATGAATAAACATTTGATATCACCCAGTTGTTTTAGCTGAAGTATAGGGAAAATGGAAACATATTCTAAGGGCGTTTGTGAGAAAAAAAAATCTTGAATATTAAAATGCGAGATAACATTGTCCTAACACAGTTATTTAAAAAAAAATCAGTTAATATCAACATATTTTTTTCATAAATATTTTGTCCTCCAGTGGGCCAGTGGTAAGTTTAAGGACTTACACGTAAAAATTTGGGGCTCGATTCTCTCTGATAGGCATATAGCCTCTTGTGTAACTTTGCGCTAAAATAAACTTTCTAGCCCGGCGTGGTCAGGTGGTTAAGGTACTTGACTCATAATTCGAGGGTTGCAGGTTTGAATCCCCGTCACACCAAACATGATCGCTCTTTCAGCCGTGGGGGCGTTATAAAGTAACGGTGAATCCCACTATTCGTTGGTAAAAGAGTAGCCCAAGAGTTGGCGGTGCGTGATATTAGTCTTACACTGCTAAATTCGGGACGACTAGCACAAATAGCCCTCGTGTAGCTTTGCGCGAAATTAAAAAAAAAACATTTTTTTGCCGTTATGCTTCTTTGAAAAATAAATAAAAAACATTATAGATCGGAATAATTAAACACTGTCCATTCTAACTTTGTCTCTTACTGAGACAGAAGCAACTATTGTTATTGCAAGGTGACCCACAAATGGAAAATAAAACCTAAAGGTATTTTATCTAGGTGCGTGTATACAAACCCAGAGAGTCCGACTTGATAAGTTTGTACTCGGTTCCTGAGGGCTATTCGTTAAGCCTTTTCCGGTTAGCTATCAAATAACCTTGTACGCTACATTGCAAAGCCTGGCTCGAAGCCGCACTTATACATTGGTAAGGTTTTTGACCCCTTAAATGGAGTTTGTAGAATGTTGGTTATCTTAAACCTGGCCACTGGGGAACTAGGTAACAATGGGTAGCAAGGCAGGTGGGGCCAGGCTTTTCGGTTCCCAGCAGTAGAGGGAAATATTTTAAACAATTTCTAACTTTTTGTGTGAAATTTCAAACTTAAGATATTTTTATGGACAAAATAATTCAGAACTGTGAATAACACCTTATGACAAATCAAATAAAGTTTTAAGACAGTAAACAAAACACAAACCATTTTATTTACAAGTTTCAAACACATCCGAGTATACTTATTCTAGCTTTAGCGAAATCTGCGAATGATGTTTGTTTGAATTTTCACGCAAAGCTACACGAGAGCTATCTGTGCTAGTCGTCCCGAATTTAGCAGTGTAAGACTAGAGGGAAGGCAGCTAGTCATCACTACCCACCGTCAACTCTTGGGCTACTCTTTTACAAACGCATAGTAGGAGTGATAGTTACATTATAACGCCCCCACTGCTGAAGGGACGAGCATATTTCGTGTGACGGGGATTCGAACCCGCGACCGTCAGATTAGGAGTCGCACGCCTTAACACACTTTAATATATGATTTTATTTAAATTACACTATTATCGTAAAATGTTTGCCAAAATTGAACTACATCATTAATATTATTTTTTACCAAAAGGAAGTCATTCTGTTGGGCCCAGCATGATTAGGTGATTAGTTGTGCATAATTTTCCTTGCGTGATGTTTGTACAAGGTAAAGGATGTTTAAAAAAAATATAGTCGTTCTGATACCAATGTCTAATGACAAATTTAAATATCAAAATAGTCATTCTTCGCCAGCTTGCGAAAGGGGTTCACACCATAGCGATTGTTGTTGTAATAAATGGTTTATTCAAATAGTGTTCCTATCAATACGACCAGGCATGGCCAGGTGGGTTAAGGCGTTCGACTCGTAATCTGAGGGTCGCGGGTTCGAATCCCCATTACACCGAAGATGCTCGTTCTTTCAGCCGTGGGGGCGTTATAATGTAACGGTCAATCCTACTATGCGTTGGTAAAAAAAGTAGCCCAAGAGTTGACGATGGGTGGTGATGACTAGCTGCCTTTCCTCTAGTCTTACACTGCTAAATTCGGGACAACTAGCACAGATAGCCCTCGTGTAGCTTTGCGCGAAATTGAAAAAAAAAAAGTTGTTGTTGTTCCGAATTAAGCACAAAGCTACACAATGGGCTATCTGTGCTCTGCCCACGACGGTATCGAAACCCGGATTTTAGCGTTGTAAGTCCGTAGACTTACCGCTGAGCCACTGAGGGGCAACAAAAACAGACATTCAATTCAGGTTGGGTTTGTTGTATAACACTTAAAATAACTTACTGCTCTCGGTCACACCAAACACGCTCGCCCTTTCAGCCGTGGGGGCGTTATAATGTGATGGATAATCCCACTATTCGTTGGTAAAAGAGTAGCCCAAGAGTTGGCGGTGGATGGTGATGACAAGCTACCTTCTCTCTAGTCTTACACTACTACATTAGGAACGGTTAGCGTAGATAGCCCTCGAGTAGCTTTGCGCGAAATTCAAAACAAACAAACTTACTGTTCAGGTTTAATAATTTTATTATTATTGAATTCCAACGAATACTACACCAAACTTAAAATTTGGTTTATTTGAATCACGTACATGCAAGGAAATCATTTGTACCCTAATTAGTGTATTTACTTTTTTCGTTAGGTACATAATATTCAAAGACATGCTACGTGATCTTTCCTATTAACATTTCTATATGTAATATAAAATAATTATTTGTTTTATCAGACCTGTATTTCTGTATGAAATTGCATATTGATTAAGTTTGAAATGAATTATATAATACATTACAGCACAAATGTTTTTAATTGTATGCATACGCATTACTTTACTAATTAACATTCCTCGTTTTATCAATAAACATTCATCGTTTCATTAATTAGTATCAAACGTTTCATCAATAAACAAACACTCTAAATCATTTCTTTATCTGACAACTAAACCGACTCTTCTTTTAGAATGCGATTGTTCACATGATTTGTTGGGTAGAATTGTGGAAATTCGTTTGTTGTTGTGTTTTTTATCTAACAGTTGATTTATTTTCTAGTTGGGTTACGAACTGATAATTATCTAGTGAGAGTGAAAAAACGAAACATGGCGAGTGAAGTAAAATACAACGCAAGTTTCCCATGGCAACGGTTCCCTATACAAGGATAGTACATAACTAGTGTATCCAGAGAGGTTTGCTCAACGATAAAAAAGCCAGATTTAGGGTTTTTCGAGATAAAAGACCGCGCCAACCTTTTCATCCGCAGGTGCTCGCTAGTGGGGAGGCCAGCTATAAAATCTTAAAGCAGGTTAGTAACCCTCCGAATGATTCTACAAATGCTATAGTAGCGCCCTCAGATGTGAATGTCTGTCATGAGTTTTTTTTTGTTTTTTTTAAGATTCTTTGTAAACAACGGCTAAACCCGTAGACCTTCTTTCTTAATGGTGTGTAATTTTGGGTTGATCCGTGGATTTTACGTAGCATTTGTTTTTTTTTACGTTTGAAACGTAAGTTCGCTTTTCTTATGAACTTTTATACTATGACCAGCAGAAGGATCGCATTTTCTAGTACTCTCAAACCCACCTCAGGCGATGATAACGAATATTATACAATAAAGCCTTTCACATGTCTCGTGTGTGTGTTTATTTTTAATCTCTAACAGTCTCGTCTTTAATCTCGTTCACTGCGTAGTTTGTTAAAACCTTCTTCGCTCTGCATACAAATATAATTATTGTCAAGCGGTCAAGTCACACAGCGTTGTATAAACATTCTTCATGGAAGTGTATTAAATGGAGTTATTTTAAGTGTTATACAACTGCAAACGTAATATAAAAGTCCACCAGAGGGATGGCGATAAGTCTTCGGATTTGTAACGCTACAATCAGGGGTTCGATTCATTTCGGTAGCATTATATATATTCATATAAAAAAATATACGTAATATAATATAATATACGAAAAACGTAATATAAAAGTAACAGCAGATATCCCGATATATATTTGTTATATTGAAACGCACATTATATATATTCATATAAAAGAATGTATATTTCGAAATAATCACTCGTCTGTTGTTGTGTTGCCTTTCACTTAAGGCTGTTTGTAAACAATGACATATGATAATAATGATACTTCAATCAGTATCGTTTTAAACAAAACAGCCCCCCCCTACACTCACATAATCATGGTATCTACCACCACGTGGCGCTGTACGTTATTATAAAGGAATGCACCACGCCCTGTTTTGCAAGTACATGTAAAGTTAGCAAATCAAATATTCTGTAGACCTTGGCACCAAGAAAGTATCAAATCAGACCCATCCCACTAAGAATCCAGACTTAAACTTTAGTGATTTGCAGGTTTTAAGTAGCGACATCTAGTGACTGAGTGACTTCTTGTTTATATAATTATTTAAATAATCACAGAACGTGCAGTCATGTTGAGTTATTTCACTTAAAAACCATATAGAAGATTAAGTACTTTATGTTAAAACGATTTTAAATTTCAAATAAATCAGTGACGTCACAATCACAGCTAATAAAGTCGTGACAGAAAAGAATGTATTAGAACTGCTGTTTGACGTTGTTGCCTCAGAAAACTGATTGCTCTTTAAAAATGTTCGTAACGTCCATTTCATAATTAAGCTATTCATTTTTATAATAAAATTAGAAAAGAAAAAAAAACGACATTTACACTACAGGTAATCTTTTTTAATCTTTTATTTTACCCAACGTTTCGTCTTTAGGCCTCTTTACGACTACCGTGTTTCTCCGAAAATAAGACAGGGCTTATATTAATTTTCACTCCAAAATATGACACTAGGGCTTATTTTCGGGGGATGTCTTATTTTGATATATTAAAAAAAATGAAGTTACAAAGTAAAACTATTAAACTAACAATTTAAAATAAACTATTATTAAACTATTAAACTAACTGATTAATACTTAAACAAACTAATTAACTAACTATTAAACTAATTAATAAATTAATTTTTTTAATTTCTTTCCTCTTCCTGCCACTCTTAACTAGGTCCTATTTTAAGGGTAGGGCTTATATTAAAACTATCCCCAAAAATCACACTAGGTCTTATTATCGGAGAAACATGGTAGTACGCTCAGACTATAAAGATGTGTTCGGGTCAGTGAAATAGGATTACCAAGATGGAGTTGTTGTTTGTATTAAAAGACAGTGGAAAAACAAAGGAGATATCGATTAACAAGGGTCAGTGTAATAAGTAATAGTAATTGAATTATGGGAAAAAAGAAAACTGTCAGATGAATTAAAAGACAAATAACATCACGGGTGTCACGAATTTTCAAACCATATGAATAAAACATAAGCTTCACAATATATTATCTGCGCTGTGCCAACTGCAGGGTTCGAATTCTTAATTTAAGTACAATAAGCTCTCAAGCTTACTGAAGAGCTGCCAAAGTTAAAATGTCAAACAGAAATATCTCGTATTCGTGTTATCGTCTCATATTTAACTAGTTATAAAGATTTGTTTAGCAGAAGCTTAGTGTTAAATTACGACATTTAGCTCACACATAGTACTACGTTTTAATTACTTAAGCATACTTTTGACAACAATATCTTTAGATTGTATTATGAAGGTTACCTAGGGTAACCTCGAGTAACTTAATAAAATGTTTCTATGACCAATATCTCAGTAGACTCTTTCAATCACAAATATCTTAGGATTGTATTATGACCAGTACCTAGGGCAACCTCGGGTATCTCAATAAAATGTTATGATAACCAGTACCTCAATAGACTCTTTGAATCAGAAATATCTTTAGATTGTATTGTGAGTAGTACATAGGGTAATCTCGAGTAATCAATAAAATTTTAATATAACCATTACCTCAATAGACTCTTTCAATCAGAAATATCTTAAAATTGTATTGTGACCAGTACCTAGGGTAACCTCGGGTAACTCAATAAAATATTACTATGACCAGTACCTCAGTAGACTTTTCGAATTAGAAAAGAGTTGGCCCGGCATGGCCAAGCGTGTTAATGCGTTCGATTTGTAATCCGAGGGTCGCGGATTCGAATCGCGGTCGCACCAAACATGCTCGCCCCTTCAGCCGTGGGGGCGTTATAATGTTACGGTCAATCCCACTATTCGTTAGTAAAAGAGTAGCTTAAGAGTTGGCGGTGGGTGGTGATGACAAGCTGCTTTCCCTCGAAACTTACACTGTTAAATTAGGGACGGCAAGCGCAGATAGCCCTGGAGTAGCTTTGAGCGAAATTCAAAACAAACAGAGTTTTGGATCGTACTGATGAAGAGCAATTTCTTTTGAGATATAATTATCCTATGATCTCAATAAATATTTATGGCTTTTTCCGGACAGTTCAGTTTGAAATTGGTTAATTCTTGGTAATTCCCTTCCAGTTTATTGTAACTTTTTTTTCTTCCCCAAATTTCAAAAACATACTTGATTTTAAATATTTCACTCCACGCTCCTTTGTTTGACGCATCTACCCTTCATTGTAACAATTGTGCGTACTCCAGGTTACGAATTTTGAGTAGCGAGCTATTGACCCGAAATAGCACTCCAATTCAGAACGTGGGAAGGTAAGATTTAAACATTCAAATTAAAAGATATTACACATTAAATGACATAAATGTTACCCATCATATATCCATACAACCGTGTCAAAGTGTTTGGAACCAACTGGTTGTATCAAAGATTTCTCGCTTAATGGTTGATGACGTTTGTTTGTTTTTTGTAATAGTTACAATGTTACGAATCAACTTTTTGATGTTTTAACGCTGATGACAAAATTTGAAACAGTTCCAAAATTTCCGTGATTCAAATATAGATACATTTTATTTTTGTTATTGTTGTGTTTTTTTAATATTTATTATAGCTGAAATAAAGGATATTATGGTATTATTTTAATAAAAATTCACGCGTGTACGGAAATTACAAACAAAATATGTGTTATGCAAAACATAACAAGTATTACGTTTTTTTCTGTTGCAAAGTTAGGCCTCACGTGTCATTGGTTGGCCTTATCTGTTCTGCTCCGAAGATCAACCATTTGTACAGTAATATTGGTTAGTGTGCTTCACTGTTTTTTTAAAAGCTGGTGACGTAGTAGCTTCCTCTCTATAGTGTTTGGTGTTCCTCATTCTGTCAAGTGGTCATGATGTCCATTTTGTTCCTTTTAAATGTTTTTCGCGTGTCATCCTTCTTTATGTGTGTTGAAATCCTAGTTTCTATTCCAGTAATTTGTCTCAATCTACTTTATAATAGTAATAATAATAAGGGCAGGAAAAAAAATGAATTATCCAATCACCGCTTCAGAATAATATAAGAAAAGAAAAAAAATGTTTTCGAGATGAAGAAACCCTACCATATCTTATACTCGCACTGTTTCTCAAATGCGCGAGACTGTCCTGTAACCATTGTAACGCACCACTGGACTCTTGAGTATTTTTCACTAACGTGACATTTTCGGAAAGGTAACGACCGTGTCCAACGTTGTCATCAGCATAGTGCATCTCTTAGTCATGGCATGAGATGTGACCGGTCGCTCTTACGCAGTCTTGTGAATGTGTGTGGCGAGGTTGTACTTAAAATTAGTTTGTTTGCTTTTTTTAGATATATTTGTGATTTTATAAAACCTTGGAACGCACATGAAACCTAAATCTACTTGGAAACCCTCCAGTAATAAATCGATTATACTAACACTATTATGCATAAGCTGTACATATTTTAAATGCAGGTCAAATAGAGTGTTTAATGTTTATTGTCGATAACACTTTAGGAAGTCATTTTTATCATATTTTACCCGTGTTTTTGTTAAATGCTTCTCTCAAGCTACGTTGTACCACAACCTTAGGACCGGGTGTTGTTTTTGTTTTTTGTTTGGTCACTGACGTCTTTTGAAGCCACAACTAAGATAAGCCTGAGAATATAATATCCGTTTTAGAAGTTATTGGTTTGGTTTGTTTTGAATTTCGCGCAAAGCTACCCGAGGGCTATCTGCGCTCGCCGTCCCTAATTTAGCAGTGTTAGAATAGAGGGAAGGCAGCTAGTCATCACCACTCACCGCTAACTCTTGGGCTATTCTTTTACCAACGAATAGTGGGATTGACTGTCACGGGTTCAAATCCCCGTCACACCAGACATGCTCGCCCTTTCAGCCGTGATGGCGTTATAATGTCCGATTAATCCCACTATTCGTTGGTAAAAGAGTAGCCCAAGAGTTGGCAGTGGGTGGTGATGACTAGCTGCTTTCCCTTTGGCCTTCCTAAAGTAGGAACGGCCAGCGTATATAGCCCTCGTATAGCTTTGCGCGAAATTCAAAAAACAAACAAGAACTTCATTTTTTTCGATGAATAACGGCCCGGCGGTTAAAGCGCTCGACTCATAATCTGAGGGTAGCGGGTTCGAATCCCCGTCACAACAAACATTCTCTCCATTTCAGCTGTGGGAGCGTTATAATGTGACGATAAATCCCACTATTCGCTGGTAAAAGAGTAGCCCAAGAGTTGGCGGCGGGTGGTGACTATTATCTGCCTTCCCTCTAGCCTCACACTACTAAATTAGGAACGGCTAGCGCAGATAGCCCTGGAGTAGCTTTGCGCGAAATTTAAAAGAAAAATCAAATCGTTCATCAAACCCCTTTGGGTTCCACAACTAGCACCCTATAGATATATCTATAGAGTCATATTGCTAGAAACCGAATAGCCCTTTGTGTAGTTTTGTGCTTAAAAACAAACAACAACATCCAAAACTAGAGAAAAAAATTAAACATTTAAAACGTCAAATAAATTATTTTATTAGTAGTATCTCGAAAGTAACAACAGTAAATTTTAGCAATGTAACTTTAAAAAATCGATTATAAAACGTTCTAGTAAACAGAATAAAGTAAGTTATTTTAAACACTATTTCAGTACTTACATAATTTTGACGTGTAAATGCTATCTTCATTCGCATCTTCGAAATTATTCTTCATCCTTCTCGCGTTTCCTAACTTCTATTATCTCGCCTAAACATGCACAGTTTCTTAATCCACGTGTGATTTATTTCAAGAACAAACTACTGGAAAACTTGAACTCATCCTAGTAAACAACAGTTTAAAGGACTTGTTTTAACTTAATCCTACAGATTTGCTGATGGGACTCATGTAGTCCATCAGCTTTTTTATAAAAAAAACATTTTTTCAGAAGTATTTACGCCCCCAAATTGCTTTGTTAGTTGCAGGACTCCTAACAACATGTCACACAAACAAACTGAAAAACAACAACAATTATGTGTTTGTTTGTTTGTTTTTGGATTTCGCACAAAGCTACTCGAGGGCTATCTGTGCTAGCCGTCCCTAATTTTGCAGTGTGAGACTAGAGGGAAGGCAGCTAGTCATCACCACCCACCAGCAACTCTTGGGCTACTCTTTTACCAACGAAGAGTGGGATTGACCGTTACATTATAACGCCCCCACGGCTGAAAGGGCAAGCATGTTTGGCGCGACGGGGATTCAAACCTGCGACCCTCAGATTACGAGTCGCACGCCTTAACGCGCTTGGCCATGCCGGGCCAACAACAATTAACCCTACTAATTGTTGCTAGGTTCTCTATCTACGTTTTCATACAAAATGAGTGATTGCACTCAGTTTTGATGCTTTGCCCATTACACTTGTAACAAAAGTGTAAAAGTTCTCGTGTGACGCAATATATAAACCCTCACCGGTACTAATATAAAAAATAATCAGTAGACTGAGGATTAACTATAAAGTCAGGTACTTTTTATTGAAACAATGAAAACAGTTTCTACAAGTTTGATACCAAGTAACCAGTTGTTTTACAAGAAAATAAAAACATATTGATGTAATATATAAAAATATAATTTACATAACCAATTTATCACTGTCATTCGTAACATCTATAAATAATTATTATCTGCTACTACATGTTTAAAATGTATGAATTTTAATTGAGCGATTTCCTCTGGTTATAATCAATAATCAACAATTTGAGAAGTAATAGTTGTAAATGTAGATTAATATATTACAACATTCCAGCTATTGTTTTGCAAATTTGAATTCACATCAACAACTGTAGTTTATTTAATACAGTATATCATACAATAATTATTAAAAATATACATATTCCACAGAAAATGTTGGGTTTATTTTGAATTTCGGCCACGGCTACACAAGGGCTATCTTTGCTAGCCGTCCCTAATGTAGCAGTGTAAGACTAGATGGAAGGCAGCTAATCACCGCCTTCTCTTGGGTTGCTTTTTTTACCAGCGAATAGTGAGACTTGGGACTGCCATTACATTATAACGCCTCCACAGCTAAAAGGGCGAGCATGTTTGGTACGACGGGGATTCGAATGCCTTAATCCACCTGGCCATACCGGTCCACACGAAGAAGGGAAAAAAAAGAAAGAAATTGCACAATATTTGGATCTATAATAAACCACAGACATTTTTAATCCAGTTTTTTAAATAATTTCAATTCACCATTCATAAGACCCACATGTTTTCAAATGTCATCTATGATATCAATCTATTAATGAAATAGGCATACGTACTCTTAACGAGAAAGGATTTAAAAGGTTCATCAACAAGTTAAATTTGATTGGTCGCTGGAAATCCAATAGAAAAAGAACGTTATTAATTTGAGCAACTACTCCTGAAGGTTGATATTTGTGTAGTATGCCAAGCAATTGTGCGTTGTGTAGGCTGTGGAGACAATCACCAGATATCACAAACAGAACCCCAAACGCAAATGCTGTAATTGTGGGGAAGAACTTATTTTTGTACGTTATACACCATTGAAAGTTCCAAAGAAATTTCAAACATATATATATATTACATGTGTTACGAAGAATTGTAGAACACACCCTTATTCGGTCCAGTAGTTTTGTCATTAATGCGAAGCTACAGAGTGGGCTACTTGCGATTTGTTTATCGTAGAGAGTCGAATCCCGGATTTTCGTATTTTAAACCCGGAAATTTACCGATGACCCACAGGGAAACAGCGAGCAGCAGGTTACAAACAATTCTCTGTTTTATCTTGTTGACCTTTTTTATATATACATAACATGAACGAGTTTTCAAAAATGCTCCTGTGAAATATTAGGAGGAAAACACTGTCTTATTTAGAATTTTTGCTTATTCGGTAGTGCACAGGTACAACCGATAACGGATAAGAGCTTTCACTTTATATGCTATTCCAAAATGTCAGGCCCAGGTAGCCACATGAATAACATTTACCTCACTGGAAAAAAAAAAAAAAAAAATCTTCTCCTAGTGGCTGACACAAGGCTTCAGTGAATAATAGTTAATACTGCAGGTGAACTGCATACAATACCACTTAACTTTAAAATTTAATAATACTTTATATCATGGGAAAACTTAACAAGATATCTTGTAAAGGGCGAATGATATAAATACCTCTAAGCTAGACGCCCTTCTGTACGATTAATATTTCAAACTAATTAACTTTTAATACTGTGTCTACTCAAAGGTTCAGTATTCTTTTTCAGTTTAGAACATGTGTATCACTACGCTTTCGTGCTTTTCACAGTGTTAATTTTTTTTTTCGTAATCTGAGGGTTGCGGATTCGAATCCCCGTCGCACCAAACATGCTCGCCCTCCCCCAGCCGTGGGGGCGTTATAATGTTACGATCAATCCCACTATTCGTTGGTAAAAGATTAGCTCAAGAGTTGGCGATGGGTGGTGATGACTAGCTGCCTTTCCTCTAGTCTTACACTGCTAAATTAGGGACGACTAGCGCAGATAACCCTCGTATAGCTTTGCGCGAAATTCAAAAACAAACAGAATACTTTTTTACGATTGATAACTAACCCTAAAACTCCTGAAAACGTGATGAAAATACCACGGTAACAACATTGACATAAAAACGCACAGTGCTATTTACCCTCGCATTTTTCTCCAATCACGCACTTAATTAACGTTTTCAACTGCCAAGCTACCCTTCTCTTGTTGCATGATACTAACAGACAAACACGAACGAACGTAAAAAAGTAACCCTTTAATGCAAGTGCACCCTTGGTGTGTGTGTGTATTTTTGTTTTCTTCTTGTTGTTTTTTTTGCCGCGTGAAATAAACCTACTGGTCTTAAGGGCCGTTATCTACCAAAGCAGCGTCTGGGTTGAAGGTTCTGTCGACGTGGAGGTCAAGGACAGGTGAATCTCTTCTTCTTATAAGTTAATGATCTACAGTTTGTTCCTACTAGTTTAATAAAGGCTTAAGAAGTATCGTAATTATAAACATGGTGAGCAAATACTCTTCTTGCCTGCGGCTGGCTAAAACAAACTCTTCTGTTGGTCCGTGATGACGCTTCTATTGATACCATGTTAGGGCCTGTAGCAGTTAATATTTAGGACACATTCTAGCATATTCTACGCGAAAAGTTACGTGATCGAACTTCTTATCTGAACTATACGTATCCTCAGACACCATAACCAAGTAACAGCTGTCTAATATGACGAACTATATCAGCCAGAACCCGATATATTCTACATACTGTTGTAAAAGGTGTATCAGGAATGTTTATATAAATGGAAACACAAGACTTTGAAGACAGTGTCGTAAAGAAACATTACGACGTCACGAATGACGTTGAGTACTTCCACATCATACCTGGCACGTATCGGTTTTAAAACGTTATTAGACGTGATACATCATTTTGCCAGTTAAAATGCGATAATTTTTTTTTTTTTTTTTGCAAATTCACGCGTTAGACGTGACACAGATAAAGGCTTAACGCATATTAGTGTAAACACATTTATCGAATATGAGTGATATTTTAAACAAACACATCAGATGCAACAGATATTGGTGTTAGCGTAAACATATAAATTGTGAACACTCGTATCAGACATAACAAAAATGTACATTTCAGAAAAACACTGATGGTGTAAAGTGTCGCTACCAACGAGTGCATAACACACTGAAAAAATATCCTTGTGAAAATAAGCTTGAAAAATCTCAAGTAATCATGTTACCATGTGCATTACGCATGTCAAAAGC
Source organism: Tachypleus tridentatus (assembly GCF_004210375.1). Classification (NCBI taxonomy): domain Eukaryota; kingdom Metazoa; phylum Arthropoda; class Merostomata; order Xiphosura; family Limulidae; genus Tachypleus; species Tachypleus tridentatus. The sequence goes on along the minus strand of NC_134830.1, from coordinate 163,730,008 downwards.
CTTATGAACAAACATGAGAGACGTTAAAATGTAGGCAGACACTAGCTTATTAACTCGGAGAACCAGACTTGAAAATAGGCAGATTTACGATTCTATCTGTGTTAACTACTTTATCACATCTATCATCTAACTGTCTTGCGTGATATACGGAGTTCAAAATGTTACACAAAAGCAACCTTGTTTGTCAGTTTGGAACATATATGGCCTTCATATCTAGAGACGTGCGATTCTTCGAAAGTTTTGTCTGTCTGACAGAATTTCGGGCAAAGCTACACAGGGGCCATCTACACATGGCCGTCCCTAGTTATGAACTATAGAAGGAATGTAGTTAACCAACAGCACAAGCCGCCATCTTGTCCGGTCGAATAGTGAAATTTCATCCTTATTCTTATAGAGCACCTCAATATGCGGAAAGGGGTTTTGTGGCAATGAGTCACGAACCATGGATCAGAGTAAAACTGTTATCATTTTACGCAACTATAATTTCCTAAGTTCTTTTGGATAGACATGAGGAAGATTTTATATGCAAAAACGGCTCGTTTGGGCTGAGAAAACACTTTGCATATAAATTTCTCAACAAGTGGGTTTCTCGTCATCACTGATGAGGAAGATTTGATATACCATCACTTATAAAACAAATACAAAGTACCAGTAAATACATATTTGCCAAATTATTAAAGAAAAATTCAAATAATACCTCCAGGATAGGTCTCTGCATGGCCAGGTGGGTTAAGGCGTTTGACTCGTAATCTGAGGGTCGCGGGTTCGAATTCCCATCGCACCAAACATGCTCGCCCTTTCAGCCGTGGGAGCGTTGTAATGTGACGGCCAATCCCAATATTTGTTGATAAAAGAGTAGTCCAAGAGTTGGCGGTGGGTGGTGATGACTAGCTACCTTCCCTCTAGTCTTACACTGCTAAGTTAAGGACGGCTGGCGCAGATAGCCCTCGAAATTCCAATAACAAAACAGAAAATAACAAATGGTGATCGTAACATTATAACGCCCCTACGGTTGAAAGGGCGAGCATGTTTGGTGTGATGGGGATTCAAACCCGCCACCCTCGGATTATGAGTTGAGTGCCTCAACCACCTGACCATGCCAAGCCACCATAAAAAGAAATGCACGCGCAATATATGTTCCAGCTAAAGTGTGATATATATTCGAAACCTTAAAAACCGTGTTTTTTTATTGTGAAAAGCATTCTATGTAGTTATTTTTTAATGAACAAAAAAACATTTTTAACACTCGTCAAAATAATACACGAATGTTTTGTTTCACTTCTGTAAAATTAGAGATAAGTTTTTTACAATAATGCGTTTTTGTGTTTTTTTGTGTTGGTTTTTTTCAAAATAAAACAAAAAAAAGCCTAAAGAGCCAATCACAGCACGTGATATCTTTCAACACAAATAAAGGAAAAAGAAACGAAGGTCATTCACCCCTAGTGTAGGTTTTGATGATTTGGTTTTCTCGTCCAAGCCAGAGTTACGTTAACACTAGTACTTCTTCAACCAATGTTAACCATCTCTATAAGTTAACTTAAAAACTACAGCTAAATCAACGGTAACACTTGAAGTGAATGAACATGTGTAATAAACAGTTTCGGCACTTTGATTATCAAAAGGGATCTTGATATTTCTAAAGTATTAAAAATATAATTTTTTCTTTTTGTTTTTTTAAAAGCAAAACCAGATCGGGCTATCTGCTGTTATTTTCGTAACAGATAAAATCAGTTCTTCAACTTCCAAGCCTACAAAGATGGTTTGTTTTGTCTGTTTTGGGATTTCGCGCAAAGGTACAAAGATGGATAACTGATTTTTTTTTTAATTATTTTCTTGGTGGGATATACGAAACATCTGTTAAAAAAAAACATATAGTGACTTGAATCCCATCTTTTATAGGTACTTTCACTCTTAAAAGTTTGTTTGTCGAGTCCAAACGACATCAAATCAAACAAAAAACAAAAGTGGGTCTTATGACTAGGTACGTCCTCCAACAGTACATAACAGAAACCACGACCAAAATGAGATTAGGTATTGTAATACACAGATTTGTCAGCAGTAACTAAACACGCTGGCAGAAATAGCCACGGATTGCAATTTCAAAAGATTAAAATTGTTGGCAGAGAATCTAATATAAAGAGAAGGAAAAAACCATAGAAGCCACTGCTATTAGAGCAACTATAACCCCTTCCCTGCTCCGCAATAGTGGGACGAGTCCGAGGTAAAGGTCATCTGTTCAAAATATAATTTAAATATATAATTTTATTCTATCTTGGAGGGCTATGCCGTTCTAAATGTTTTGTTATTATTAGATTTTTTTAATACCAATGTTTTGAATATGAAGCCCAACAACAATACTAACACATTTTAACAATATATCACGAACAATACTAATACATTTTAACCATATATCACGAACAATACCAACACATTTTAACAATATATCACGAACAATACCAACACATTTTAACAATATATCACGAACAATACCTACACATTTTAACAATATATCACGAACAATACCAACACGTATTAACAATATATCACGAACAATACCTACACATTTTAACAATATATCACGAACAATACCAACACGTATTAACAATATATCACGAACAATACCAACACATTTTAACAATATATCACGAACAATACTAATACATTTTAACCATATATCACGAACAATACCAACACATTTTAACAATATATCACGAACCATACCAACACATTTTAACAATATATCACGAACAATACCTACACATTTTAACAATATATCACGAACAATACCAACACGTATTAACAATATATCACGAACAATACCTACACATTTTAACAATATATCACGAACAATACCAACACGTATTAACAATATCACGAACAATACCTACACATTTTAACAATATATCACGAACAATACCAACACGTATTAACAATATATCACGAACAATACCTACACATTTTAACAATATATCACGAACAATACCAACACATTTTAACAATATATCACGAACAATACCTACACATTTTAACAATATATCACGAACAATACCAACACGTATTAACAATATATCACGAACAATACCTACACATTTTAACAATATATCACGAACAATACCAACACGTATTAACAATATATCACGAACAATACCTACACATTTTAACCATATATCACGAACAATACTAATACATTTTAACCATATATCACGAACAATACTAATACATTTTAACAATATATCACGAACAATACCAACACATTTTAACAATATATCACGAACAATACCAACACATTTTAACAATATATCACGAACAATACCAACACTTTTTAACAATATATCACGAACAATACCAATACGTATTAACAATATATCACGAACAATACCAACACGTATTAACAATATATCACGAACAATACCAACACATTTTAATAATATATCATGAACAATACTAATACATTTTAACAATATATCATGAACAATGCAACACATTTTAACACCATAATTAACAACAGTAAAATATGTTTCAAAACTTTAATAAGAATATTAATAATATTATTATAAGAAACATCCTGATTTTGAACTTCATATAAATTCTTAAAAGATGTATAATATTAGAAAAATGTAACATCCATTAATTTTGTTGAGATTTTGAAATGCATAACACTAATTTGGAATAACACATCGAACTAAAATCGTGATAAAAATAATTTTGTTATCAAATATTCATAAATTATCTTGACGGTCTGAATTTGAGTGTGGTTATACTTTAACGTACATACGTGTGCCTGTATACTGGAGAGATGAGACATGACCTTTAACTACACATGTTTGCCTACCAATCTCAGTGTGTTTACGTTCGTATATATACTTACCAATTCCAGTGTGTTTACGTCCATATTTAGTGATGAAAACACCAAGCTGAAATAGAAACCTAGATAAATATACTTGGATGATTAAATATATCTTTATTTTACCAATGTATGCGCAGCAGTTCAACTCTTAAAGGTAAAGGAACAGTCGACATATGAGACTCGAAACTTCAACGTTGTTTTCGTTTTGTCTTCTCTCTACTAAGTTGAAAATGTGCCGACAATTACGCTTAAAACTGCGATAAATTACTAGAAACATACACGAAAGATTATAATTAAATTTATATTTCTATAATCTGCTATTTTTCCGTGACGCATGTTTAAGCAAGCACCGTAATAATAAGGCAAATGCCTAAAAGTAATAGAAGTACAGTTGAATTGGTCTGTTTTGTTCGGGATGCGAACAATGTCTCATCAGGTTTTTGGCTAAAAGGACGGTGTCTCACCCAAATATTTTCATATAGTCTACCTTTTTATCGGGCCCGGCATGGCCAGGTGGTTGAGGCACTCGAGTCGTAATCCGAGAGTCGCTGGTTCGAACCCCCCGTCGCACCAAACATGCTCGCCCTTTTAGGCGTGGGAGCGTTATAAAGTTACGGTCAATCCCACTATTCGTTGGTAAGAGAGTACCCCAAGAAATAGATAGTTCGATGTGGCTTTGCTATAAGGAAGCACACACACACACGAATCGTGTAAAAACAAGGTAGAGCAACTGCCCATAATTGAATCATTGTTCAAAAACACTTCTTGAATATTTATAAAAATTAGAGAAATTTTGTTGGTCTACTTCATTTGATTACCACATTGAAGTCTTATAATTATAATTTTTTCATAAAATATGCATCTTATATTTTACTAAATTAATGCTAAGCTTTTCAAAACTCCGTATTTATTAATAGAATGCAACATCAAGAGTTTGCTGTGTTTTTTTACTTCTGTAGTTTTTTTGCTCCGGTCAGACATTGTCCTGGATCCATTTTATTCTGTATAAAAATACTACTGTATGTGCATACATGACTAACTTACCAGTGGCTCAGCGGTATGTCTGCGTACATACAACGCTACAATCCGGGTTTTGCTACCCGTGGTGGGCAGAGCACAGATAGCTCATTGTGTAGCTTTATGCTTAATTCAAAACTACTTCTCCATCTCACACCTTATACATCATTCTTTGTATTTCTGAAGTAGCAATGGCCGTAAAATGGCGTAATGTAATTACAAAATGGTGTAAGTGCAACTACACGTTAACGTTCCAGAACTATGTAACTCCAGGATATCGATGACGTATATTTGTGTACTGACTTCTACCAGAAGGATTTCTTAAATCTCCAGTACAAATTAGGATTGATAATAATTGGTCTTAATTATGAGTGTCAGACAAGACACTAAAAGCCTGTATGATCACTCTATCTGAGGTCATCCGTTGAGTATCCATTCTTTCGGAGGTGTTTTCGGCCGTCATCCCAAGACCACTTGATAAAAACGTTTAAGATGCCTGAACGTACAAAGTTCTGATGACACGTGATCCTCAAAGGAGAACCAATGTTATCAAGTATCCTTTCTTTCGGAGGTGTTTTCGGCCCTTATCCCAAGAATACTTGATAACATTGGTCCTCCTTTTGGGATCAGTGTCATCAGAACGTCGTACGTTCATGCATCTTAAGCGTTTTTAAGATAAAACTGGGGGGACGTTCCCAGTTTCGCCGGGCATGGCCAAGCGTGTTAAGGCGTTCGACTCGTAATCCAAGAGTCGCGGGTTCGAATCCCGGTCGCACCAACCAACCTCGCCCCTTTCAGCCGTGGGAATGTTATAATGTGACTGTCAATCCCACTATTCCTTGGTAAAAAGAGTAGCCCAAGAGTTGGCAGCTGCCTTCCCTCTAGTCTTACTCTGCTAAATTAGGGACGGCTAGCGCAGGTAGTCCTCGTGTAGCTTTGCGCGAAATTCAAAAACCAAACCAAACCTTCTTATCAATGACTATAAATTGTGGTATTATTTCATTATTACTGTCAATGCCCTGCGCTAGTATAGCGGTAAGTATTTGGATTTGTAACGCTAAAATTAGGGGTTCGATTCCCCTCGGTGGGCTCAGCAGATAACCCGATGTGACTTTGCTATAAGAAAACACACACACTACTGTCAATTTTTTTTTCACTAAAAAATAATGTCAAGCATATATTGTAGACCTATTTTAGTATATTATGTCAGAATCATTAATTTATGTTAATTTTACAGTTTACAAATAGCGTAGGATTGTTCGTAACATACAGATTTAATCTGCCCGTTTCAGTCTCTGTATTTTCAAATCTGTCTCCAAAGAATGTTTCATTTTCTAGCCATACGAAATTACTGCAACATATTTCTCATTCATGCTTGTCCATAAGAATGCGCGTCCTCTTCAAAGATTTTTTTTTTTTTCATATCCCTCTGCTCGACATCATGAACCAAAGGCGTGAACTTTTTATTCATCTCGGGGTAACATTTTCTTACCGCTGGTTCTTATCGCGTCAGGTATGTTAGAACTACGGCCCCGACAGGTCAGCCATTGAAACGTAGCCTGTTTTTCCTACAAGAGCAAGCTAACGTATATGGTCACTGCTGTAGGCTATGGTCCTGCGTGACCACGCTCCACGTCATCCAGAAACTAGAAGAAAAAAAAAAACACTTTGACTTGCTTGGTTTTGTGTATTATCCAGTGATTCAAGCAACAAAAAAGCATTGTAAGTTGCCCAAGCTGGACTCACTCGGCTTTACACCAGGGGCAGGCCTTCGGCAGATTGTGCACGGGCCACGCGCTGAGAACTTGCACGCAGCCCACGCATTCGCGCAGGGCAGTTAGCGCCAATCTTGACGTCTGGAAGTCTGGGTCGAGGTTAGTTGTTGGTATAGGAAGGGGACAGTTTGGAGTTTCTGTAAGAATAATAAAATACAACGTACCCTACAAACGGAACAAGGTGAAAATAGCCTTTCCGGAATGGAAATACTCAAAGCTCGCGCATTGTTCACATTGTAAATACAACTCATATCTCTGGTTTAGGCGACCGTCACCGATGTCCGGGAAACTAATACTAAGACAAAAAAGGTACACGCGTAGGCGTGTAATTTACATATCTTACATGAAGTTATCTAGGTTTCTCTTAAATAAGATGGAACTTATTTTGTTGGATACAGCACGTGGAGTGATACGTTTTACAACTCTGATATATAAGTCTGTTTCATTGGAGGAATGACCCGTAAGTTGAATAAAAATAATTTATGAAACTCCACGCCTTTAACTGAAACCCTGGTTTACTAGCTCATTCCGAATACTGACTAGGAAAAACTGTTCATGATAAATATTACATATATATATATATATACATTATGACCAGTCCTAGTCGAGTTTATATAATACTGCCTTGGATTTTAAGAAAAAGAAAAACATTCACAGGATGACAATGTTACTGTTAAACAATAGGATTAAGTCATAAGATAACCATGCTAGAAATGAGATTTAATCTTATCTTAAAGTTATACGAAAAGAAAAACTTCACAGGATGAAGAAGTCTTATAGCTTTATCATCCAGATGTTGTCTTAATGTTCAACAGAAAGATTAATGTTGTAAGAAGACACTGCCACATGGATTGTGGGTTCAAATATTATTTTAAGGCCTAAGATGAGGAACGAACTTGACATCAATGCACCGTATCAAGATGTCACTGTGGTATATATTATGAACGAGGTTCTTCTAGCAGCTGATTGGTGTGATTAATTAATAATATTGTTTATTTAAAAATTAATTGGGGTTAGTTGAGAGTGTTGACTCTTACGATTTCAATTTATCAGACTGGAAGGAAACTATCCAGGGACGGATCTAGGATTTGAAAGGTAGGGGTCAAAGGAATGGATACTGGAAAGTCACCCAAAGGATGGACACATCGAGAGGGAATTTTCCCCACGATGAATAATTTCTAAAGTTTGAAATCTTTCTAAGACCAATTCCTGGAACTTCCGGTTGGGTTTTTCCAATCACTGTCATCTGCAAAATTAGCAGCACCTATTCTGAATGATAAATGATTTCCGCTACCATCCAGAACGCCCTTGCCTTCAATTATGGAGCTGACGGTTAGAAAAAGAATCTTGAAATAACTCTTTGAATCAGCTTACGTTAAGCACTTTTCACCAATGGATTGGAGAGGTGGAAGGAACGTTTGAAAGTAATGCTGGAGAAAGGTGGTCCTTCATACACCCGTGATGGGTTTTAAAGCAAAAGTAATATTTTCCAAGAAAATATGGATTACACCTATCTACAACCTTTTATACATTACGGACGGTTCTCACCCTCTTTCTGTTGAGGAATACCAAAATAAATGACCCCATAAAGCAAATATATAACATATCTATCACTTACATCTTCACTTTTATAATTGTTTTGGCACCGTAAAAGGAAAGGTGTCCATATCCCTTTTATCCCTACATGTATCCGAGCCTAAACTCTATATCGTATGGTTGAAAATAGTCCAAGTAACGATGCATTGTAATATTATTTAATAAACCTCGTCATCAACAGATTGGTTTTATAGCTGTATCCTATTACACCAGAAGTTACTATACTGTGAATAGTGTACTGACAAGTTCCTGTAATATAAGTAGGGTACTTTTGTCTTTATTTCTTTGAAGATAGTCACAAAGCTACACAGTGAACTGTCTGTGCTCTGCCCACCATGAGTATCGAAACTCAGTTTCTAGCGTTGGATATCCTCAGACATACCGCTGTGCCACTGGGGGCGAATAGGGCACTGTGACAAGTTCCTCTACCATGAGTTTCTCGCTGGGACAGCGGTGAGTCTACGGATTTACAACGCTAAAATCAGGGGTTCGATACCCTTTGGTGGGCACAACAGATAACACGATGTAACTTTTCTATAAATAAAACACATATTTCCTATACTAAGAATATGGCACTGTGATAAGTTACTACACTATGAATAGGGCACTGCAATAAGTTACTATACCATGAATAGGACACTGTGACAAGTTACTATACTATGCATAATAGGGTACTATGACAAGTTCTTGTATTATGCATATAGGATACTGCGACAAGTTCCTGTACTGTAAATAGGGTGATGTGACAAGTTCGTATGCTATGAATAGGGTACTATGAAAAGTTCCTATGCTATGAATAGGGCACTGTAACAAGTTTCTTTTCTATGCATAACAGGGTACTGTGACAAGTTCCTATGCTATAAATAGAGTGCTGTGACAAGTTCCTATGTTATGAATAGGGTACTGTAACATTTTCACCCTTGTTACCCGCTAGTGGCACAGCGGTATGTCTGCGGACTTACAACGCTAAAAACTGGGTTTCGATACCCGTGGTGGGCAGAGCACAGATAGCCCATTGTGTAGCTTTGTGCTTAATTCAAAACAACAACAATCTCTCTTTCTTCCAACATATTTATCTTCTCGTCAAACTCTCTGTACCGCATGTTAAAACGATCGTAGAATAGAGGTGTATTATACTTTTCAACCTGTTCTCTTCTCGTGAGTTAGGTTTATTTCTCGGGACACAAAAGATTTGATTCTGAAAACAAATGTACATATTTGCGTTGGTAGTGAATATAAAACACACAAGTACTATAAGCTTGATTTTTACGTACCCAAATACACAGGAGAAATATGTTCATAATTTTCATTACTTGCTGTATCTGCACTTGGTTTTTCAAGCCAACTTGTTGACGTAAGCAGTCGTCACGCGCTCGTATGTTACTTTCAATCATCGCTGTGTCTAAGAGAGATTTAATTATAGTCTCCGAATTAGGTCCGACTAAAACAAACGAACATAAAATTACTGCTATCGGACTTGTCATCAGGTTTCCTAGACACTAGTCTGGTGTCTTCGATAATACAGACATATTAAGAGTCAAGATTAGACGACTAGCTTACATTAAGTTTACTTAATTTTTATCAGGTTATATTATACGTTTCCAAATTTTCACAAGTTTATTTCTTGTGATACATAGACTACTTGTTTTCTCACACAAGTCACGCTGACCGTTTAGGTAAGCAAACATTTAATTCGTTCTGAAAAAAATTAGTGGTTTGGATTTAAGTACAAAGCTACACGATGGGCTTTCTCTGCTGTGCCCACAACGGGTTCGAAACCCAGTTTCTAGTGGTGTGAGCCTGCTGTGCCACTGGGAAGGAGGGGGCATTTAATAAAAATAACTAATTTTAATTTTATTGTCTCAGTATTGTATACTATTAACTTTGTTAACATAATTCAATGATACGTGTTTACTTTTGTGGTGTATAACCTATTGACATGTCACACGACATTCTAGACGCTGAGGTCAGTTCTTTCGTTTATTTTTCCCTATGTTTGTTTTTTATCTATCTCTGAGTTGGTACTGTAAACAAGCTATTAAATAGAGCCATCGAAAATTCTAATGTGCCGAAATTTTAGCTGACTTTGTAAATAATGAATTGTCTTTTAAGTTATATTCACATTATTTTTAATCTAGGGGTGATTATGCTAGGACTTGACCTACATTTGTATAATAAACCAAGTCGACAGTGGCGCTTGAATTACGCTGTTGTCATTGGACACGTGCTAATCTGGAAGTGAAAATATTTGTTTATTACATCTTGCGAAGTATTAAAACGCATACGAGTGCACTTGGTTATATACAGTTTCACTTGTTTTAGTCTGGGAAATTAACTTCGCTGCTTGTCTCTAAAAGCTACGACCGAACCGCGCATAAGGTAATTCGCGGAGATACAATATATGGAAAAGTTATTCATAGTTTTGCCCAGCACATGTCTCTTGGGTATCTAATAGTAAGGAAACAAAACTATAATCGTGAGTAGATGTGAACAGAGTGTATATATTCGAAAATGGAAAGTTGGGTGTAAACAAAAACATATGCATATATATTTAAATTAAATATTTTTCATGTACTAAAATATATATAATAATATTATTAGCTTCTAAACTTTCATTATGAAAGTGTGGTTACAACTAATCTTAAAATTTAACAAATGTCATCAAAACCGGGAAACTTTCACTTGTTCTTGTTGAGGAGGCCCCGGCGTGGCCAGGTGGTTAAGGCACTCTATTCTTAATCCGAGGGTCGCGGGTTCGAATCCCCGGCACACCAAATATGCTCGCCCTTTCAGCCGCGGGGGCGTTATAACGTTAAGGTCAATCCCACTCTTTGTTAGTAAAATAGTAGCTCAAGAGTCGGCGGTGGGTGGTGATGACTAGCTGCCTTCCCTCTAGTCTTCCACTGCTAAATCAGGGACGGCTAGCGCAGATAGCCCTCGTGTAGCTTTGCGCGAAATTTAAAAAAAAAAAACAATCCTTGCTGAAGAAAATCGCTTCATTGTGTGTTTGTACGCAGTCCCCTGGATGGATGGCTTCACTGCACAGCTATCTTGTCACCAGGGCAAGATATCTCTTAAAATATTTTTACCGAAATATCTGATCTTTCAACTCACTTAAGTAAACTCAATCTATTACTCAAGAGGACCTCTTTCGCCATTTCATCTCGCAAGACTACTGGCGTAAAGTGTAATTCACATTCACTGAGCGCGTGGTTACGGAATAGTCCATTTTTTTACTGACCATCTGGTTTACACATTCTTTTATATGTGTTCCTAACCGCCCGGTAGGTGGTTCAATTTAATACATATTTGCCACTGTACTGTAACATTATTGGAAAATATGTATCTATCTATATCTATATATATATATATATATCCATTTTTTCCATAGACATATAACTCTTTTAACTTCATTTTAACCTAAAGATTTTAGAACTAAACGATACAATAAACTTAAATACGAATATTATTTAAACCGAGTTTATTTTAAAATTACGAACAGTGTTTGAATATTTTGACCAGGCGAGATTGTTATCATATACTTAAGTATATTATCTTTCATGCTTTTGTAAAAATGTGAGTTTTAATCGTTTGAAGATTCTCGATGGAACACTGGTAATTTTACGAACTTACAACCCTAAAAATTTCGGGTTCGATTATCTGCACTGGACACAGTAGATGGCTCAATGTGGCCTTGCGCTAAAACAAACAAACAATTCACTTGAAAACCAAAAGAGAAATACTGTTTTAAGCACACATTAAGTTGTATAGGAAAGCCGATTCGAGTGTATGTTTCCATATAGCAAAAGCCATATCTGTCTATCTGCTGAGCCCACCCCAAAGGGAATCGAATCACTGATTTTAGCGTTGTAAATTCGTAGACTTACCGCTTTACTAGCAAGAAGCGAGCTAATTCGAAAAAATGTTTAAACAGCGTTAAAATATGTATTGGGAAATTAGAAGTCTCGGCATGGCCAGGTGATTAAGGCACTCGGCTCGTAATCTGAGTGTCGCGGATTCGAATCCCCATAGCACCAAACATCCTTGCTCTTTCAGCCGTGGAGGCGTTATAATGTTACGGCCAGTCCCTCTATTCGTTGATGAAAGAGTGGCCAAAGAGTTGGCGGTGGATGATGGTAATGACTAGCTGCCTTCCCTCTAGTCTTACACTGCTAAATTAGTGACGACTAGCGCACATAGCCTTCGTGTAGCTTTGCGCGAAATTCAAAACAAACAAACTTTGAGAATTATGTCATAATTCTAAAGATGACAACCACTAATGTGTGCAGACTTTAGGGTTAATTAGAAAATAATTTGTGTGTATGTTAAATACTTAAAACCATTAAATAAAGAGTTGTATATATATATATTTATCAGTAAATCCTTTATTACAAGATGGTTAATTTAGTAACAGTGGAGGTATTTATCTTGTAATGTCTCTTTATGTAAAAACAATACTAATATTTTTCCATTGCTTGATATCAGTTGATGGAACAAGACGTAACTGTTAATATGTTACCAGTGTTTCTAGGTGCACAACTTCGCTTGTTAGTATTTGTAACACCACCAAAAATCACTACGACAGTCTTCAGACAGTTTCCAATGGAATAGAAGTGAGGTAAGATACAGCCATACAACATGCTGTGATGCTAGCTTCTCTTGCAGTGGAAGTCGGATACAGCCATACAGTATGCTCAGTTCTTTTCAGCCACAAACAGCCATACAGCTGCTGTGAAGTTTAGTTTCCTCTGCTCAACTCTTTTCAAAAGCTCATCCAATTGAGATGGAAACTCAACATTTACTGTGCAAAGTCTTTCTCTTTGTCTCGTGTTTTGAACAGTTTTGTAAATAATGCATTGTACAGTGCGTAACCAATGGAAGCATTTAGTAGTCAGGCTTGTAACGTAACTGGACCCTTTAGAGACAAAACAGCACACCTGACAAGATGTAGATGCACTTCGTAGTTGAATCTGCAACTTTGTTTCATCGTTTCCACATAAGTTTTGTACCTTTCGACTTTCAAGACGCAAATTCTTCTGTAGAACACAGAGCCAAGTCTTGCCACAAACCAATGTCCGCACATGGACAACAATCACTAAGAGTTACAATGCCGTAGTTCACAGAGAACCATTCCAAATAACCCTCTTCTCTCCACTTACTGTATTGAAACACAGTTTTCCCATCAACATGGCCATTTGCTGCTGTTTATGATGGGCATTATGCTAAGAAACATCCCATGTTGTGTTTTGATGACGCTGCAGCCCCATTCTTGGATTGCTGTTAAATTGGGTCCTAGCGTTGCTTCTTATGCTTATAGAAGATTAATATAAATATAATGTCTTCCTCTTTGTTTTTGGATTGTTGATGTATATTTGTTGCAGGTTTTAATAAAACACGAATTTCCGAAAAAGGAAAACAAGAAATGGAGTAATTCAACATCCAAGATGATGTAAGGATTTTATATTTAATCATCAGCACAATAAAAATAATAAATTCACACTTTTCACGATACGTAAGCTAACTATTTAGTTAACTGTTGGGAAACTGTGATGCCACGGGAAATGCTTCTCCTGATGTTGGTTTTCTCAGCATTGTCGTGTATAACACCTTCCAAACTTCCTTCATGTGGTACTTTAAGAATTGGGATTTGCGTTGTTACTAATGACCCTATTTATATTAAGCTGAACTAATGACTGTAGCTGGTATTTGTGTCACATAGAAAGCCCGTTACACCACAAGTGTTTTTTGGTTGTTGTTTTTTAATGTATTTTTAACACGCACTTAGGCATAGCGAAACGTGTAATTGACTATATATACGATTATCCCAGGCATGACTGTGGTAGATATTGAATTAAAATAATGCTGTTTTTTTTTTTTTCTTGCTTTCTTTTCGTATCTAAGTAAATAAGCTTCTCTTTCAAGGTCATTCTCGAAAAGTTAACTAGTTCCAGGAAGGTTATTTTGCTCTCGGAACGAAGGGCTTCCATGAATAGGCCATTAGAAGCGACCATAGAAATGATTTATTAACGTGCATTGTTGCTATTGTGTACGAGCGTCAAGCTTCTAGCAACGAGCGTAGAGGGGTCAATGAACTGTTACACAGTTATCAACCGAAGTACGTTAGTCGAGACCGTTTAGATAAACTGTCGGTCAACATATGTATACTTTATACAACAGGAATGACGAAATACAGTAAACCAAAATACAACTGGTGGATATTTTATTATAAGGAACAAAGGATATGATAAAAAAAAAATTAGATCAGTTATACAAAGCATGCGAGGAATAGGCTTAGTTGTCAATGGAAGTTTACGTAGAGTGGCTTCAAATAAGATGGTTCGGTAAAAAACAAACGAACATGTAAAGATATGTACGTATGTACACAAATGTATGAAAAATCTTTATTTAAGAATTATAAACAAATATGGCGGAGATACAGTGCCTATCCAGTGAACTGACGAACTGCTGCACATGCGATGTTAATGGATGGATATACTACAGATCTATAGACGTGCAAGGTTTCTAGAATATATAACTAAATATATAAACAGCTCTTTCTATTTACAAAAAAACGTACGTAACTCTTTGCGCACAATTTTTGTTTTATTGTTTAGAAGAAATTTACAGACGGTAAGGTGCGGAAGTGACAAATGATAACACTTTGGTTCTAATCCACGTAATAACGGTTTGTTCGCATGAAGAGAGTGTTAGCACGTGTTCACCTTAGTTCTAATCCACGTAATAACGTGTTTGCTCACTTTGTAATCCACGTAATAACGGTTTGTTTGAGAGTGTTAACAGTGTTCTAATCCACGTAATAACGGTTTGATTGTATGAAGAGAGTGTTAACACGTACTCACTTTGGTTCTAATCCACGTAATAACGGTTTGTTTGTTCTAATGTAATAACGAGAGTGTTAACACGTGCTCACTTTGGTTCTAATCCACGTAATAACGGTTTGTTTGTATGAAGAGAGTGTTAACACGTGCTCACTTTGGTTCTAATCCACGTAATAACGGTTTGTTTGCATGAAGAGAGTGTTAACACGTGCTCACTTTGGTTCTAATCCACGTAATAACGATTTGTTTGTATGTGGAGAGTGGTAACACGTGCTCACTTTGGTTCTAATCCACGTAATAACGGTTTGTTTGTATGAAGAGAGTGTTAACACGTGCTCACTTTGGTTCTAATCCACGTAATAACGGTTTGTTTGTATGAAGAGACTGTTAGCACGTGTTCACCTTAGTTCTAATCCACGTAATAACGGTTTGTTTGTATGTGGAGACTGTTAGCACGTGTTCACCTTAGTTCTAATCCACGTAATAACGGTTTGTTTGTATGAAGAGAGTGTTAGCACGTGTTCACCGTAGTTCTAATCCACGTAATAACGGTTTGTTTGTATGTGGAGAGTGGTAACACATGCTTACTTTGGTTCTAATCCACATAATAACGGTTTGTTTGTATGTGGCGAGTGATAACATTACAAAAACTCATTCGTGGTTATTACGCCTACTTTCAACACAACCTAGACAGCTAATAAACAATGTTTACTTTTGATGAAAGACATTTTGAAAAGAGCGTTGTAGCGACATCCAGTTGTTTTATTTATGTCAATACCACTTGCTGAAATATAATACAAAGACAGGGAATAAAAAACCCAACAAAACATTAATTTTAAGCTTTCTCTGTAAAATACGAGAAATTGAAAATTGAGAATAACTAATTTGTTCACGAGTTTGACTCGTTTGATGATTTTTAGTCGAAATATCGTATTAATACTGTGAGTATTTTTAGCCTAAATATCTTATTAATACTGTGACTATTTTTAGCCTAAATATCTTATTAATACTCTGACTATTTTTAGCCTAAATATCTTATTAATACTCTGACTATTTTTAGCCTAAATATCTTATTAATACTGTGACTATTTTTAGACTAAATATCTTATTAATACTGTGACTATTTTTAGCCTAAATATCTTATTAATACTGTGACTATTTATAGCCTAAATATCTTATTAATACTGTGACTAAATTTAGCCTAAATATCTTATTAATACTGTGACTATTTTTAGGCCAAATATCTTATTTCAATGCAATGATGGTTTTAGCCTAAATATCTTATTAATGATCACAGCATTTTTTTAGGCTAAATATCTTATTAACACAGTGATGGTTTTAGCCTAAATATCTTATTAACACAGTGATGGTTTTTAGCCTAAGTATCTTATTAATAATACTGTGGTTTTTCACTAAGTTTTTAACCAATGTTTATCAGTCTAATGACACACTTATTCAAATACATTTATCTACACACACACACACACAAACCTGTTTCTTGAACTCAGCGACATCATCACAGATGTGTTCTTTATGTATGTAATGAAAATAAATTGTTATCGTATGGAAACAACTTGAACCAAAGTATCAACAAAACTCCGTGAGTTTGAAAGATAACCTAAACAAGTAAATTTGAAGATTCTATGAAATTTAAGCCTTCCCACAGACTGAAAGGTCTTCAGTTACATAATATAATAAGTTACTTTCCGAACATTAGCTATTAATTACTTGTAACTTTGTTTCCATATGCATACATTACTTGTGTTATTTCTGTGTTTTATGTTATAGAATTTTCATTTTGCCCTTCCCAGATATACCCGAAGCGTGACGTGTAATGAAACCGGTTGATAAAATAAACTTTCTGTTTCCATTATATTATGGTACTTTACTATGTAACTTCATCTTTATTATTTTCGATATATATATACACAAACATGGAGTTGTCTAAAACCTTTGACCATGGAGCACTATGGCACAAATAGTTATTAAACGTACCGCCTCGATTGGACTGACTTCCTCACAGTTTTCTCGTTGTATTAATCAGTTTTGTATCTCATATGTGCTTTATTTATCATATTCTTATGACATACACTCATTTTCGGTTTATTGATTAGGTTCGAATACCTCTCAATCAGTCCCTCGCTGGTACAGCGATAAGTCTACGGATTTACAACTCTATAAATAGGGGTTCGATTCCCCTCGGTTGACTCAGCAGGTAGCCCGATGTTGCTTTGTTATAAGAAAACACACACATCTCTCAGTTACGTTAACTCAACTCGAACCTACTGAGTTAATACATTCAACTTGTGATTTAAATGTCTTTTACTCACAGTCGGGTTAGGGTAGAAAATAAAATATTAAGAAAATAGGAGCTTTTATTAATTAGTTTTGCGAAACTGAAAATTCATTAAAAAATTCTGTAACTGACAAAAGCATATCTCAGGTGTCGTAATGTTTGTAACGTCTTTTACGTCGCGTGGCTCGTGGTGCGTGCTCGGCGTTTGACCTTGACTGGTAATCTCATGATATACCAATGTTTACGAATATTACTCTGGCTGTGTCATGGCTTAATCTACAATGATAGAGTTAGCTGAAATAGAGGGGAAAATGGCGGCCTTACATAATACTAAATACATAACGTCGAGGGACAGCAAACACTTTAAAAATATATTGGTGCGTGAACAAGTGTGACTTGTCGTTTGTGTGAGCATGTACATGTTATAACTTCGCATTGTTTCGCACTTTACAATTGTAATAATAACAATATTTGAATAAGCACAACTTCTGATCAGAATAAATTGTTTAGTTGTTACATTGTTGCACCACCTATCGTTTAACAACAATTTGTTTCTGAATGGCCGCATTATGAGAAATTATATATGGTGCTTTGGAGTCCTACGCTATTAATATGTCAAAATTACCAACACGTTTAAAGCTAATAGTACCAGTACCTACCTGTAGGTTGATTGAGAATAGATAGTAGAAATTTTAAAGGTTTAATTATTTGAGTATTGACTCCTGACATGCGCGGGGAATTATGGAAACAATTTGGGTTTATACGTGTGCGGGTCGGATGTATTTAGTCTTTCGAATGTTCCAAACGATATAGCAGTCCACCAGTTCTCTCATTGAAATAAATATAAAACTGAATTAAAATTAGGCACGACTTAATAAACGATAACGTGGAGGTATCAGACAGTCCCCAACAGATGTTAAGATAGAACGTTTCTGTTGGAGACACG
Source organism: Tachypleus tridentatus (assembly GCF_004210375.1). Taxonomy (NCBI): domain Eukaryota; kingdom Metazoa; phylum Arthropoda; class Merostomata; order Xiphosura; family Limulidae; genus Tachypleus; species Tachypleus tridentatus. Next base: position 163,711,692 of record NC_134830.1, on the reverse strand, counting down.
AGAAGAAAAAAAATCTATATCCTAGTCTCAGCATTTCCAGCAGAACTGATCGATAAGGTTCAAGGTCGTCAGCTGATGTTTCTAGTTTTATAACATTTCATTCTACAGTTCAATGACATGGATTGACCAAGTTTCGTTCCTCGTTAGAGGGCGCTTTAACCACCCACTCCCCTCTTTTCTACCCTCCACCTGCTGGAGGTTTGAAAAACCTCTGTAGAACGGCGTAGCCAACAAAATTACAGCGTTCATCAGAGTGTCCAAACTTGTATTCTATAAGCAGACGGTATCACTACTCGTATTAAATCTTCGACATTTAACGAGCAGAGGGAACCAACTGGTTTAAAAAGAAATTATTCTAATTTGTTACACACTGCTCTCCTTGGGTATTACTTAACACATTCCATGACATTCACTTGGAGCCGAATCTGTTTGAAATAATTTTGCTGTTGTAGAATTAGTATTATACCGAAAACAACGAGAACTGATACGCACGGAACTGCGCAAGTCTCGGCTCGTCAATTTCACCCCTGCGCCGCCAGAGTGGTTGTAACCAACTCTTTCTACCATATGTAACTCTGATAAAACAAACGCTTCGGTCGGTATGAAAGGGAACAGGAGGTAACAACAGCACAGTGTGCCTATTGAGAGAGGGGGTTTATATGAGTTTATTTCTACGGATGGTAAAGCACATATTAACGCCGGTTACAGATCTTTACTAGCGGAGTCTTTTTAGCAAAGAAGTAAAACCGTTGAGATTTTACGGTTAGCAATGATTATTTCAAAAGATCTCTTCGCTTTGGGTGACGAATACTTCACGATGCCCCGACGGGAAAAGTATGAGATTGAACCAGCTACTGCTCCTGAAAACAGGTAAAAACGGAACGTCTACTCGAATATTATATATACGAACTTGGTTATAATGTTTTCAAGGGTAATATATCCAGTTTGAGAATAATTCCACGATACTTTAATCTCGGTGCAATTCATGTTTTCTCTTTCTTTGTGATGCGTGTCAATACAGCACGGAAATAAATGCAATAGACTTGGTAGCTGATGTTAAATCGAAGTCAAAACTGAAAATAGTGGTAAAGCTGAAATTAAGTCTTTTGTACAAGACCTCGTAAGCTAAGTGTTTGTAGTGCCTGCTATGGTATCCATCAGCTATATATATATATATATATTTATATTTTGTAGTCACTATCAGATAAATGTATGTAGTCCTTATTGTATATATACATGTGTTTGTGTGTCTGTCTGTCTGTAGTCACTATCAGTTAAGAGTTTGCAATCCCTGGTAGTAAGTATTGAATTTGCTGTCAGCTAAGAATATAGTCCCTGTCAGTTAAGAGTCTGTGGTTCCTTCCAGCTATGTTTGTAGCCCCTGTAATCCATGTTCTAATCATCATCTCCTACGTTTATAGCCCTTGTTATCTAAGTTATGATCACACACTGTTCAGTTTCCAGTCCCTATCAGCTATTCTTATTTTTACTGTTAACTGTATTTGTGGTACATTTTAGTTAAGATATTATTTTCCCGGTAGCCATGTTTACAGACAAGATAAAATTTCTGTCTGCTAAGTTTACAGCCCTCGTCAGATAAGCTACTATCACTGTCCGCTAAGTTTAGAGCCCTCGTCAGATGAGTTACTATCACTGTCCGCTAAGTTTAGAGCCCTCGTCAGATGAGTTACTATCACTGTCTGCTAAGTTTACAGCCCTCGTCAGATAAGCTACTATCACTGTCCGCTAAGTTTACAGCCCTCGTCAGATAAGCTACTATCACTGTCCACTAAGTTTACAGCCCTCGTCAGATAAGTTACTATCACTGTCCGCTAAGTTTACAGCCCTCGTCAGATAGTTACTGTCACTGTCCGCTAAGTTCACACAGTATTCGTCAAATAAATTATTATCAGATAAGTTATCTCTGACCGCTATGTTTACATCCCTCGTCAGATGAGTTACTATCATTGTCCGCTAAGTTTACAGCCCTCGTCAGATAAGTTACTATCACTGTCTGCTAAGTTTACAGCCCTCGTCACATAAGCTACTATCACTGTCCGCTAAGTTTAGAGCTCTCGTCAGATGAGTTACTATCACTGTCCGCTAAGTTTACAACCCTCGTCAGATAAGCTACTATCACTGTCCGCTAAGTTTACAGCCCTCGTCAGATACGTTACTGTCACTGTCCGCTAAGTTCACACAGTATTCGTCAAATAAATTATTATCAGAGAAGTTACTGTCACTGTACGCTAAGTTCACACAGTATTCGTCAAATAAATTATTATCAGATAAGTTATCACTGTCCGCTAAGTTTACAACCCTCGTCAGATAAGCTACTATCACTGTCCGCTAAGTTTAGAGCCCTCGTCAGATGAGTTACTATCACTGTCCGCTAAGTTTACAGCCCTCGTCAGATAAGCTACTATCACTGTCCGCTAAGTTTAGAGCCCTCGTCAGATGAGTTACTATCACTGTCTGCTACGTTTACAGCCCTCGTCAGATAAGCTACTATCACTGTCCGCTAAGTTTACAGCCCTCGTCAGATAAGCTACTATCACTGTCCACTAAGTTTACAGCCCTCGTCAGATAAGTTACTATCACTGTCCGCTAAGTTTACAGCCCTCGTCAGATAAGTTACTGTCACTGTCCGCTAAGTTCACACAGTATTCGTCAAATAAATTATTATCAGATAAGTTATCACTGACCGCTAAGTTTACATCCCTCGTCAGATGAGTTACTATCACTGTCCGCTAAGTTTACAGCCCTCGTCAGATAAGTTACTATCACTGTCTGCTAAGTTTACAGCCCTCGTCGGATAAGTTACTATCACTGTCTGCTAAGTTTACAGCCCTCGTCAGATGAGTTACTATCACTGTCTCGCTAAGTTTACAGCCCTCTAAGTCGTATTCGATAGTTAGTTACGCTAAGTTCACAGTATTCGTCAAATAAATTATTATCAGATAAGTTATCACTGTCCGCTAAGTTTACATCCCTCGTCAGATGAGTTACTATCACTGTCCGCTAAGTTTACAGCCCTCGTCAGATAAGCTACTATCACTGTCCGCTAAGTTTACAGCCCTCGTCAGATAAGTTACTATCACTGTCTGCTAAGTTTACAGCCCTCGTCAGATAAGTTACTGTCACTGTCCGCTAAGTTCACACAGTATTCGTCAAATAAATTATTATCAGATAAGTTATCACTGTCCGCTAAGTTTACATCCCTCGTCAGATGAGTTACTATCACTGTCCGCTAAGTTTACAGCCCTCGTCAGATAAGTTACTATCACTGTCTGCTAAGTTCACACAGTATTCGTCAAATAAATTATTATCAGAGAAGTTACTGTCACTGTACGCTAAGTTCACACAGTATTCGTCAAATAAATTATTATCAGATAAGTTATCACTGTCCGCTAAGTTTACATCCCTCGTCAGATGAGTTACTATCACTGTCCGCTAAGTTTACAGCCCTCGTCAGATAAGCTACTATCACTGTCCGCTAAGTTTACAGCCCTCGTCAGATAAGTTACTATCACTGTCTGCTAAGTTTACAGCCCTCGTCAGATAAGTTACTGTCACTGTCCGCTAAGTTCACACAGTATTCGTCAAATAAATTATTACAGATGTCACTGCTAAGTTTACATCCCTCGTCAGATGAGTTACTATCACTGTCTGCTAAGTTTACAGCCCTCGTCAGATGAGTTACTATCACTGTACTATCACTGTCCGCTAAGTTTACAGCCCTCGTCAGATGAGTTACTATCACTGTCTGCTAAGTTTACAGCCCTCATCAGATGAGTTACTATCACTGTCTGCTAAGTTTACAGCCCTCGTCAGATGAGTTACTATCACTGTCTGCTAAGTTTACAGCCCTCGTCAGATGAGTTACTATCACTGTCTGCTAAGTTTACAGCCCTCGTCAGATGAGTTACTATCACTGTCTGCTAAGTTTACAGCCCTCGTCAGATGAGTTACTATCACTGTCTGCTAAGTTTACAGCCCTCGTCAGATGAGTTACTATCACTGTCTGCTAAGTTTACAGCCCTCGTCAGATGAGTTACTATCACTGTCCGCTAAGTTCACACAGTCGTCGTTAAATAAATTATTATCAGATAAGTTATCACTGTCCGTTAAGTTTGCGGTCCTTTTCAGATAAGATTACCGTCTGCTAAGTTTGAGGTCCTAAGTTAAGGCCGCTGTCTTAGATATATTCGACAGTGAACAACACTGGGTTTTCAACGCGTTTTAATAGTTCAAATTACTTAGTTATTTTTATTGTTGAATAATTTTTATTATTATGAAATAGGATAAAAATATGCGAAATGGCAAAACCCATTAGAGTTGAATGTCGGCATAGTTGTTTTGACAAAAATTATGTTTTCAAATATTATAATAATTAAGTGACAAGTAATTAGGAGCCTCCTTTGCGGTAACTAGAAATTCAACATAAGGTAAACTAAACCGCCACTTATAAAATAGAAATTAAACAGTCAACATATCATTTTTTACCCTCACACTTCTTTATATGTTGTCTCTTGACTTGACAAGGGTAGAGGTTAATACGGAAAACTGGTGAAGAAAAATTACAAAACAGGTGTTAAAATCATAAACCATCAATTTGAGGGCATTTCAAGTATGCTCTTCATTGTGCTTGTTTGTTTGTTTTGGAATTTCGCACAAAGCTACTCGAGGGCTATCTGTGCTAGCCGTCCCTAATTTTGCAGTGTAAGACTAGAGGGAAGGCAGCTAGTCATCACCACCCACCGCCAACTCTTGGGCTACTCTTTTACCAACGAATAGTGGGATTGACCGTCACATTATACGCCCCCACGGCTGGGAGGGCGAGTATGTTTAGCGCGACGCGGGCGTGAACCCGCGACCCTCAGATTACGAGTCGCACGCCTTACGCGCTTGGCCATGCCAGGCCCCTCTTCATTGTGAGATGAAGGCTTGTATGGAGGCTCCAAAGGGCAGTTTATGTAAAAATTTGAAATGCTTATAGCAAAGAGAACATACGTAGAATATTTCTGTGACGTCGAAAGTGTAGAGGTCAGCTTGGCATGTGCAGTGCCCACCACGGGTATCTAACCTCAGTTTTTAGCATTATAAGACTTCGGACTTACCGCTGAGCCGCTTGGTGGAGGGACTGATATGTAACGTTATTGAAAGAAAAAAAACTCTTTTCATTTCTTCCCAAAAGTAGCAGTGTCTCTTTGAAACTGATGTATCTAAAAAGAGTGCCTTGTAAATACAATTACAACATTCCCTTATAGTTTATTGTAATGTTTTATTGTCTTCTCTTTTTCAAACCACACCCCCTAGATCTTTCAAAAATGACGCCGCCTTTGGTTACAAAACTCCAAAAATAGGAATGTAAGTTCTTCCATCAACACGACATCCTGGCTACGAGCTAAAGATAAATTTAACAGTTTCATTTCAGGCTATACTGAAATAACGACGTGTTTGGCTATTTCATAAGGGCTTATCCTGTAGGGGGGAAAAAAAACACACTTTAAATTATTTGTGAGTGTGTCATGGAGCAAAAACTCTTACTGATTCGCTCTGTGATATAATAAGTTGTGGTAACCATTCCAGAATGGTTAACAGCAGTTGAGCTATTCCAGAGCTCAAACATTTCCTGTCTTTCTTCATCTGTAAGCGTTTTTAACTACGAGTAGGAACTTCATACGATTATGTGTTATTGTGGTTAGGTAGATAGTGATTGCCAACACCCAACTGTGGGACTCGTAATCTGAGGGTCGCGGGTTCGCATCCCCGTCGCGCCAAACATACACGTCCTTTCAGCCGTGGGGGCGTTATAATGTGACGGTCAATCTCACTATTCGTTGGTAAAAGAGTAGCCCAAGAGTTGGCGGTGGGTGGTGATGACTAGCTGCCTTCCCTCTAGTCTTACACTGCTAAATTAGGGACGGCTAGCACAGATAGCCCTCGAGTAGCTTTGTACGAAATTCAAAAACAAACAAACCAACACCTAAGTAAATCACTATATATATGTGTGTGTGTGTGTATATATATATATATAGTTGTTATTATTCAGATATATCGAGTCTATTCTTAATACGCGCGCGCTTGTAATTATTCGCTTATAAGGATTATAAAGATATATTCGAGTGGTTAGACCCGTGATTTGGTTGGGTGGTGGTAAATCAGTCCGATAAAATTGCTGGCCCACAAAACACAAATTGCTGTGTGAAGTTCACACTTGTGCTAGTTAATAAACATTATGAGTGAAAGAAAAGAGACGAGAAGGGCTTGTTCTCGTAGATAGATGTCGCTGAAGTTTTGTTTATTTTGGTTAATCTTGTCGTAACTACAAGTTGGAAATGAAAGTCGCGCGGCCGTTTCTGGTCTTATTTTAAAACGAAAACGCGATGGTCAGGAACGTTTGGAATCATCGAAAATATCTTCGGTTGCATCTGTCGTTTTCATTTTGGAGCGTATATACACTGTTAATCCGGTGTTGGTGGAGAAGAAATTGCGTGAATGAAGATAGCCGTGGGTGTGAAACATGCGCGGAAACGTTGGCGCTTTTTAATAAGTCGGTGAAACATGCGCGGAAAAGTTGGCACTTTTTAATAAGTCTGTGAAACATGCGCGGAAACATTGGCACTTTTTTTAATAAGTCGGTGAAACATGCGCGGAAACGTTGGCACTTTTTAATAAGTCGGTGAAACATGCGCGGAAACGTTGGCACTTTTTAATAAGTCGGTGAAACATGCGCGGAAACGTTGGCACTTTTTAATAAGTCGGTGAAACATGCGCGGAAACGTTGACACTTTTTAATAAGTCGGTGAAACATGCGCGGAAACGTTGGCGCTTTTTAATAAGTCGGTGAGACATGCGCGGAAACGTTGACACTTTTTAATAAGTCGGTGAGACATGCGCGGAAACGTTGGCGCTTTTTAATAAGTCGGTGAAACATGCGCGGAAACGTTGACAGTTTTTAATAAGTCGGTGAAATATGCGCGGAAACGTTGGCACTTTTTTTAATAAGTCGGTGAAATATGCGCGGAAACGTCGGCACTTTTTTTAATAAGTCGGTGAAACATGCGCGGAAACGTTGGCACTTTTTAATAAGTCGGTGAAACATGCGCGGAAACATTGACACTTTTTAATAAGTCGGTGTAGCAAGAAACTGATAAGTCATGAAACTGAATGACGTTTAACCTTGATCGAAAGAGATGGGGAAAACACTTTACACGAACCGTGAAGGGGAGGTTTGCAATATAACTGTTCCCATACCATCGAATTTGGAACCAGTTACTCTTTCTGTACTTTGTTGCTAAATGAATGCATCTCACAGAAACTGTCTACCGTCCATACGTTTATTAGTAACGTAACGCACATCATCACCAACAGCTGTATATAAATACGCGACTGGATAGTAAATCGGTAATTGGCTGAAATGTTATATGGTAACATTGACGAGTAAACCAACAGTCACTTTCCTCGGAAAATACACACGTGCGTATTTTGGAGCAGATAGTTTTTTGGCAGGTATCTCGTATTCCTAACGTAGTTATGTGACTGTTGAAACATTAGATTGGATTTATGGTACGTAAGAAATTCCAAACTGGATAAATAACACAAAGACGTATGTTTGGTCTCCCTGAGAGCGTTGAAAAATGAAAACGAAACATTTGTGGCGTAAATAAAATTGCGGTTTATATGTATATGATATTTATGTTACTAAGACTATGGACTGTTGACCAACGTGAAGGCAGACAGTCAGCTGCACCCTACCACCTACGATAAGAGTTTGACTGTCTTTCTTATAACGCATATTCAGCTTAAAGTGCGGATTCGAACCCGGCCCACCAGGTCCGAAGTTCAGAATGCCAACTCCCCTCACCTCATCAACGTGCAAGTGCATCTTCGGGTTTAAAAGTATATTTTTATATTAAACCTTTAGACTGCATCTATTTTAAACGCGCGCGGAATTTTCACGAGATGCGAACTGTACACAACACGTTCGCACTTAACTGACGAAGGCAGACCGTAGTACCCGATAGCCTTATACAGCTAACCAACAATGGATTAAAACGCCAGGAACGTTTGTACAGCCCATATAATATAATAATATATATATATACACACATACATACATAGTGTACTCCTAATGTCGTGTTTCTGATGGTTCGTGGTATCATATCCAGATACCTTAGAATCGTGTATTAGGATAATAACTAAATAGTTGATGGTAGATTGCTTTATCAGCTGCTGAATTATTAGTGGTAGAAGATTGTATAAACAATTGAATAATTCAATGATACCCTGGTGGTAAAACGAATTAGTAAAGTTAGATGGTGGTATCAACAACTATGGGGCAGTAGAATATGATGATATTGTTGTTAGGGTGAGGGGCGGCAGAAAATATTGGAGAGGTACAATAACTTAAAAAGCCGAAATTGATCTAAATATTTAATAAAATGTTCCCAAAATCAAATAAAATATAATAGTTTATAGAAGTTTTTTTATTAAATGATATAAAATTAATTTATTATATACATAAAATATGTCAACAATATGTTATCAATATGCGTAAATTTTTCAGGGGGACTATCCCCCCTCAGCAACGCCAAATATTTTGGTAACTGTTTGATATTAGTATTACCAGCTTTATTGAGATCTTGCTTGGTATTCTTTTCCCCCCCCCCTATCTATACACGATCTTTGATATTTTGAATACAATTCTACAAGTATCGCAACACACTTTTTATATTACCTATGAAAAACTCGAAGCTAATGCGATAATTCTTTAACTTTCAACGTTGCTCTGTGAGGAATATTTTCTAACTTGCAGGTCCAAAGATTTTGAATTAAACGCAACGCAAAACGCAGCACCCGTTGGCCGACAGGTATCGAATTTTTCGTTTATTTCCTTCACTACGTATCAATTTTCACAATAACGTTAAAACTATGACCTTGAACACTCTCTCGCACTGACTCAAATGGAAATCTTCCCAGGCCTTATCACAGAGTCATATATCATCATGTACCGGTACGATAGGCCAATTCAGCGGTTCAGCTGCCGGCGGGTTTTCGACCTTGAAACGTTCTATCGGTATGTCAGCAGCCCGGATAGCTGTGTAGGTAGAAAGGAGGAAAGTATTTGATTGCAGTAAGGGACGATCATTTTTCAAGTATAGGGGAGGTCCTAGGCGTTTTGTGGTCAATAAATGACGTCATTATCAAGGGATGGTTGTCTTAGGATTGCCAGAGGGCACACGTGGTTAGAAGAATAACCCTTTTCGTAGCGTCTGTGGAACGTTCAACGTACTGGAGGCATATTTATGATATGTTCCACAGACATATTATTTAATGAGACAACTACGGCATAACCATCTTAGACCTTGTTTACGATAGCACGTTTCAAATGTTGAAAGTGGCGAAGATCCAATCACTTATTACGATTATTACTATAATTATTATTGATTATATGATAGTGTTTACGTGTAGGGAATACCTGTTGGAATATATATTCATCAAATAGGTCGGACCATGAGTAAATTTTATTAGGTATTGAAATCATTGTGACGTAAAACACGATATACCTCTTTTATCCTAAGTTTATACACGACATATCAAGTTGCTTTTATTGGATTAGTTTTAAGACGTGTGGCCTGGCATGGTCAAGTGGTTAGGGCGTTATAATATTATGATAAATCCCACTATTTGCTGGTAAAAGAGTGGCCCTAGAATTGGCAATGGGTGGTAATGACTAGCTGCCTTTCCTCTAGTCTTACACTTCTAAATTAGGGACGGCTAGCGCAAATAGCCCTAGTGTAGTTTTGCGCAAAATTAAAAACAAATCAAATCAATCAATATATATCGAACTTGGTTGGTAACATCCCATTTATTTTTTTTTAACGTTTATAACAGCAAATTGATGCGTACAGCAGTGGTTAATATAATTTTATTTTAAAACGTTGACTGGGTCACAACCAATGTTCCTTGTAATTTGTTCTATCCATGTTCGGAATATATATTTTCACATCCACAGTATCAAAGCGATGCGCGGATGTGCGCTTTAGACCATCGATCGATCATTATGCAGCATTACAATGCTAGCAGATGATTATTTTGGCTTTAGGCCTATCGACTATCAGAACTATTAAAGCTTTCAACGTGTTGAGGGTCCTCACCATCACTGACGATGTGCGCAATTTGAATAATAAAGTGCGCAGCACTTGATTGGTTGTTATGCGGTCGCGCAACTTCAAGGGAAAACTGGTCACAACCGACTCATGTTTATGGACCGCGTGACAAACCGATGGGTCACGTATTACAAATATCTTCAATGAGCTAATTAGACGTAACATAGTTACCCATATAAAGATTAGACACGTGGGTCATGTAATCAATAAATGAATAAAAGGTGTGGTTGGCAGTAGGGTAGCGAACAGGTTAAAATACTTTTGTGGTCGAAGAATACACGATAGAATTTATTTATTTTTTTGAGATTTTTTTTCTGCTTTCTTAACACAGTCTCTAGCTGTTTTATTTCTCTAACGCTTGTTAATAAATATAGAATTTGTAGTGAGTCGTTCAATCTTTCAAATGTGCTGTATTTATTACTTCAACACGTAAACTAGCCTAATGAAAATTGGAGTGGGCCAATTTATGTTATTATTTTTTTTTCTTTCAATTTCTCCAAGACGCACGATTTTCATGTTTTATTTTGAAAACATTAAAACTTAATTTTATTTGGAAAACATCTAGAGAATTTCAAAATTGGTTCAGTAGTGATTAAACGCAGTGCCATTAGAATGTTAAACAGCGTCACTTTATGGCGAAGAAAAAAAAACAAAACAAAACGCACGTTGGAGACGCGGTTGACGTCTACACAGGCGCTGCAGAAACATATCGTTACTGTTTGTAGCTGTAACTGGAAGGCGTTTACAAATTGCTAAACGAAGAAGACAAACGCCTTGGAACGCGTAATCTCCTGTCGCACGTGCAACTGTTTGTATGGGATGTTTTACGTGTGATTTTTACCGAAAGAAAAAAAAACGGTATTACTTTCTTTATTAAGGTTAAAAGGAAAAAAAAAAGGGTTAATCGAATAGACTAGATGCACGTACAGTTAGTGACGTAGGTTTGTCATTTTCAAATACACGAATATCCAATGAAGTTAAAACGTTACATTGAAATAACCAATGGGTGAATGAAATGAAATATATAGAGGTGTGGTTCCTCGCAGAGGAGTGGATTTGGATGGTCCCCGTGAACTGAGTATTCTGTTTCTGAAATGGATTTGCTACTACAAGTTTTGAACGTTATCAGATATATTAGAACCTACAACTTGTACACACCAGAGGAGCGGTGGCTCGAAGAAGTGTGTAGCAGAACGGGTCTGTGTATTTGTCGTAACAGACAAAAAAATAAAAAAAAATCGTGAACTTTTAACTCCCCGAAGCAACAAGTGGTGCGAAGGCATCTCTTTCTTGGGAAATCTGGGTGTGTGTATATATATTTTAGCCAAACGCACTATAAAACAAATAAAGAAGCTTTTTTATTTTTTATACATAACAGAAAAGGAATTTGTTGGTATGAGATTAGTTTATGTTAAGTATGTTAATTTTATCGATAACAGCATACCTAAATGTATGGGGTTTCTTAACGCATCGCTGCCCAGTGGAATAGCTATATGCAACGTGATCATCGCAGGGATTGAACCTTAAATTTTTGTTGTAAATTGTAGGTTTACCTCTAAGCCATTGGTCGAGTGCGTTGTAATGTATGTATGCTTCAACCAATCCAGAGTAAATAAAGCAAGCGTCATTTCGTCTTACGGTTTATTATTTAGTATCAATTACATTATTATTATTAATTATATACTCTCCCTGATTAATTACTATCAGTCATTGTTCTAGCGAATCGTTACCTCTTTCAGGTAGCAACAGAAACCGAGTATGATTACATTGTTAGTTACGAACACTACGTCATTCAGTATAAACTTTTTAGCTGCTTTTCTTGCATTACAAATACGTTATGCACAGAAACTATATAATCGACTTTACGTCTTTAGGAATACTTAACGTAACACTTATCATTAGAGATTACACTGTACAACGGACGGGTTGTCGGGCTTATACGCTGTACAACGGATGGGTTGACCGGTTTATACGCTGTACAACGGATGGGTTCTCGGACTTGTACACTGTAGATTACGCTGTGTAACGGATGGGTTGACTGGTAGATACGCTGTACAACGGACGGGTTGTCGGGCTTATACGCTAATAAATATTGTGGAAGAAAGTATTATGACCCTTGGATATTAATCCAGGATAAACTCTTACAAACACAGGTATGCGTTTTTTGTGACTATCACAAAGTTCAGAACATAATGATGCAAAACTGGTTAAAACCGGATTTGCAGAACACACGTACCCTTATCGCTTCCAGTAGACGCAGGTAAGTTCCTAAGACATTCTCACTGGGATAACGAAGAACTGTAGAATGAAAATACCAGAAGCCTTCAGGTGGTTAAGAGGTTCGGGATTCGAACCCATAGACGCGGGAATTTTTGGCGTTTCAGTATGACATCGGTTATGGCTTTTCTGTTCTGGTTTGTCAGGACGCCAACTGTGGATTCGGAAGCATTATCTGAGAGTAATGCTTGAAACGTAACACGAGTTTTCTTTTCCTATGATGTCACCTAGTTGTTCATTTGACGTCTTTACTCCATGAAATTTCTGTTCTCTATTTCAGATAAATTTAGTGCATAACTCCACGTAAATCTGTGTAACAGAAAGGAAAATACGTTTAAGATTAGCAAGTAAATCCGGGTATGCTAAACGTTTCACGCTAACATGCACCCAGGATCGCTACAGATCAACTTACGTGTCACGAACTGTAAGTGATCTTTCGTCATTACATTGACGTAACTAATTGTATTGTATTACAATTCCTAATTTAAATTATAAATATTTTGCGAGTGTTAAAATACCTAATTTAAATTATGAATATCTAGCGAGTGTTAAAATTCCTTATTTAAATTATAAATATTTTGCGAGTAAAAAAAAATTTCCACCCGTCTAAACGCGCGCGCGCGCGCTCACGCACGCATAACACCATGACGAAATACTTTACCACAGTAATTTCCGTTGGATGAGACATTAATGGAACTTTATAGATTTCACTATAGCAACAAGTGCATTCTACCGAAACGTTTCTACATATTCAACGTAGTCTAACGAGCAGCAAAGCAAAAAAAAAAAAAAAAAAAACAGTTTTACACTCTCTAACATTTATATGTCTGGGTATGTACAGGTAGGCCTTTTTTGTTATTATTTTGTTTTTCCTATTTAAGAGTGCAACCTCACCTAAAAACACTCGGCAAATTCTAAGCAACAGACAAATAAATATGCGTGTGTGTGTGTGTGTGTGAGTGCGTTGAAACGCAGACAGCGTAGAACATTATTTGGAGAGGACTGACAAGTTTCTCTTCGCCAAGTAAGCACCTAGAACCGCCCACGGCTCTATATATACATATGTGTCAGTGATGTGTACGAGTGTAGACAGGGTGAACGACCGCGACTGCAGGCAGACACGTGCGTTGGCTGTAGTAGCTCTTCCTTGGTAATGTGATTGTGTCGCCGGGCTTCGGTAGCTCCTCCTTGGTAACATGATTGTGTCGCCAGGTTACTGGTGTAGTAGGAATCATAGCAGACAGAACCAGTTGACGTGTGTGGGCGCTCGCCGGTCGCTGCGGCCACAGGGTAGAGGTTTATCAGCTGTACGAAAGTTAGCTATCTCTGTAATATCACGAGTAGCTGGTCAAGAATTGGAGAAAATAACGTGTCGATAGAATTGGTGAATCGATACTCGATAATTAAGAAGGCCGCCAAGTAGGGGTTTGATGTGTCATCCGACTTGCGAGTCACAGTGAGTGTATTAGTTACACAAATGATGCACGTATAACACAATTACACAACGTTCCCATGACACTCGGGTAACTGAATTATACATTTCCAAGATACTGGGTATGAACTCAACACATTCCTGATACGAAGAAAATGGCGGTACATATATCCTATGAACCTGAAATGCATAAAAAACGCAAAATGGTAGTTGAAAATATCGTTTTTGATGAATGTTTCTTTTTATCGAAAACATTGAATAAGGCCTTATAAAGGAATACCGTTAATTCTGTGTACCTAGTTTTATTGCTTTAAAAATGGATGTAGTTTTAAAATGCGGTAAGAACAAGGTGGAACAAACTATTGTTACTACGCCTCTAACTGGCCCGGCATGGCCAAGCGTGTTTAGGCGTGCGACTCCTAATCTGAGGGTCGCGGGTTCGCATCCCGGTCGCGCCAAACATGTTCGCCCTTTCAGCCGTGAGGGCGTTATAATGCGACGATCAATCTCATTATTCGTTGGTAAAAGAGTAGCCCAAGAGTTGGCGGTGGGTGGTGATGGCTGGCTGCCTTCTCTCTAGACTTACACTGCTAAATTAGGGACGACTAGCGCAGATAGCCTTCGTATAGTTTTGCGTGAAATTCAAAACTGGTACCTACGATGGACTGGCATCGTGTTCGAGGAGAGAGGGGTCACTATTTTCGTCTGCTTGTACCAAAGTAGCTGGAATTGAGCACCGGATTCTATATGCATGGGATGTGTTTAACCTTTTACAGTACACCAAAAAATCGTTTACTTAAAGAACAAAGGGTCCTTTCAGGTTAATGAAACAAGGTTAGACTCTCCGATTATGGTCCGTATGAAACGTTTCGTTTTGCTGGTTAGCAGCATACAAATTAGTGAAAAAACAAATAATCGAAATGCTTTGCATATTTGCTGTCATGATTGTTAATTAATACGCGAGAATTGGTTAGACATTCTGGTTTGTGATACCAGTAAGATTTTATATCAACTTTCACGATTGTGAATTAACACGTGAGAGTTGGTTGGACTCTCTGGTTTCTCACATTAAAAAGATTTTGATAAGTTCTACAACTATGAAATATCGCGAAGGTAAGTGTTTTGATCTTTGACTTTCAGCCAATTATTAATCCAGGGTTACAAACTTTACAAACATAGGTATGTGTTTTTTTTCTTGCCACTTTCACCAAGTTCAGAGCACAATGATACAAAACTGGTTAAAACCGGATTTGCAGAACACACGTACTCTGATCGCTTCCAGTAGACGCAGGTAACTTCCTAAAACATTTTCATTCAGACAAAGAAGAAAATTTATCTGAAAATACACAAGTGTCAAGAAAAGGTAAATTACGTAACAAGTTTTCGTTTCTTACTTATTTCTTTGGCGCTGGTTAATTCAGGGAATCTCTTTACGCCATTACAGATACATTTTGTGTATAAGTAAATCTATGTAATAGCATAGGAAAACAACTGTTTGATAGTGGTTTTAGATACTAAAGCGATAAAATGCTAGTGTTAGCAAGTGAATCCGGGTAGGCCAAACATTTCGTGTTCACAAACATACAGGGTCAGTCCAGGTGAACTTTAGTATAGACACGATAGTTCAGGTGGATTTAGCTACTGGTGCGATAGCGAATATAGATTATTCATTAAGAAGCCAGGTCAACAAAATTCTGTCAGTAGCTATATTAATTACCTTACAAGCGACTGTAACCACAACAAAGTATGTACGATGATTCTGTGTTACATCCAATGTGCAGTGATTACAATGAAAACCTGAGAATTCTTTTATATAACTGTTTTTTATCGTATAGTGGATGGGTGGCTTATTGACCATGATGTATGTGAACCTCGAGTGTTTGTATAATAGAACTATTAAACATTAGGTGTGTTGTTTTTTTTCAAATATATAAAATTCTTCGTATTGTTACCCATTTGTTCTTCGTCGTATAAAAAAAAAAAAAAAAAACTTTTAGGACAAAGAAGATATTATCCTTTTTTGAGTTCATTTTCATAAAAAAAAACAATCAACATTAACTGGTCATAAATTTGTACTGGACAAGACAGTTTAATATTTGACCTATCTGTGACTTCTCACACTGGTGGAGGCCCGGCATGGCCAAGCGTGTTAAGACTCGTAATCCGAGGGTCGCGGGTTCGCATCCCGGTCGCGCCAAACATGCTCGCCCTTTCAGCCGTGGGAGCGTTATAAGGTGACGGTCAATCCCACTATTCGTTGGTAAAAGAGTAGCCCAAGAGTTGGCGGTGGGTGGTGATGACTAGCTGCCTTCCCTCTTGTCTTACACTACTAAATTAGGGACAGCTAGCACAGATAGCCCTCGAGTAGCTTTGTGCGAAATTCAAAAACAAACAAACAAACTCACACTGGTGAATCATTAGTATTTTCATATTTGAATATTTCTTTCAGGGAATTATTTTTGTTTGATCCTAAATTACCACTTCTAATCAGCTGGACGTGGCCGAATTCTAATTGCGTCATCTATTGCCATCAAAAATGTGGTGCGCACCCTGGGTTCGTGGGTTCAACTTGTTAATATTGGTCAAATCCCACTATTAGGTCATACAGAAAAGATGTGCAATTTCTTTTGACTAACTTCCGTTTTTTCATTTGAAAATTGGGCACAGATGTGTAAAAGGAAATCCTTGTGTAATTTTGCACAGAAAAAGCTAAAAGAAAAACAAACTGTATTTAATTGAAAAGAAGAATTTTTCTAAGTTTCAAAAATCGAAAATAAACCTTTGTATAAGAGGATTAATAATTTCAGTTGGTGAATTGAAAATTTTTTACTAGGCCATTTTGTAGGCTAGCATTTCTCCATGATTCTAGCACTTGAACCCTTTCAAACAAGGCCAAAGTATTCACTTTAGGGCCTGCCGATTATAAGGAGAGACACGCATGATAGAACTTATAACCCCTCATCATGGAAAGTGCATGAAGAACTTTCTTTCCATACTTTAGGGCAAGATGAACTAATCTTTGTGTGGCAAAAATGGCTTGAAGTTGCACACAACGTCCCTTGAGGGAATAACCCATTAGTTTTCTTCCCCCAGTAAAGCCTGTTTTTTAGCAAGGTTGTCTAGACGGTTTGTTGTTGGGTTTGGTACTGGTTTTGTTTCGCTTCTATTCGTCTCGCGAGGCACCTTGTTTACCTGAAGTGAGAAAAACAGTTTCACGCAACCATGCGACAACTTCTGGAGTTCTTATTGTGATATGTAGGCCATTCCTGTAGGTGGATGACTGTACCTCGTGCGTATGACATTCTGCTAAGGGGTTATCCACCGGGTTGTTTACTTCCGATAAGAGGTCAGTGAGAAGAGGCCCTGCCCTACGTGCGACCACCGTCATTGTCCAAAGAAAGTGATGGGTTAAAATAGGCTGCATGGACAAGAAACGCTGAATGTAGGGTTAGACACTAGCACGGAATTTGTCCTGGTTTCATCGTGATTTCCACTAACCTCAAAAAATATATATGCTCACATAATAATACTTATCTTATTTACCCTTATATGTCAAGCACCAACTTCTAACTGACTATGTTTGTCTTAACTGACCAACATACTATTTGTTTATTTCACGAGGGGCCATTTAACCCTCACCTCGTGACATTACAAGTTTCAACAGTTTTACTCGAAATCGTTCCAACTAGCAAATACACTGTTGGGTTTAATTCGAATTACCAATAATGCTGACTTGTTTTATTTTTTTAAACAACAATGTAAAGTCTATATAAAAAAAACACTCTTTTTACAGACAATGGATATTACGTAGAAAAGATAAATATTTCGTACACTGCATCAACGCTGGATAGAATCTGCGAAGTGTCGCCGTAGTAGGTCTAAATCACAATTGTAGTTTTAATGGAAAACATGTGGGTTATCAACTTAATGAATAACTAAACTTTCTATGAACACTGACAGGTGGTATCGATAAGAATATTATATTTCTTGTTAATTCTTCTGTGAGACGAGAAAAAACCAACAAAAAAGAGCAGAAAATGGTAAAGTGAGATTAAAGCCCTGGGTCGGCATGGCCAGGTGGTTAGAGAGCGCTCGACTCGCAATCTGAGGGTCGCGAGGTTTCATCATACATGGTTGCTTTTTCAGCTGTGGGATCGTTGTAATGTTACGGTCAATCCCATTATTCGTTGGTAAAAGAGTAGCCCAATAATTGGCGGTGGATGGTGATGATTAGCTGCTTTCCTTCCCACTAGTCTTTCACTGCTAAATCAAGGAAGGCTAGCGTAGATAGCTCTCGTGTAGTTTTGCGCGAAATTCAAAAACAAAGAAGTATACAAACCGTCATCCCTTTCGTGTACCGTAAATGTCAAACACCCGAATGCCTTATAAAAAAAAAAAAAAATGTGTACCCTTTCATCGCGTGCTATAAAGATCGTGGTAGTTTAATAGTGGTCAGTTTCGCGTGGAGATGTTCAAAGTTAAGTATTTGTAACCTAACAACTGAATGGTGCAGGTGTGCCTCAATCAAATGTTCTGTAATTCTTCATCGAATGATAATAGTGTTTTTAATTAATTGTTCAGTTTTGCCTCCGCAGGCTTGAGGGGTCCGCCGCTCATCTGAACAACGTCGTCACCGATCATCTGAACAACGTCGTCACCGATCATCGTTATCGACCTGTCGAGCTCGTCTTCCGAGATATATGCGTCGTCTGCGGTGGGAAACAAATTCTACGGAACATCAGCGGAATGGTGCGACCGGGAGAGGTGCTCGGTGTCATGGGTCCTAGCGGTAGGTACCGGCTTTTAACGTAATCAAAAACAAAAATCGACTCCCATTTTCCAGGTCTTTGTACTTTTCATTTCGCTCTCAAATTCATTGGAGTTCACTAGCACTCTGTTACGTACCAGCCCATAGTAGCAATGCAGGTTTTGTTTACTCTTAACATGCAGTGGACAGACTAGTTTAGTGCTTAATAAATTTGTTGTAGTGCCTGAAAGACGCACATTATTCATAGCTCAACTACTAAGTATTCTCTAAGTAATCTTTGTTGTATTTTATATCTTTTCATTTCTGATTGCCCAATAAAATACCTTCTCGTACGAAAGGCCGATGACATCCTATCCTTGCATACATTAATCTGTCTAATATTCCTGTTAAGTCTGATGTTTATGTAGCTGTTTATGTTCCAGGGTCCGGTAAGACGACTTTGCTTAACGCTCTGAGCGGCAGGTTGAAGACGGATTCAGGCCTGATTACCTTGAACGGAGAAACACTCAGTAAACAGCTGAGGAGGAAGATATGCTATGTCACACAACAAGACATCTTTTTTCCGGACCTCACCCTACGTCAGACTCTCACAGTAAGTAACCCATGAGAAGCTGCTAACGTACAAGATAAACTACATTAATGTTCTGTTCTATCCAGAACAAATATCTTTCCTTCGTATGATTCTCCACAATACAGTCATTTTTTTTTCTCATAATCTAATTGAAATGTCCAAATAGAGTTAAGCTCGGCATGGCCAGGTGGTTATAAGGCACTTGACTCGTAATCCGAGGGTCGTGGGTTTAAATCCCCGTCACACCAAACATGCTCGCCCTTTCTAGCCGTGGGGGCATTATAATGTGACGGTCAATCCCATTATTCGTTGGCAAAATAGTAGCTCAAGAGTTGGCGGTGGGTGGTGACGACTAGCTAGCTGCCTTCCCTCTAGTCTTACGCTGCTAAATTAGGGACGGCTAGCGCAGATAACATTCGAGTAGCTTTACGCGAAATTCAAAATAAACCAAACTAAATAGGGTTTGGAGAAACGCATATTTTCCAGAACAACAGTATTGCAAGACGCGAAAATTGTTAAAATGTGTTTTTCTTTATTACGCTAGTACAGCGGTATGTCTCCGTATTTACAACGCTAAAATCAGGGGTTCGATTCCCCTCAGTGGGCTGAGCAGATAGCCCGATGTGGCTGTGCTATCAGAAAAACACACACACACACACTTTATTGTGAATTTTAATCGACTCTCACACCACTATTTAAAACTTATTTTATGTTTTTATTATTATTATTAATACCGTATTTTTAGGGGAATGGGTAAAATAATGCTAGAAGTGATATTCAAATAATTTTGTATACGTTCTGTATTCTGTATTAGTTGTATATTAAAAAAAATGCCCACAGGAATCAAGAATAAAGCGGTAGAAAGTAAAAGTGGTTGCTACTGGTCGGTTGCCTCTCGGTGATTGGTGGTTTGGAATTAGGGACAACGCCACACTAACTGTCTGCGTTGTAACAAATGTTCATGGATGGGACAACACGTGTGGAGGGAAGGAAGACAGGTCGTGTTCAAGTTTGTTTGTTTGTTTGTAATTAAACACAAAGCTACACAATGGGCTATCTGTGCTCTGCCCATCACGAATATCGAAACCCGGTTTTTAGTGGTGTGAGTCTGTAAACGTACCGATGTGCCGCTGGGAGGCGCTCGTGTTCAAGCTTGTTTGTTTGTGAATAAGCTGGATAATGTTTTGTCTCCTACTGCTATTACTCCATATGGGGTTGTATGTGATATTTGCCGTAACTTTGTATAATACTCTTATCGACTGGTATCCGTACGGCATTTCACCCCTAGTGGAGAAAGGAAACACTTTCCAGGTATCGGGAACCTCGTACACAAACAAAACTTGCTATAACAAGTGTCAGTACATCTCTTTGAAAACCGCGCCTCTCGTGCCGGAAATTCCTTATAATTTTGATGTATATACTGTATGTACTTGTTACAAACTATTATGGTGTGACGTGGATTCGAACCCATGACCCTCGGATCCCCGTCACTGCTAAATTTACACTGCTAAATTAGGGACGGCTAGCACAGATAGCCCTCGTGTAGCTTTGCGCGAAATTAAAAAACAAACAATCCCTCTAGTCTTACACTGATAAATTAGGGACGGCTAGCGCAGATAGTCTTCGTGTAGCTTTGCGCGAAATTCAAAACAAACCATTATATCCCTTATTTTAACAGTACAGATTGGGACTGTGTGTTAAAACAAATGTAGATTAAAACACTAGTAAAAAAAAAACGTCGTCGTCTCCACTTTAGGGATGTTATTCACAAAGTTCCAGTTTTTTATTACTTTCGATTTTGCTGTTCTTTCAATCTTCTACGTCTATATTCACCTATTAATCAGTTCGCTCTTATTATTATTATTGTCTTTATGCTCAGTAGATAGATGCCATGTCTTTATTGTTGTTGTTGTTTTCTGTTAACCCTACAATATTTTATCACTTTCATCATATCCAGTCATATCCCTGCTATGCCTCCATTTTTCTGCCCCTCCCCAATGAGTGACATAGCGGTATCTGCGGACTTGCAACGCTAAAACCCAGGTTTCGATATCCGTGGTGAGCAGAGCACAGACAGTTCTTTGTGTTATTTTGTGCTTAATTCAAACCAACCAATCAAATCACTTCACTCGTTAGCCTGTCTTTGTTGCACCATTTTGCTTCACACCTATGAATTCTTCTGGTTTTCCCTTTTTCTGTTGTTCTATACCTTTCGACCCATTTTCTTCAATCTGTTCGATCCTTGTTGT
This sequence comes from Tachypleus tridentatus, assembly GCF_004210375.1. Taxonomy (NCBI): domain Eukaryota; kingdom Metazoa; phylum Arthropoda; class Merostomata; order Xiphosura; family Limulidae; genus Tachypleus; species Tachypleus tridentatus. Next base: position 163,690,220 of record NC_134830.1, on the reverse strand, counting down.
CTCTCTGCCTACACAGGAGCATGTTATCTGCGCAGCATCTGTAGATTTGAGAAGGTTTAATGGGAATATTGAATACTGGCAACAGAAACAAAGATGGCCGTCACGAATATTGACGTGGTTTGGTGTTTTACTCTCCCTCAAGTCAAACTTTGTTTCTACACCAATGAATCTGGGGTTTTCAACCTCCCAAAAGTTGGTACAGAGTGACCAACAACTGACTTTTTTTAAGGGGGGAGGAGGGATACTCTAAACAACATGACCACTACTCCAATAACGTTTGTGGTGTCTCAGCTGTGATATGAGGTTTGGGTTATACTGTGGCCCACTTGGTAAATTGATTGATTGTGACCAGTACAAATTGATGACTGATGTCTCTCTTATGAAGAGGCCAGCAATGCCTAGTCCAGTTTGTGAAGTAATATTCCTTTGTTTTATTGGGTGGTGTTTAACTAAACAGTTTAAACCAATTAAAATGAGGATATAAACGTACGAGACATTCCCAAATACTTCGTCTCAGCTCTAATACAGTCAACATATTGCACACCAACTATTCATACCAATGTTAGCGCCCCCAGCGGCATGTCTGCGCACTTATAACGCTATAATCCGGGTATCGATAACCGTGGTGGTCAGAGCACAGGTAGCCCATTGTGTAGCTTTGTGCTTAATTACAAGCAACTACTACTAATTAATGCCAGACATTATGGACATCGTCTTAATTGTTACTGCTTCCTATTATACTGTTAGGTAAACACTGTCTAAGAACTAACATAGGTGCTCATCACAAATGAGAATAAAGAGAACACTAAGTGGCAAGTTACAAGTAAGTGGTGAAATAGTACGCACCCGCACAAGAGATTCCTGTTCGTGGTGTCGAGTGTTTTTGTTCTTCTACTCTAGTGTATTTTTAATAGGTATCGATGTAGGTATGCAGCCCTCGCGACCAGAAGGAAATTCGAACGTAATTGATTGGTGTATAAAGCTGTGAGAGTATTAAATAAAACCAGTCGAGGATCATTATCTTGATGTAAAGAATGACAAATGCACGAATCACTTGAAGTTCTTTCGTGAGTCAGATTTCTATCTCTGATCATAGTGTGTTTACACAGGTGACTTTACGACGAAATATGCAAACTACTGTAGGCTATACTTTGCATAAACTAACACAAAAATAACAAAGTTATGCAGTGATACAGGGACCAAATGAAATGAACCGAGTTTGAGCTAAACTCTCTTGAAGAAAGGCTAAAGAGCGAGGTAACTGAACATACAACAGGTGTAAGGAGAAAATGACATCATTTTCTAATTACACCACATAGTTACCACGTGCATGATAATGACTTTTCTGTATTCACATATTAATGTTGGTCAAACGAGCCAGAAAGGTAAACTTTTTTTGGTGACCGAGGCTCAATAACATAATATATGAGATAACAATTTTGACAGTAAATATGAAGTTGTAACAGTATCAGTTGGCTTAAGAGAAAATCTATTAATATACCTGAATTTTAATAATTTACAGTTACAGTAATAGAATGGTAGCATGAAAGAAATAAAACCATTGTTTAATAGTGTTCACAATAAATATTTTACAAATGAAGCTGTCTTCAGTCTTAGAATAAAAAAAAATTGCCCTACGTAATGCCTTTACTATATAAAGATAAAATATATTTTGGCTTTTTAACTAGGCCCGGCATGGCCAAGCGTGTTAAGGCGTGCGACTCGTAATTTGAGGGTCGCGGTTTCACATCCCCGTCGCGCCAAACATGCTCGCCCTTTCAGCCGTGGAGGCATTATAATGTTTACCTATTCGTTGGTAAAAGAGTAGCCCAAGAATTGGCGGTGGGTGGTGATAACTAGCTGCCTTTCTTCTAGTCTTATACTGCTAAATTAGGGACGGCTAGCACAGATAGCCCTCGAGTAGCTTTGTGCGAAATTCAAAAACAAACAAACTTTTTAACTATGCCCTCGTCAGGCGAAAATGTAGACTGTATCCAGTTTTACAATATTTTATCTATACACAATAAAATAACTTTGCGCGAAATTCAAACCAAACCAAACCCTCTTAGCCGTCATTGTTTCTCGTCACTTATATTTTTCTTCTCGTTCAGGCTGTTATTTTTCTGTTTGTTTTGCGTCTGTTGTTTTTCTTCATTCTTTGTTTGTTAACCTAAATCTGTCTATCATTGTCCCCCCCCCTCTTTCTTCTCTATTTCGTACCTTCTCTATCCATTTTTTACCAATTTCCTCAAACCTGCTTAGGCCTGTTACTTTGTACTTGTATATTTCTACCATCCTACAAGTTGTTACCAGTGTGTGTTTATATGGATGGTGAAACATTGGCAACACGTTAACGGATATAACTCTTCTATACAATAATTTTGTTCCTCTCAAACATTTTAAGTTCGCTCAAACCTGTTTTCTATAGCAGCAATTTCGTTCTGTAATGGATTTAATGACGTATACACATTGCTAAACCAAAGGATGGCGTGAGGAAAACGATACGTAAAACAAAGTTGAACTTTTTATTTTCTAAACTGTGTAACATTAGATGTTGTTTTATCTTATATAATTTGAACTACGTACCCTTTTTACACGTGGTATCTCTGTCTAAACAGCTTTATGGGGCACCTGTGTGTAGAGAAGGCATTGTTAGCTCGTTATTGTTGTTATTTCTACTTTTAAAAAGGACAACTAGCGACCATATAAATGTTTTCCGGTAATAAAGCGGCTGATTTACCCTTTAATTACGAGAAAACCGGCTTATGTCTTTTGTTTGTTTGTTGGTGGTGTTTTGTTTTGTTTTAAGATAGAGATTAACACTTAACAACAATATCAATTGTCGTCAACACCATGATATGTCTTCTTGCTTCTCGTGTAAGTTTTATAGTCACGAGGAACCTCGAGAGTTTTCAGTCATCATTTTAAAACACAATAAAAACGTAACAAATCATCCCTTATAAAGCAATGCTTCTTCTGAACAAAGACTATTATATGAAAATAAATAATACCCTACAAGTGACGTCAGTAAGTTTGTAACTATAGTTATTATTATGTTCTCTGCGTTGTCCAATAGTTTTTGGTTTTTTCACACTACACACCTACAACTATGGTTAGTATGTTACATTCTACTCTTTGCTAGGAATACTTACTGTAAATATTCCTATATCCGTATCACAACCTATGGCTCAGCCTCGGTGTCGCTGATTCTAACAGACTTGTTGCTCGGGCTAGAAGCAGTCAAGTTGTGTTGTACCAACGTGTCGTATTTGTAGCAATACTGTCAATAATTTGGACTGCTATGGTAACGTGAATATCTGTATACAATGTCTGTGTTCTAGATATCAGTCATCTAGTTGTTTAAACTGCTACCATATAGCGTATATAGAAAGTTCATATTTGATAACGTAGGGAATTACAATTATATAGTATGTATATCGTGTTTAGGTTTAGGAACGTTAGTAACAAAGCAACACGATCTACAATCGTATTATCAGTATAGTCATACGTTATTGGTATGATAATGAATTTAGCCTAGCGCTTACACTGTTTAATGTGTATCATTCATGTTAATAACAATGTACAGAACGTGAAACTTCAAACAGTAACTTTCCCTGGTTGATTAATTCATTGTTCTTATGTAAAGACTATGAAAATTTAACACTCATGAAAAAAATGTTTCCGTCTTGTTACACGTCTCTGTTTCTGTCGAGAATAGAAGTATTGAAAAATAACAGGAGACTATGAGAAAAGTTATACTAACTTGGAACGTTTAATGTAAAGACGTCGAAAATAGATAAAACGTGGATTTAAGCAGTTGAGATCAAATATGAAAATAAATTCTTCTTTACGTGCCTCGCTCCCATCGAAATAGTTCATCTCCAGGTAGAGAAACATAACACGCAGGGGACAAAACTTCTTGTTGCACAAAATACTGAAGAACCACCGAAAATGAAAGTTTGCGTTACTTAAGTTTTCAGTCTCGAATGTTAGAAATACCGGCATTAAAGAGGTTTAAAAAAAAGTAAAGAAAGAGGTTCATGGTGGTTTTGTTTCTAATGAGCTACCATGATATACTATACTGAAAAAAATGTGAAATAGGCCTCTTCGTAGGACTGATCTGTTAATATTGCTGTCGGCGTTTTGTTATTTCAAAGTTAGTGAATATTTTTTATTGTTACTAAGAAATAGATACTGATAATTTTATATCATTTTTAGAAATAAAAGTTAGTGAATATTTTTTATTGTTACTAAGAAATAGATACAGATAATTTTATATCATTTTTAGAAATAACGTCTGTAACAGAGATATAGAGAAAACTAAAAAGAAAACTGGTTAATTCTGTGTTGTTGTTTTTTTTCTTTCGAGAAATTTATGAGCACATAAAAAAAGTAATGTAATGCCCCATTGAAGCATCACAAATTTTCCCCCTCTTGTTGCTTTAGGCAGACTCAAGGCCGCTGAAATCGCAAAGTTTATTCACCTCGTTTCTAAAAACAACGCCCTCTAGAAAAGTTAATAAATTTCTGTTGCAAAAATAAATGAAAAGCAGCTTTTACAGTAAGGAAATTCTGATTTTAATCGTTACAACATTTCGCTCCAGTGTAACGGATCGTCATCAGATAAGAGTTACATTTAATAGAGCGGGTTGAATTTCAGGGAACGTTACAAAGTCGTAATAATATTAAGAAGTTTTATAGATGGCGTTAAATTAGTTTTTTAGCAAAATTGTTTGTTTCTTTAATTTGGAATTTCGCGCAAAGCTACGTGAGGGCTATCTGCGCTAGCCGTCCCTAATTTAGCAGTGTAAGACTAGAGTGAAGGCAACTAGTCATCAACACCCACCGCCAACTTTGACTTAATCAACAGTAGTTCTATTCACGTGTTGTTGTTTTTTTTCTGGTTCTATTCATATATTTTTGACATTATTTTCGGTGATAATATGGTTTGTTTGGTTTGGTGTTTCATGGCGCAAAGCAACTAGGCTATCTGCGCCGGTGATAGTATGTTTCGGGCTGCTCTGAGACGTTCATAAACGTACAAGGGCGCGCATCAAAATGTTTCTTAAGTACAACGTTTATGTTTCACTTTATTTTTCCGATATAAATACAAAAGTTGTATTTTATTTTGTAGGTGTCTCCGTTGTTGCTTTTGTTTTGTTTTTCATTTCGATTATTGTTATTAATTAATAAGGCTCTTGGTATTAATTCCTGGCTACGGTATGCAAATTTCTCCATTTTCAATTATAAAATGAATGCTCTGGGTCTATGTCGTTGACGTGGTTTGAGGATGCCTCTTACTTTTCGTCATTGTTCAAGCCAATATAAGGGCTGAGGCCTGTTTCTCGAGTTGACTTAAAAAAGGATTTTGTTTGATTACTTCCCGCCCATACATCAATAGATGTCATTGAATTCGAATCAGACTTCGTGGTAAGGCTAAAAACAAGGTTGGAAGGCTTGATGAATGTATGGAAACATTTTATTCCGTTCCAGGTCTTTGAAAATTAGTTGTTGTTGTTTTGAATTAAGCACAAAGCTGCACAAAGGGCTATATGTGCTCTGCTCACCACGGGTATCGAAACCCGGTTTTTAACGTTGTAAGTCCGCAGACATACAGCTGAGCCACTGGGGGGCTTGAAAATTAGTGGTTGTTGTTCTGAATTAAGCACAATGTTACACAAAGGGCTAAATGTGCTCTGCTCACCACGGGTATCGAAACCCGGTTTTTAACGTTGTAAGTCCGCAGACATACAGCTGAGCCACTGGGGGGCTTGAAAATTAGTGGTTGTTGTTCTGAATTAAGCACAATGTTACACAAAGGGCTAATTGTGCTCTGCTCACCACGGGTATCGAAACCCGGTTTTTAGCGTTGTAAGTCCGCAGACATACAGCTGAGCCACTGGGGGGCTTGAAAATTAGTTTAATAGTACAACAATTCGCTTATTTTCTTGCAGTTTGGGTATATATAGATTTTGCACATCAAAGCGTGTCATTTTGTGCTTTCGGTATAATTTTAAGTAGTTAATAAAATGTAGGGTATGGATTTACACTAAGTGTTATACGCATTTTCCGCAATCCGTAGGGTTGAATAGTTCTGCCATTTGTGCATTGCAACCAATATTTGAACTTGTTTGTTATACGGTCTTAATTTTTTTAAGTGCTTTTGTTAGTTTATCAGTTATTTTTAATACATAGTTAGTTTTCAACCATTTCAAAGTGCGTGTTAGGGTCAATTAGTCCTTTATTTATCATAGAGATGTAATCTATTTGAATCGTTAACGAAATGTTTTGATTTGAATTTTGCAGCTTTGAGCTAGCGCAGATAGCTGTTCCTAATTTAGTAGTTTAAGACCAGAGGGAAGACAGCTAGTCATCATCACCCACCGCCAACTCTTGGGTTACTCTTTTACCAACGAATAGTGCGATTGAACGTCATGGCTGAAAGGGCAAGCATGTTTGGTGCAACAGAAATTCGAACCCGCGTTTTAACCAGCTGGCCAGGACGGGCCAGACTTTCAATGGAAATCCATACTCTACTTACAATAAAAACTAGGAACGTTGACGTTTATTACGCAAATAACATTTCTTATACATTGCAAACTATTCGTACGATGCGTAGAGTTTTCGAAATCTTCATAACGGAAACAATTACACGAAAGATGTCCCTAAGAGAATAATGGAAAACGTAAAGTAACGCAAAATACAATTACCTAAGAATAAAACTCCGTCTTTAGGCCCGACATGGACAGGTGATTAGGGCGCTCGTCTCATAAACTGAGGGTCGCGGATTCGAATCTCCGTCATACCAAATATACCCATTTCACCTGTGGGGGCATTATGATCTGACGACCAATCCCACTGTTGGTTGATAAATGAGTAGCCCAAGAGTTGGCGGTGGGTATTGATGATTAGCTGCCTTCCCTCTAGTCTTACACTGCTAAAGTAGGGACTGCTAGCGCAGATAGTCCTCGTGTAGCTTTGCGCGAATTTCAAAAACAAACAAGCCTTCGCCTTTGTCACCATCATGGTACCTTACGTCAAACTGGATTATTGAAACAATTCGCGAAGCATAAATATTCCAGTCATGTAAATAGCGCGTTAAGAATAGAAATAACACAATAGTCTACAAAATCAAATGTAATTCAGGCAAACATTTTTATATCGGAAAAGCTGAGCGAAAAGTGAAAATTAGGCTTAAAGAACAGGTTAATGGAACTCCCACTCACGCAAACACGCACGTGTTTGAATATCTCAAAGAAACTAAATACATTATCACCGAAAACAATGTCGAAATCATCTGAAGATAACAGAAGTCAGTAGAATAAAAACTGATACAGTAATAAGAGCCCCAACTAAACTAATGCACAAAAACTTCTCGTATGTACATGAACATGCTATCTTCTCCAATTTACCAAAAGATAATTTACCTTTTTATGTATCTTTTTCTCACCGTCATGAGTCTATAATGTTACCTAATTATGATCATATATTATGTGTCGAAACGTTCAAATTATTGAACTCAAAATGTTATTACTGTAAAAGTTGATGTTATTGTATTTTTTAAAAATTAATTAAGTCTTGAGTTCATCACAAAGATTGAGGGTTTCAATGTTTCAGCGCAAAGCTACACTTTACGCTGGTTGTGCTCTGTCCACCGCGGTAAATTAGGTACAGATCCTATCATTTTACAACGCTGTAAACTGATCCAAGAGGAAACGGAGAGCTTAATAAATATTTTTAATGTAATCATATTATTTGGTGAAAAGTGTTTGAAACCTCTTGCATAAATTAGATTTTCTTTTTAATGCGTAAGTCCACTGCTTATTGGAATATTACAGTAAGAGTTTATGTTTTGTGATATTCTTAAAGTACAACGTTCATATCTCAGTTAAACATTTCCCGCAGTCGTACAGGAAAAGGAGTGAAAATTAACATTCAGTTAACAACATCCCTTATCGAGACCTGAACCAGGCATTTTAACATACATACCAGTGATGTGGAATAATATAATTAGTAGTTTATCTAATATTGGAAGGAACATTTTACGACTTCGATCCCATAGTGAGTTCACTCAAAGCCGCTAGTGGACTGTTCAAGATATTTATGCTCTTTTAGTTTAGTTTAGTTTGAGAATTTTGCGCTAAACTACACGAGAGCTATCTGCGCTAGCCGTCCTTAATTTAGCATGAAGGACTAAAGGGAAGGCAGCTAGTTATCACCATTCCCAGCCAGTTCTTGGACTATTTTTTGTACTAATGAATAATGGGATTGATCGTAACTTTATAACGCCCCCACGGTTGAAAGGACGAGCATGTACGGTGGGACGGGATTCGAACCCGCGACCCCTCATTTTGCAAATAAAGTGCCTTAGCCACCTGGTCCTAATTTTGGAACAGAGGGAAAGCATCCAACCAGCGACACCCGCCGTCTCAAGTGCATTTTAAAGTCGTTTCAGCTGAAAGCGCAGGGCGTGTTCGATGGCAATAGGTCTCAAATCTGGGACTTTTAAATCGGTAGCCCGACAACTCGAACTTTAGATTACGCATCTCACAGATTAATGATAGAATAACACAAGGTTTATCCATTAAAGAACCACATCCCTAGCTTTTGTCCATTTCTTGATTAGAGATATCTCCAGAATGTATAAGTTACTTATCTAACGATACGAAAATTTCGGGGCGCGAGTTAGCCCTGTGGTGGAACCCTGGATTTTAGAGTAGGTGACCCTGGTTCGAATCTGTGCTACAGTGTAGAATATTTCTAAGCAGAGCATTAATGGTGAGCGACAGGGTGCTGCTGACTGGCTCTGGTCTATAGTTTAAAATTAGGTACAGTTAATTATGGTTTGTCTTAATAGCTTTGTCATAAATACAAAACACCGAATTAAAATTTCACGTTATCATTCTACATATTTTTCAATACTTGAATTCCGATCTGATACAATTTTCTCTAAGCCTGAAAACACATACTACAGTTAAAAAGAAATTCTCGATTTATTAATTTCTGATTCGCTTTACGAGTCGTATGAAAAAAAGTTTCTCTTATAATTTTTTTTAATGTATAATGCTAGCTCAATTATTAAACTTTAGTTACAAGATTTGAATAGCGATAAAAAAAAAAGAAAAACTTGTCGAATTAAATCTGGGAACTCTCTTAGGAAGGTCAAAGTTCAATGTTGAAAGTTGGAACCTGTTAAACATGTCATTAAATGAAAAAAAAAGCAATCGTAGTCGAACGAAAACCAGACCAGGATTGTTCGATTTTATCTAAGAAATCTTGTAGTTTATTTTCCAAACGAGTAAATATTCGAAATATGTTAATTAGAACATGTTATGACAGAGGTCTATGCTATCAACAAGATGCCAAAGTAATGTCACGTTTTCACTATATGAGGGGACTATCAATCATTTATTGTAGTTTTAAAAATGTTCTATGTTTTTACAAGTACGTCAATATCCTATTTTAATGGACTATTTTATGAACCAACGACTGTTCACAGTGTGGTGAGAATAATGCACACCTTGAACCGCCATTGGTCCACAAAATAATCCATCTGTGTGCTACTGACTGTAGCATCCAATCTATCATCCGCCTCCTATACCAGAGTTGTGGTAGTAGCAAGTAGTACAATACGTCGGACGGAGTTTGAGTCGGTGAACATTAATTATCAATCATAGAATAAACAAACAGATGTAAAATGCCTTTATTTTCTTCGTGTAGTTACCTGTTTTGAAATTCTGCCCCCTGTTTGGCAAGCTGAATGAGCCCGCAAACTGCCATTTGAACAACCTGTTCCTATACAAAAGTCTCTTGGGGTCACGAGGAACTCGAAGTTTTCTCCTAATGACCATAACAGAAGGTTATTGATATCTCTCTCGTTTTCCATGTGCACGTGTTTTTTTGTTGTTGTTTTTTTTGTTATGCGTACGCAAATTTTTTCTTCTTCTCTGAAATGGAACTAGTTATTAGGAGAATAAGCCTGTTTTAAATTAAGCGATGTTATACTGAGACAGTAAACAAAAAAAACACAAAAAAAACTGAGCGACAAGGAAACCGATACATACGATAGACATATTCAACAAAAAAAAACCTTAATAGTAAAGCTTGTTCGTAATTCTTATTAATAATACCCGAGTCTGTTCAAAGCTCCTTGTTCAGCAGGTCTTAACTTTGACTGTAGAAGTCACATGATCGTGTATACGCAAGTTTTACGCTACCAAACTGTATTTTATGTCTGCTTAGAACAGGGTAACTCTTTTTCTTTTTTATTCGTAGTTACGAACAAAGTTGCACAACAGAATAGACGAAACCTAGTTTGTAGTGTTAGAAGGCTTGAGACTTGCAGCTGGGTCACAAGATGGATAAATACTTATTAAACAAATAAGTCTGCAAAGCATGCTATAGACGTTATTAAATATCTTTAATGAATAAATATAATCAGAAATGAGTTACCAATATATATTGTTATAATAAAAATATTAAAATGTGATGTTTTTTCGTGCTCTTTTATTAATCTAATTGTATGTCTCCTAAAAGGCTTGGCATGGCCTGGTGGTCAGAATACTCAACTCGCAATCTGTGGGTCGCAGGTTCGAATCTTATTACCAAAGAATTCGACTTTTCGGCTATGGGGCGCGATAATGTTACGATCAATCCCACTATTCATTGGTAAAGTATAGCCCAAGATTTAAAGATGTGTGGTGTTAACTAGATGTCTTTCCTCCAGGGAGAACTAACACAAATAAACCTCGAGGGACTTGGCGCGAAATTGATGAAACAAAAACTGCTAGAATTATTTAAAAACAACAAAAGTCAGTTATAACTAACCTCGAGTGTACAGGCATGTATTTATAACTTTAGACGTACTTCTTACTGGAATATTATCAAAACTTCGCAATTTTGGCAGACATTGAAGCATAAATAGATTACCAAACAAAATCATTACATGCGTCATGGTATTTTGTAACAAGTGTTATGTCATTACACACGATATTGTGTAACAAGTATCATATCATTCATGATGTTAAAAAACAACAACAACATATGTTGAAGAATGATAGATATGAAATAAAAACCCTATAACCTCTATAATTGTATCGTGATATCGTTTAACAAGGACCGCGTGAAATGATATTGTGTAACAAGTATTGTTTTTGCGTCCCATTTAATCTTTTCTGCACAAAACGTACTTTTAATTCATTTATAAGGGCAGATGAACCGCTAAACTCGTAAGGAATGGTCACTTGCCACGTGATTTGTTGAACTCTATGATCGGCAGTCGTTGAATAATAGAGCAGTTGAAAGTCATCACCGCCTCCAATTCTGTGGATGCCAAAGACTGTTAATCACAATCAGCAACCACCTCGTGCTCGCAAACAACAGTCCAATAACCTGGACCCCACCTGAAGATTCTTCCCGCATGAAGCTCACGTGCTGAACTCTGGGTCATTGTCACAAAGCATTCTTGCCACCGGGCTCAGAGTCATTGACATTGCTACACAGCTCCATAAGTCCTGAACTGTCAAACCCCGTTTCCTGTCTCCCACACTGTTCAAGGGGTGAACTCCCAAATTCATCTCAGCTTGCATGCAGTGTTTAGTTCGTAATCAATATTTAAACCTTGGGTTTTCCTGTTACTCTTGTCAAAAACAATTAAAAACAAATTTGTCATCTTTTCCCTGTATTTGTTTACCTAATTTACTAGTTAAGTTTTACATTGGCGGGAAGCATTCAATAATGTGAAACCAGGATAGGTTGGGACAGTGAATGATAAATTTCTCGAATAACCTCCTGCGTGTGTAATTCGGTGTATCTGAATCACAAAACTCTCTAACTACTGAAAAACGGAATGCTGACCAAAAGTGGTTAACAGAGAAGATATAAAGTAAGCCAATTTACTGTCCATAGTTGAGTGTGTTGTTTTTTTTCCCGTAACGTATCGCGAACCATGAATCTTAAGATTCACAGTACAGGCACGTTAACAACTGTTCCACGTCAAGCCAATACTGGAGATAGTTGTAACGTGATCAGGTATATTTACATTCGACGTTACGAGAACTATACCGATTAACAGTGCACCATGGTGTGGCCCGGCATGGCCAGGTGGATAAGGCAGTCGACTCGCAATCCAAGGGTCGCATGTTCGAATCCCCGTCCCACCAAACGTGCTCGTCATTTCAGCCGTGGGGGCGTTATAATGTTACGGTCAATCCCACTATTCGTTATGAGAAGAGTAGCCCAAAAGTTGGCGGTGGATGATGATGACTAGCTGCCTTCCCTCTAGTCTTACACTGCTAAATTAGGGACGGCTAGCGCAGATATCCCTCGTGTAGCTTTGCGCGAAATTCAAAAACAAACATTATGTCGTTTTTATCTCCGCTACCAAAGGTGACGGAAGTTGTGTTTCCATCCCTGTATGTGTATTTTTCATCAAGATTTCTCAAAAGCATCTCAGTGTATTTCGACGAAACTTACTTAGTACACGTTTAGACTCTGACCCAACTTAGAAGTGTCAAGATCAATAGTCAAGGTCACAGCAAGGTCACGGAAAAATCTGTTGACATGTGGACCGATTTTTTCACACTGTGTTTACTTCGTCACTCAGTCAGTAATGATCAGATATTGATGAAACTTTGTGAATTTGTGTAGAATGTTACTCATCGGTGTCCTGCCAAAATTGGCTCGTGTCCGTTGATAACTATGGACATACGGATACATTGTCGTACTATTTTTTAGGGCAGAATACGATCGACGCTGCTTGACAGAGCGTGTGTTATACTGAGTGCACCATCTGGTAGCATGTGGTTTTGACTCGAGTTTTTAATTTATTCTTTAATGAAGAATTTTATGTGGAAAACCGTGGAGTAGAAGGGACTTCTAAGTGATGTAACTGAATCGCAAACCCGCGTCCAAAAGACAACCAAACTGATTTATATTAAACAACAAATCTCTATAAAATTATAAATATGCTGTTTTCATATCTGTAGTGTGCTTATACATATAAAAAATCTTCTTTAAGAAATGTAACCGAGAAATTTTATGATGTAAAATATAACTCGAAAAAATTAAGATAGAAATAATATATAATAAAATGATACAGAATGTTGTTCAGTACATCTCGGTAAAGATTGTAAAACGTAAACTAATAATATTAAAAGCTATAATATAGGTCTTTAACCAGAAATATCGTATAGAACGTCATCTGTGATATCGACCTTTTAACCAGAAATATCGTATGGAACGTCATCTGTTATACAGGTCTTTTAACCAGAAATATCGTATAGAACGTCATCTGTTATATGGGTCTTTTAACCAGAAATATCGTATAGAACGTCATTTGTTATATAGGTCTTTTAACCAGAAATATCGTAGAGAACGTCATCTGTGATATCGGTCTTTAATCAGAAATATCGTGTAGAACGTCATCTGTTATATAGGTCTTTTAACCAGAAATATCGTATAGAACGTCATCTGTTATATAGGTCTTTTAACCAGAAATATCGTAGAGAATGTCATCTGTGATATCGGTCTTTAATCAGAAACATCGTATAGAACGTCATCTGTTATATAGGCCTTTTAACCAGAAATATCGTAGAGAATGTCATCTGTGATATCGGTCTTTAATCAGAAACATCGTATAGAACGTCATCTGTTATATAGGTCTTTTAACCAGAAATATCGTAGAGAATGTCATCTGTGATATCGGTCTTTAATCAGAAACATCGTGTAGAACGTCATCTACGTAAAAGAAGTAATGCGAAACATTATTGAAAACTATGAAAGAAACACCTTATAGAATATAAATTTAGTACAGTTAGAAAATATAACATTAGGTATTGGGGTGTTAATAGCGGGTAATGTGTTACCACGATATCACAGTATATTTGATAAAACTAAAGCTATCGTTATCCGACTTGTGGTGTACAACAGCATTATAATGAATTAGAAAGATTCAGTTGTCAACACGGGTTGTATTTCACAAATAAAAATGCTTTTCTAACACTTGTACATCGATAATGGGGGAAGTGCGTTTATTCACTTCAATCCGCTGGGTGACCATTATGAATAGCGAGTCGGACCATTGTTTCTAAGAAATGTTTATAAAATACCTTGAGCTCGTGCGCACGAGTATTCTGACGACAGGCGTGAAAGATTGAATTGGTTTTTCTGCGATTGAAGTGAACGAGCAGCCAGACAAATTAAAGTTAAATTGTTACCAAAATGTCACGCATTAGGTCCTTTTCCACAGCAAAACAGTATTTATCTTTTATTTGATTATTGTTAAAAGTGGGAAAGTATATATTTAGACAACGAGCTTTCGTCTGTGACAGCTATGCCTAATTTCTCTGTACTGTGGTCTGAAAGGCTGGTGTTTTTCTTTCTAATGTTTTATTAACGACACAGTGAAGTTGCTTTTGTGTTAAAAGGTTAACACGTACGCATGCGCACGCTTGATACGAGATTTCCCAATAAATAAACCAAACCTTCCCTCCCTCGTTCAGGCAGCTAGCTGAGTGAAAGTGAGTTACAGCTTAGAGAAATATCAGGGGGGAACCCCGTTGTTGAACTCTCTAACCCCCTCAGGAGACGACGCGTCATTACACGCCGAACCCACAACAGGTGTGAGCAATTTGAAGTGGGCAGTTCATAGCCCCTTTTTACAGGCCATTTACATCAAAGTGCTTTCAACTCCCCCAAATTCCTAGAAACATTCGGAAAAAACACAAGAACTTTCCGTGAAATTTACAGATAAAAAAAAACCTAACAAAAACAATAACAAAAAAGAAGCCCAAGAAACTTTAATGTATTATAAGATAAATTACACTTAACTGTTTCTTTCGGGGTCTTACTACTGTGTTTTAAGGATCCACGTAATAACTGTCATACCCTGTGGCCACGTAATAACTTTCATTGTTAACTGCTCTGATAATTAGTTAAAAGTTTTACACACTGCACTGAACAGAGATTTAAATATTATATTTCTCTAGGTATAACCAATACATCTATTTATCACCCTCCCATATATCTACCTTCTACCCCTCTCATCCTACCTAATATTTAACAGTCTTATATCAAGATATCTTTTGTATAGACGAATAAAGTCACCATATTTTTTCATAATTTTTTTTCATAGCCGTGTGTGTGTGTGTGTTTTCTTCTAGCAAAGTAACATTGGGCTATCTGCTGAGTCCACCGTGGGGAATCGAACCCCTGATTTTTACATTTAAAATCAGTAGACTTACCGCTTGTGACCTCACTTTTTTTTAAAAAAAGTGAGAAAAACAACATATTACTATTGCTATACCTGGCAATTCTGATGAACGAAAATGTCACAGTGAAGAAAACAAAAAGTAGAATCGGTCACTTTTATATAGTGACTTTCAGTATTGATTCTTCACGTGGGATCTCATTTGACGACTTGTTACTGTTGGTTTGCGGCCATCTTTCTAACTTATCAATTCAAAATTCGGAACGTTTTTTTTTTGTATAATTTTGCGTGAAACTCGTAAATATAGCAGTGACATCTGTGTTTGACTATACGATATTGACATAAATCCGTTTAAGTTTTTAGAGGTTTATTATTAAACTTAATAGAAGAGATTGTGTAGTGTCTTCGTACTCATCAAAAATTGGGTAATGGTAAGGATACCGAGTTGTAATCATGGAAAACACTCGTGGTTGATGATCTTTTATCTAAGCCAAAATCAAGTAGATATCCAGAGATGTTTAATATGTCTTAACTGGTAGAAAGCAACGTACAGGTTTAAAATTGGCTTTTAAAAAAAGAGAGAACGCGAATCGCGTGTTTCATGCGTTGAACCGTACGATTTTTTTTTTGTCACTTTAAGAAACAGTTTAGCATTTCCATCGAGCGCCATCTAGTCGCTTTTGTAGCTATAAGTTCGTGATTGTCTGACCTTAAGAGCGTAGAAAAAAGCAACCAGTAATGCTTTTTATTTTTCTTTAAGTAATGAATAAATATTTCGAAATTACTGTGGGTGTTCGCGCTATCGGTATGCAAATATGCAAGGATCGAGCAGTTACGTCACGTTCACATAAGACCCAGTCAGCCAACCTTAACTAATTAGCCTCGTCTCTATCCACATGACGTCATATCCTTCTCTCGTGTTTGTTTATCCATGAAAGGAGAGAGTGGAACTAAAGTGTCCCAGTGAAAAAAACAAACAAACTGGTATCTGTCTTCCCAAGTGCGCGAAGTTCCAAAATACACTTAGTCTACCATTAACCTCCATGAGTTTAATCTGTTTAAAAGTATCTTGACAACACTGTTTATCATGTCTTAATACGACATTATTTCTACCTCTAAGATTTTAGTCGCAAAATAATGGGTGTTATTTTCAGTATTGTAAATTAGTAGCATCAGACGTAGTTATCTGAACGACTATTTAACCGTTTCATTTTGGTGCACTTTGAATATTTTTTTTTTATTTCTAAGGTCTTATAACACATGTGAAACAATTATATATAATATATAACAAACCATGCACAGCACAGGTTCAGTGTCGAATTACATCGTTTCTAGCCTGTTCGGTCTTGTGTTCATATAACGGGATTTATCCGCGAAAAAAAAGAGGTCGAGTTGAAGAGTCTCAAAGACACTTTCTTTTAGTAGTAAAAATATATAAAAATGATTATAAATATATTTATAATAGATAATAAAATCAACGTTAGTTTTCTTTCTTTAGCAAAAGGCACTTACGTAGGCTAAGCAGTATCGCTACATTTTGTTCGTATTAGTTGGTTTTCTGTTAGTGTTTTATATTCCAGTAAACTGCCATTTTATCGTAAATAAGGTGTCGGTTAAAATGATATGTTCATTAAAGAGTAATGTGCCTCCTTTCAGTATTCTGCTTTGTTGAGACTTCCCGACTACATATCTTATCGTGAAAAGATGGAGTACGTGGACCACATCTTAGATGTACTGGATCTCGGCCGCTGTCAAGACACTGGTAAGTCATAGTTTCGTCCAATATTTTACTGTGATGTGAAAACATGGAGAACGTGGACCATATCTTAGACGTATTGGATATCAACACCATTAGGTTTTAGTTTTGTTCAACATTTCTCTCTGTTTAGGCAATGTCCATTATAACACAGCTGTAGACTAAACCTTTGGTATGGCATGGCCAGGTGGTTAAGGCGCTCGACTCGTAATCTAAGGGTTGCGGATTCGAATCACCGTCACACCAAAACATGCTCACTCTTTCAAGCGTTGGGACATTATAATGTCGCAGCCAATCCCACTATTAGTTGGTAAAAGAGTAGCCCTAGAGTAGGCGGTGGGTGGTGATGAATAGCTGCCTTCCCTGCTAAATTAGGGATGACTAACTCAGATAACCCTCGTGTGGCTTTGCGCGAAATTAAAAAACAAACAAACAAACCTTAAGTTGTTGAAAATCACCGGTTGCATGAACCTTGAAGGTTGTTTTTGTTTGCCATACTTCTATAATTGCCTGTTTTTGCCGGACTATGTTACCTTTAATTACATTTATATTACCTTAAACTACCAACTTGTAACAATAGTAATCTTACCTCTCGTGTAGATTTCAGTAAACACGAAATTTATATGCACTAAAATAATAGGCATATCAAAGGATATTACAAACATATAAGGCATGAAATATATGAGACCTTTCCTACTTTGGAAATACATAGATGGAAAATAATCGTAGATTAGCTAGGCAATTAAACCTCATTGGCTCATTGGACAGCTGTCACTTTTTATGCGTTCTTTCTATTGGTTATTTCTTATTGAACTGACAATATATGGAAATAGAGCTATCTGTCACTTTCAATTAATTTTTACAACAAAAAATGTTTTAAGCTCTAAAATTAATGATTAAATGTCTTTTTGATCGATCTATTTTTAGGACTATAAGAACGCTTGGGTAGCTGATATTACTACACGTATCTTGTTGCACGTTATGAATTTGTGGTGCTTGCATTACGTGAAAAAACAATTTTTTCTTGCTGTTGACAGTAATTAATGAATCAGTAGTGTTATCGGTATCGCAGAATTTTCCTAACCGTGCCTCGTGAAAACGAAATTGTTTTGTGCACGAAAACCTTCTGAAGGTAATTAATGAGTGTCTTTGACGTCATTCGAACAGACGAACATTTCAAATGATTATTCAGCAGATGGCGACACTGGGCAGAGTTGGCAGCTTGCCACAGCGTCAAGTTCAGGGTTGGATGGTTTAAGTATGATGTTTTTCGTACACTTATTTTTGAAGTAATTAAGGTTATTATAAAAGTAGGTAAATAGATCATATCTTCTTTCATGTAGCAAAGTATAGGCTTCTTTATATCCATGAAAGATGTGACATTTTAGCTGGCATTGGCCCAGCTAAAATAGAGGGGTATCGCCATTTGCTAACACTTTATAAGACATACAGGTAAAGGGTTTTGTACCGACTGGTATTGTTTCAAGGCATAATAGCTCCATATACAGATGAGACAGTGTGTAACAAGAATACTTCATTTACTGAAGGAAATATATAGTAATTTTAGTATGTTGAGTACTCGGGTTAGCTGTATGCTTTTGTGATTGGAATCCGAGGTTAGATTTTCCGCTGTGGACAATGTAGATGGTCCATTGTGCAGCTTTGTACTAAAACAATAAAGAAGGAAACCAAAGCAACATAAGTTGAATCCATGTTATTATTGCATATTAATTAATATAGAACTTGCTTTTATTAAAGTAATTTCATATTCTTACGAGATCTAAATTCGAGAAAGTGTGAAAATAGTTGCGCTTAAAAGAATTCTAAGGACACATATAGACTAATAGATTTGAACGTGTACGGGTGAACTGGTTCGGCCTAGCCTGGTGGTTAGGGCGCTTGATTCGCATTCTGAGGGTCGAGGGTTCGGATCATCATCCTCGCCAAACATGCTCACCCTTTCAGCCGTGGAGGCGCTATAATGTTAGGGTCTATTCGAGTAGTCATTGGTAAGAGAGTACTTCAACAACTGGCTTTGAGTGGTGTTGAATTAGTGACGGATAACGCAGATAGCCTTCGTGTAATTTATTTTGGTGTGCGAGATACGTAATTAAACTCTTGGTAAACTACACCACATTTACCAAATTTTAAAAAGATGTGATTGCGTTTACATTAATTATTGTAATATTTACGAAGTTTCAATTTTTTAAAACATTATTCCACAGTAATAGGAGACATGATGAAACGTGGACTTTCTGGAGGAGAGAAAAAGAGAGCAAACATCGCCAGTGAGCTTCTGACAAACCCTACCACCATGTTACTAGACGTAAGTATCAGAAGTAATTTATTCGTGCCTTCTGTATTGCCATCTGTTGGCAAGGCTTGGAATTATTTTTATTTTTTCTTAATTTTTCGTTTGTTCGTACGTTAATACAGCTAATATTCTAAATCATTCTAAAAAAAAAAAAAACATTTTCCCAGGCTAAATTAATTATCGGTTGCTTTCATTTATATTTTGATGTAAAGTTTGATGTAATTTTAACATTTCCAAATGTTTAAAGCCCTTAATAAATGCTTAACAATGTTTTTTATTTTTAATCAAATGCAGATGGGCCCGGCATGGCCCAGTGGTTAAGGTACTCGTCACGTATTTCGAAGGTCGTGGGTTCGAAACATGTTCGCCCTTTTAGCCGTGGAGACGCTATAATGTGACGGTCAATCCCACTATTCGTCGGTAAAAGAGTAACCCAAGAGTTTGCGGTGGGTGGTGATGACTAGCTGCCTTCCCTCTAGTCTTACACTGCTAAATTAGGCACGGCTAGCGCAGATAGCCCTCGTGTAGCTTTGCGTGAATTTTAAGAACAAACAAACAAATACAGAAATATGAAAATATAAGGATGTTATTGTAGTTTGTTATCACATTTTTAAAGCTTTGCTTCTAATTTTACTAAATTAAGGTAATCCTATCAAAATCGCTTTAAAACTTAAAACTCCTCAGTATGTACAGAAGTTACGAACATTATATGAAAACGATTTTGAAACCTTACAACTTCGTTACACCTCATGCTGCATGTCCAGTCATGCTGTAGCTGACGAAAGTGAGCTCTCACGATAGTTCTG
This sequence comes from Tachypleus tridentatus, assembly GCF_004210375.1. NCBI lineage: Eukaryota > Metazoa > Arthropoda > Merostomata > Xiphosura > Limulidae > Tachypleus > Tachypleus tridentatus. The sequence continues at coordinate 163,670,136 of NC_134830.1, read as the reverse complement.
CATTCTAGTTTTCATGACAAAAAGCTCCGTCGTAAGGTTGTCATGTCAAAAACACACTAGTGTTTCCTGCATGGTACTAATAGTCCGTTTAATACACTAGAATGACTCTTTCCCATTGTTTATTTCAACAGTCCGATTGCACAGGAATCTATAGGCACTGTATCTGGCGACATTCATTCTCCAACTACTTGTAACAGGTATGTAACTGTTAAATGAATATATTGGAAGAAGTTTGTGTTTACGTGATTTTGTAGCATTTTCAAAAACAAATGCTTTTTAATTATGTTACGTACTGTTGCAAGTGGGCTGTTTTTGCCTCTGAACATTATGTTTGTGTATTTTCCACCTCTTACAAGGTGCTGCACGTTTCGTACTATGTCTGGAATACGATTTTTGCAAGTCTCTCTTTGATGGTCCTGGCGTCCTAAGTTGATCATTATTCATTCGTTTTCTAATGTAATTATGTAAAGGAAGTACCTCCGTTTTGGAAATACTTAACTCTAATTTGAACACGTTTTTGTGATGTGATTTATGAATATTTTGCATCAGAAGGGGGTGTTAAACAACCAAAAGCGGTCATTTTGGTGGCATCATACTATCTACGTAACGCCAAACAGTCCAAAACCGTAGTTTTGATACATGGCGTTTCACCGCGACTTTCTATCGGTTATGTTTGTTTAGTGAGCTGCTGATTTGCATATTCAAAATCGTTTTGATAATAACATTTTCAACCTTCTGAATAATTAACCTTGTATTATGACAAGTAAGTATTAACGTACCCTTACAATTTGAAGGACTATATTCATTGCAGATCTGTTGAACTGGTCACAAAAGAGTGGGATGGGTGTAAAAATAGGGTCCAACTGTTGAAAATTTAGAGAGGAAGATGTGCTACAGAAGACAAATTAAACAAGAGAATTAATATTCCATAAAATAAGAATTGACACGTGTAATTTGGGAATTGAAGACCCGTTTCTGAATAAACTATGTATTTGTTTTCGATCATTTAGGAGCCGACATCAGGTTTGGATTCCAGTACCGCTTTTTCCCTAATGTCTACGTTAAAGGAGTACGCTGAGAAAGAAAACAAAACCGTGATAATCACAGTCCACCAACCTTCCAGTCAGATATTTTATATGTTCGATCGCTTACTTCTACTTTGCAACGGACAGGTACGTGTTATTTACCACCTAAAGCTGTTATGAATACCACTCTGACCTTTATCATCCGTTATTTTGTTGACACTTGACCTAACTTTGAAATGCTTTAATTTTGTCATATTGCAAGTAGAGAAAATGTTTTGAAGAGTTACAAATTCAACAGAACAACTTTTTTTTGTTTTCAATTAACTTTTCACTTTTCAGAATTAGAAAATTTCTAAATAATCCGTAAATATATATTTTTTTATATTCTAGATGGCATATTTTGGAGACACGAGTCAAGTTGTTGACTTTTTCAGTAGTGTAGGATTACAGATAACACCTCATTACAATCCTGCTGACTTCATTAGTAAGTATAACCTTTACGATTAGGATTCACCGTATTAAAAGTGTCATCTCGGACTCAAAACAATGTTCCATTAACCATAGGTGGTAAAAAGTGTAACACAAAAAACACAGTATTTATATCAATGTGCTTATATGTTTTTATAGCAAATCATCGTTTGTAAAGTATTCTCTGCTCTTATGATTTATGTCTATTTCCATGTTGTTTAAAAACTAGCGGTTAAATTATATATTCACCAAACATGGTAAATTGATTTTCATTAGGATAAGTCGTAAGTTGTTGTTTTGAATTAAACACAAAGCCACATAATGGGCTATCTGTGCTCTGCCCACCACAGGTATCGAAACGCCCCATGGGGGGCTAAGTCGTAAGTACAAAATTTAAAAACTTCTTGGGGTGAGAAATCTAAATCTGTACTTTCAATTATGTAAAAATTAAGAACTGTATTATTTCATGAACGATAATTAAGCCTTACATGTTTTGTTTCAGTGGAACAGCTTAAAAAAGACTCCAAAACACAAGAGAAGATTATTAATGCAGCTATAGAAGCAAGGTAAGGTCATCTATATAAATTAGTATTGATATTTATGGGTATTTATTGCATGAGTTCTGTCTAGCTTGTTATAGGATTCGTTTGTAATATGTCTATCCGTTAGTAATATAGCCTAATCTGTGGACAGCATGGGACTAATCAGTATCTTCAAGACTGTCCTTATACAGTATTCACTCATCATTGGAAAAAGTAAAAATTTAAATCCATCCTTTATTTTATATTGTTCTAAGCAAATAATCAAAGCTATAATTTGATGTTTGCTAGAGGGAACTTTCTATTAGAATGACGTTAATGTTTAGAAAGTTACTAGTCAGTATTGATTGGCTGATACAGTAGTTCAGTGCCAATTAGTTAATAAAGTAAACAGTGAATTAGTGAGTACAAATTGAACTAGTTTTATGATTCGGTTGAAGTTATTAGGTTCAGTGAAAAGTCTGTGAGTTCATGAGTCAGTCTCGAAATTTCTGTTGAAATGTTGTTTGTGTGTTTAGTTGTATAGTAGTTTTTATGATTTAATTGAAATATTAATTTATGAATTAGACTTGCACGTGAAGGTGGCAAACATTAGAGTTACATGGATTGAACTTTTAACCTGGGGTGGCTCGCAGTTAATATTGAGAAGGAGACTCATGACATTCTAACCTACCCACCCCCCAAAAACAAAAAAAAAACATATTAACAGTAGAAAAGGTATTTAATTTAGGTGTCTCAATTTATTTGTTTGTAAGTTCCAGCTATTGGTTTTTCATGGTTGTAAACATGTTGGTAACCACAAACCATTGTCATGCCAAACAAGACTTAACTGTAGTTTGAACTTTAATACTCCTAAATAACCTCGAAATTAAAACTTTTTTTTTTATTGTCACTGCATATCATTTAATGAAACTCACCTTTAACTGTTTACATCTTTAAGCTCACTGAATAACCACATAATAATTAATTTTATTCCAGCCTTTCATCACTACAATCTTGTGAGGCTTATATACTCTTGTTATTATAAAGTTTTCTTACAATAAATGTCATTGGCTCTTTTGAATTAAACATGGCTTCTGATTGGCTCCATGAGAGTTTTAGTTGCCCTAATATCCTTGTTAAAAAAAAAAGTTGGCTTCTCACGGCTGTTTCCTTCACAAATAAAGAAAAAAATAGAAACCTGAGTGTTCCGTACCTCATACCAAGAGATGTCATCTCGATGAATGTCATAGAATAGAACAAGAATATTTACCTTTTTATTTTGTTTAGCATTTTGCTACAAAACACTCATGTAATTTTAAGAAAGTTTACAAATAAGTAGTGTATTTAATGTGTGTTTATGCAAAAGGTAAGAAGTATTGTGCATCACCAGTTCTTAGCATAGCATTGTTCTCTAAACAATCAACTTTGTAATTGTAAACTTTTTTACAGTTACAGTTGTTTTTAGCAGAATTATCTGAGCAACTGGAATTTAATGCAGTTGTGTATATGTAGCACTTCTTTTATTTACAACAGTGTGAATCGTCAACTCTAGTCATAATTTTGTATAAACTAGAAACTAGTTTAGATAATTTTTAACATGCTTGTACAATAGGAACCTAGAATTTCAAGAAATACTGTGTCTGCCCGGTGAAGATGATGAAACTGTTTGTTCTCACAGTTCTGCTCTAGATTTTCAAAACTGCCATAAACAACCCTGGGAACACCTTCGTAATTGGTAAGAACGATAAATGATTACTGTTTAATTAACTTTATTTCTTCATAAAGCAAGTTTGTAGAAATTAGATTTTAAAATATTTTCCATTAGGATATTTGTGCTTTAACTTTGTGATTTACAAAAAAAAAAAAAAAAATCAAAATTTCCATTTTTCTTGTACTTAATGAAAACAAAATGCTCTGTGCATACTTTTGATTTAACCAATTACGTCTGGGCAAGTTAATATTTAATGTCTTTATGTTATTACTTATTCCTAGTGAGCTAGTGAAACATGATCCTGAGAGTGCCGAATCATCAGCTCACTCTACCTCAACACCGTACATATGGAACATAACACCATCTAAACATGACCAAACCAGGCCAGTAGAGGTCATCATCGATCAAGACAAAAAGTTACGAACCTATCAAAAAATAGGTTAGTTTTTTTATTCCCAAATTGAAAGAAGTTTACACACTCGTAAGAACAGCTAATAATGTTCAAGCCTACAGTTGCCAACTGAATATAATTGTTTGTCTGAATAAAGAAAACAATATAATCAATTGTTTTCAGATAAATACTGGTTTATTGTTAGGAAGAGCTGATATTTTAGGTGCCAATAACAAGTTGCAACTGTTTTTGTGATAGAATATAATGTAATGTGTTAAAATAACACTATGTAACAAACCTTTTACTTTTTCTTGTTCCTGAGCAGGAAGTGATATTTCCCATTTGCCTGACATAAATAGAAAAGAGCTATTTTCCTCTTCAAACTTTGCTTTTGCAACCTGGGAATGTATAATGAAAACATGATATATTTGGCGGCTGATACATGAAAGTGATTTGCATTACAGTCGCAAATCTCGAAAAACTAAAAACTTTTAAACATTTTTGTATAACTTTAGTATAAATACATGAAAATCTTGATTCATATGTTGTTTTATTCAGACCTTATGTAAATGAAAATGTGCAAGTTTACCCGTTTTTACATATAAAATAGGTTGATTTATAAATTTCATTATCCAGGTCACAAAAGCAAAGTTTGAAGGGAATAATGTCCATTTTTCTGTTCTTTTGCAACTTAAGCTATTAAGAAATAACACATACTATCCAGGAACAAAATTTGTGTTACATAGTATTATTGACTGTTTTCTTGTGTAATGAATAGAATGTAGTTAACATTTCAAAGGTTTCTTTGTCTATGTTTATTTTTTTAAGTTAGAAATTATTTTTTTTCACTGTTTTTTATTCAGCTCATCAAGATGATGATGATTCAGGAAGATCTTCGTGGTCTGGAGTTGTTAGCTCAACATTCAGTAGTCAGGACAATCTAGAGGAAGAAGAAAAGTGGCCAACGTCCTTCTGGACACAACTTAAGGTTCTTACCCAGCGTAACTTTCTAGAAGCAAAGAGCCGTATGCTCTCCAAGTTGAACTGGATTCAGACTATAGGGTTGGGACTTCTGTGTGGACTTATTTGGTTCCAGGTTCAGCGGACAGAGCCGACACTCTGGGATATCCGGGGCTGGGTGAGCACCTGTATTATTGGAACCCTATTGAACTGTTAACAGTACAACCATTAATAGAGAATATGTGCATTAAAAAAAGTGAGATAAAAATATCGTCTATATTGCCATTAAAGTAAAAACAAAGTTAGGATTCAATGTACTCTACAAAAAATAAAATGAAACTTGAATATTTAATGCATCTGAATTTTTTGTAGAATACAGTTTTCAGTTTAATCTACTGATTAAATATCCATTTTGCATTGTTATGGCTAGCCCAGATTCTTTGGTTCTCATCTCTGAAGTGAAATTCTATTTATTATCTTAAGATAGTATGGTAAAATATCAAGGATAACATGTTCAGTTTTGGGTCATAATACTGTTTTGGACATCTGTGAGGAAAGCAGCAGACATTTATATCTTTTAAAAATTCAGTACAATTTTATTTTGTATGTGTATTGTTTTTAAACTATTGTTTTCCTTTCAAGCATGAAGGTTTTTATTCAATTTGTTTCAGATGTTTTTCAGTATGACATATTGGATGCTGTTTGCATTATTTGGAGCTTTGATTTCTTGTAAGTGTCACAATTATACGTCACTTTCGATATTGTAAGTCGTAATACTATCAACCTTATTTACAATTTAACATTATGCTCTGTATGAAACTGTTAACTATAAGTTATTATCTGCAAATGCAAACGTTTCTGACAAAACTTGTTTTTATACGTACATATAATTATGTGATATTTTCACGAAATGGGTAACTGGAGTTAAGAAACGTTGTGTTTTTGTTTTATATGTAAGCTAGTAAATCTGAACTTGTATGCTGGTATTAAACAGTATGTTCTATAAGTTTTGTATTCATTCTGCATGTTTAATATTGTTTTTCCAGTTCCTCCCGAACGGGAAGTGATAAACAAGGAAAGGGCGTCAGGAGCATACAGATTATCTGCCTACTATATGGCCAAGATGATTGGAGAATTACCTCTGACATTAACTTTACCTACTGTCTTTCATTTTATATCTTACCCAATGTTAGGCATCTACAGTTCGCAGACCTTCCTTTGTCTTTGGGGTTTTCTCATCCTCAACACCATTGTAGCTCAGGTGAGTAACCATGACAACCAGCTAAAATCATATATTGTTATGGTATTCAGTGTCTTAACTCAAGTGAGAAACCAAGACAATCAGTGTGAGCTTGTATTTTTATTATTTCAGTATTTTGTGTCCTAGCCCAAGTGAGTAACCATGACAGGCAACTGGAATCCATATTTTTATAGAATTCTTGTACAACTGTTTTGCTGTATAAAATATTAATAAATTGAGTATCTTTTGTTTTAGTCTATTATTCTGGTGGATGTTGCTGTTATTTTAGGAAATAATCATGAAAAACAGTTTTTCTTGTAAACAATTCATAAAGAAAAAAAAATATGTTGAATTTTAAAAACAGTAAATATTCTTTTCAAAACAGAATTTAATAATTAGTTATGTGGTATATGAACTGTTGGTGTTTGTACTTTAACACTGCAGCATTTAAGATGGACACTGAACACAATTCATACAGATTTGTCTTTGTTACATTCCAGTGGTATAAAACTCTAGAAAGTTCCAGTATTGCTGAAGGTAGGTTTTGTAGTTATAATCAAAGCAAGATCATTTATAACATTTTTGTAAATAATTTGTAGTTATAGTTTTAGTTAAACATGTTAACATTTTTTTAGACCTTTCTCACATGAAACAAGTCTCGCAAAATTGGCTTTTTAGAGATTTCATTTATATTTGATGATTAAGATCATAACGTGTATGTGACATCTTGATGCTCCAAAGAATTATAATAAGATAAGTTTTATAGAATCCCAACAAACAATACCTAAATTATATATATTTTTTACAGAGTGTCGGACTGTTTATTGGAGCATCCTGTACTGACCTGCAAGTTTCAGTAACAATTTCTGCCCTCTATTCGTTATCCACCATGTTGTTTGGTGGTTACTACTCTTCTTCAATTCCTCCATGGCTTCAATGGCTACAATATCTTTCTATTGTTCATTATGCCTATCAAAACATGCAGATAGTGGAGTTCACTGGAGGGCCACCAATACGGTGAGGACATACCAAATTTATGATAGCTAATTTTTTTTAAAGATATATCTTATATTATTTCAGAAAATATTTAAAAGTTTGAATGACGGGTTTGTTTGTTTTTTTTGTGTTCGTGATTATTTGTTGTTTGTTTTGTCTGTTTATTTTTTGAATTTTGCTTAAAGCTACGTGAGGGCTATCTGCACTATGCATCTCTAATTTAGTAGCATAAGACTAGAGAGAAGGGATCAGCACCCACCACCAACTCTTGGGCTACTCTTTTACCAATGAATAGTGGGATTGTCCATCGCATTATAATAATGCCCCCACAGCTGAATGGGTGAGCATGTTCGGTTTGACATTCAAACATGTGACCCTCAGATTACAAGTCGAGTTCTTTAACCACCTGGCCGTGCAGGGCTTTATTTGTTGTTAGCAAGAGTTCATGATATTAAGTTTCATGAAGTTTTCTCTAATTCTTTATTGTTTCTTTTAGCTATAACATGCATTATTAATAAGCTATTTTTTAAAATCATTTGCCCCTGTAGAAATGTCTTTTTAGCAGTATTTTGCTATAAGCCACAGAAAGCATTTTCCAATATGAAATACAGTTTTTCTTCAATTCGTTTGTAATATATCTTCATCAAATAATCATGAACTAATAAAAACTATTTGAATACAGTAATTATTTACGATGAGCATTTTTTTTTAGTTTTAATGTGTAGTTTGGTTAAGTGTCTTTCTTGTGTAAATATATTTATATAAAGTAGTTTGGAAAAGTATGATATTGGCTACTTTATTCACATTTAGGTGAAAATGCATCTTCAAAAGTATTAATTAAGGTTAGTAATGTCTGTTGCCAAGTAACAAGTTGTATTTACGAACCTTTAGATATTTGAATAAAATGTTGAGGAAATTACCTGCTCAAGTCTTTTGAGAATATCTTTGTAAGAATTTTATTTTTATTTTTCTCTTTCAGGTGTGCATCAACTAATTCTCAATTTGAAGTGTGTCATTCTGGCCTTTCAGTATTTATCCCAGTAAGAGATATCATTAACCAACAAGGCCAGACGTTCCCACTGTGGGCCAATACATTTATTTTGGTGACTTTTCTGGCTGTTTTTCGAGTAATGGGCTACCTGGTACTGAGGTTTATTCGTAAACCAAAGTGATCATCTTATTGCTTCATGAAGTATATCAAAATATAAAGAAATAATCTGAAACTTTTTAATAGTGCATACTGTTTGAACTATGCTCAAATATTGAGAGATATCATGCCAGAATTGTCTGGCCAAAAATATAACGTAGATATCTGAAGTAAGATACATGATATATAAATATATATATATAGATATATAGTTATTGTATATTATAGTGCCAAAACAAGGGCACAAAATTGTCCTTCACACCTAGAGGGTACTGAAAAGGTATCCTCAAGGCCTGTGGTAACTAACCAGTATGAAGAGATTGTTCTCTGCCAGAATTAATGGACTGTGATTTAGTTATAATATGTGAATTATGGGTCTCGGAAACAAGCCAGATAGAATTGTTCTCTGCTAGAATTAATGGACTGTGATTTAGTTATAATATGTCAACTACAAGTCTAGGAAACTAGCCAGTATAGAAGGATTGTTCACTGCCAGAAATGAGCAGCTGTGATTTAGTTATATTTACCTACAAGGGTGAATGAACCTACTCCCGGTAATGTTGCAAGTTGGGTCAACAAATGCACATTTTATATGTCAAGAAGTTTAAACTCTGATTGGAACTTTCATTTTTATCACATCTTGTGTAATTGTCTCTAAAGCTTCAGACCTGTTGGATAAATAAGATAACTAACTATTCAGTGTGAAGAATATGGTACACAGTAATCAATAAACCAAATTTATCAACAGTTTATCAACCAATGTGTGTAGTTCTGTGAAACAGAAATATGAGAATTAAGCTATTAGAAGGAAATTATCTAAGAATAATTGTGTGTTTGATTTTAATGTACCTAGTCAAGGTCGAGTCTTGATTGAAAATGATTCAGTAATCTGACACCGATTTCCATTAACTGTTAATTTCTCAAACGCATTTTAGATTTATTCTCAGAACATACAGAAATGGTGTTCACAGCGAACCTTGTATTTGAAGTCCTTTCAGCCTCTGACATTTTTACCACAAAGCAAGTAATGCAATTTACAATTTTAAGTAATAAGATAAACTCTGTGCACAGAGATGCATTTCTTGTTCCTTCAACCTTAAATACAAGTAACTAGCTAACCTCTCAAGAAAGAAGGATTGTGTTAAATATTATTTTTAGACAAGTGAAGGGGCAACAAATATGCTGGTATCCTTCAAATTATCAGACCTTTCATAATCCTTGGATTACTTATTGCACATACCAATCTTTAGTGTTCAAAATCATAAAAAAAAATAATAAAAGCATCAGCATTCATTTCATATTAATGGACACCAATCTGTAGCCAGGTTTGGAAGTTGGGGTTCTTTTTTGGTCCAAAGTTGAGCTCCTTCACATGTGACTTCAGTAGTGCCCAGGGACGAACAGAAAATTTCCAAAATATGTAATGGTTCCTTTATTATCACTGCAAATAAGTATTTGCATGAAATTTCTTCTTTTTAGTTTGAAAATGTTATTTCTGCGTCTATGTACAGTGTTACAAACGTAATTGTATAATGAAAAGGCCATCATCAAAGAAAGGGAAAAAATGAAAAGAGTGGAGGTTCAAAGAGATTCCTTCCTGGTTATCCATATAATGGACACAAGAAGAAAAATCTGATTGTTATATATAGTTTACAATTCAAAAATTTCACTTTAACCTGAAATGCAAAAATATTAGCTATAGGATTCTAAGTTTTCCGAGATGAATGCATTTTAGAAGAGAATGGTATTTTGAAGTCTTCTTATCAGTATAACTTGAAGATAGCAAAAATATCTTTACAGAGAGAAATCACAAATAACTGATATTGATGTGTTTATGTGATAAATTCTTGGTAAGGTAGAAAAGTATTATTAAAAAGAACCTATTCGAAAGTAGGTTCTGTTGGAGGAAAAGAAAACTGTTTTGATCTGGAATTTTATTTACAATTTCTATTAAAATCTTTTGTTTATGATATGATGTTTCATTTTTATATCACCATAAGAAGCAATAAACTATTTTTGTGACAATTTTTAATCTAAGCTACAACGTGGAACAAGATTCGCTCGTCACTTTAATCACAAGTTTAGTTCTGTTGTAAGCTTACATAATACATGATTTTAGTAAGCATGGCCAGTTTTGTATTATACAAGATTTTTTTTTAAATGAATATCTAATTCATTAATTGGCCAAAGTAAGTTTGTGAAAGTAAATCTAAAAGTAGTATAAAGTGCAAGTTGCACAAGTCCAAATATGTACCCACCAAATAGGTAGTGAATGTTTCTGTTGTGTCTTTATCAGAATAAAGAAAGATTTTATCAAGTTTTAATGACTCATGTTCTCAGTTTACTTGTACACCTGTTGGCACATACACAGGTTAATTGTTTTATTTGTTCTTCAGAAGTGTCTATGCATATTTATTAAAAGAAAAAGTACTCTGAAGGTAAATTATTGTAGTTAATTATAAAATGATAAATCCTGAGCACTTTCGAAAGGTGCACCTTTCTTCAGGGATAAACTGGTCTTAGTTTATTATAATCAGAAGTAATAGTCTCTTAATTACAACTGATTTACATAAAAGTATTGTATATATTTTTACTGAAAGACTGCTGTAATACAATGAAGTTTGTTTCTCCTGAGAACTAAAACATATAAAGTCTGAACATTAACTGAATTTGATCATTTACATGTTTTGTTTTTTCAGTTGGTTATAGAAATAAGTGCAGTTACACAAATAATTTTCCATGAAATTTAATATTGGGATATGAAACATGACAATCATTGTAGATTTATTTACAACAATAATGGACACTAAGACTCATGAGACTTACTCTAAAAATTGTAGAGTTTACAACAATAATTACTTGCATGGCTTTACCTTTTGACATTCTGTGAAGAGGTCACTGATGCGGATTTTGTGTGTTCAGCTTTTTAGAAACCATTTGAGAAGGTACTACATAAAAAGCTTGTTAAAGAAAAATATCTGGAGGATAGACTGACTTATTGGATACAAAACTGGATAGATGGAATAAAGCAGGGATTGTTGTAAATGGAGTTCAATGTAATTGAATTTACATTGAGTGTGGGGAGGGTATCTGACAACTCAGTGTTAGGGCCTTTGTTTTTCTGATTCATACCAATTACAAAGAGGGAATGGTCAATAAAGAATCCAAATTTACTGATGATATTGAGGAACTTTATAAGACCTGCTGACACTTGGGAATGAAAATATTGGATATTTAAATCACTTGAATTGCTTATCAGAAAAAAAGGAACAATAAACCATAAAACACCATTTCCTATTGTGTTTCCATAAAACTGGGTCAAAGTACACAGTCTTCAGATAAGTTTTATTCATTCTTCTAATGGGGCAGTTGACCTTTGGAATGAGTTGTCTTAAGCTATGGTGGATTTAGCAAATTTAAGAGAACTCTTAATATTTGAATTATAATAGTTAACTTTGAGTGTTTTAATGTTTTTGTTTGTTTTTTGAAATTTGCACAAAGCTACATGAGATAGATATCTGTGCTATCTGTCCCTAATTTAGCAGTGTAAGACTAGAGGGAAGGCAGCTACTGATCACCACCAACTCTTGGACTACTCTTTTACCAACGAATAGTGGGATTGACCATCACATTATAATGCCCTCATGGCTGAAAGGGCGAGCATGTTTGGTGCGACCAGGATTCCAACCTGCGATCCTCGGATTACCAATTGAACACCTTAACACACTTGGCCATGCCGGGCCTTTCACGCTAAGAGAATGACTGGGCACTCTTACAACATGCCTTCATTTTAAAGTGAGAGGAATGTTTTGGGACATCGCAGGGATTTGAACATGTAGGATAAGATATTTTTAATGAACATGTGTAAGTGGGTGTACGTGCATGTGGATTATATAAATTATTCTGTTACAACCGAAGAATATTTGGGAAAGAAATAAAATGATTATAAGTCAAACGCCTTAACCTACCTGGCTATGCCGGTCCTGTTTTAATTTAATTAGAAAGTTCAGTGGATGAAATGACCTAGATGGACCTACAAGTCCCTTGCTATCTTTAGAGTTTATCACACCATTACCTTTAACAAAGTTTCATTCAAACTTTAATTGAACTATATTACTAGTGCACATCAGGGAACTTGACATTAAAATATAGTGTATATTATCAAAATTTTAATTTAAAACATTCTCAACTTTTTATGCTTGTGTCATATTTGTGCTCATAATTTTCCTTTATTGATGTTTTCTCTTATATTACTTTCATAGTCTCCAAGGAATTAGAAACACCAGCTACAGATAATCACAAGCACAATTCTAAAAATTTGACCCTCATATCATGATTCGCCAAGATATCAATAAATTCTTTAAAAGAGCTCCTTCACTTTTTACACTCTTTTTGCCAATGATTCTTCAAAGACCAATGGAAGCATTTATAACCATTATTAGAAAGAGCATCTTCCTCTCCATCAAAATATAATATTGATTTAAATTTCCCACATACACTGTTAGTTAGAGTACTTTTGTTTTGGAAATCTTGGTTCTTTTCTTCTATTTTACAAGTTAATTCTAGAAAGCCATTCAGATTATAATAGCCTTTTGATGTTTTGTGCTGGTGCCTAATGCATTTTGTGTTCCAAAATGCAAGTGATTTTATTTCAACTAATTTAGTGTAAACAAATGAGGCCTACAAGCAACTGCATGTGTAACAAGGGCTGCACATTGATCTTGGTGTTTATTATGGAGGCTAATGAGACGTCAATGAGCCTTTGCTTTTGATGAAGGGCATTATTACAAAGAACAAGCATTAAAAACCAACAGTTGAAAAACACTGCCCTTTTTCAGTTCCTAGCAGACATGTAATGTTTATTGAAATTTTGCCAAAATTTGGGAAGATATATTTATCTGTCATTTCTCACTAGGTGGGTCACTTCATACTTAGTATTAAACCATCACAGTATTTTCACTTACATCAGAATTGTACAGACATCCATACTAGAAAACAGTTTAAATTGCAAATTATCCAGCTCACATATTGTGATTGTCTTGGCCTACTGTTCTCAACTTTCAAGGCCTAGAAAGTTTAAAGTACTCTCAGTAAGGTTCTAAGTATTATAAGCAGACTTCTGACGATTAAATTCATACGTCTGTCTAATGACAGATGGCCAATAAGAAAGTGTTTAATAAATATTTAATAATATTGAAAAAGAACTGGCAAACTTTCAGTGGTCAGTAATCTTTATTGACAAAAAAATTGCAAAAATAAACAATCTTTTAAGAGTTTTCTTTCGTATAATTCAATGTGTTGTCCAAAGTATTTAAAATGAAACTTGCTTTCACGCCACATTTCTTTTAGAAATTCTTTGAAATTGGCTGACATGTTTCATCAATACAAAAGTATAAAATGAAGAGAGTCCAAGCATTTAGGAAGAATCTCTTTTCAAAATATAGGGATCAATATAATTCTAGGGACAGCTCATTTAACATTATGTTCTCCATTCTTTCACAACTGTATGGTACTTTAGAGAAATTTGTGGGTTGTTATGAAGTCATATAAATTTGTAGAAAATCCCTTATAAGCAGAATACAAACAAGTTTATAATTTTTTTCACTATCAAGTTGAATTTTTACAAAAAAAAACTAACTAAATGGTTAATTTTTTCCAATAATCACAAGGCTGCAGTCAACCATGTATTGAGTTGAGGAATAATTCCTGAGCGTTTTTTCAAGTTAAAAAAATATATTCATAAATGAAATGCTTTCGCAAAATATTTCATGTCATTTGGTAGATAATTTTTTGCTCTAATAGATGGTGTGTTTGATTTTCATATGTCTTTAATTTTGCTTTCATTTTCAGCTCATTAAATGGAATGTCAAGTGGACAAAATCGAGCATTTTCGACACCATCTGCTCTTCGCATTTAATTTCTTGCAATTTCGTTTAAAACAATGCATACTATATACCTAGGTATTACATGAAATAAAGTATCATAATAAATGTTTTGGGTGTAATGTGTTCATGCATTGAAGTATTGTATAGTCTTGCATGTAATGCTTGAATGAAATTATTTAAAAAACGCTCACGAATTATTCCTCAACCTAATATATAATATATAGTTTCTCCCTAGCAGAATAAACTTTAGCAAATTCTCCATGTTAAGTTCCAAACAATTTAACAATCACTTTGGGAGAATGATTAGAAACCTTTTCTATGACTAAAATCATTTCTAGTACTAATATCTATATGAATCAATAAAACTGAATTGTATGAAGAATTGGTTTCTGAGCTTTTGCTTCAAACTCTTGTAACAGCTCATCAATGTCATTGTCCAGGTCTTCAGACTCTGCCATCTGAAAACAAAAGGAATTGTAGCAGTTTAAATACATGTCTTCAATTATTATCTTAGCTCATTTTCATATCATATGATTTACTTGACTTGTGTCAGTGACATTTTTATCATTCCACAGAGAAACTTTTTTAAGCATAAGCGTATAAAAATGTTGTTTCACAGGCAGTTTCAGTAGTTTGTAGTAACGCTTTAATGATATACATATATTCATTTATTAGCAAGTAAACATAATCCATCTGTCAAAAATATTCTGTGGGAAATGACATCTCCACATATATCCATACATGTGGAGATGCTGTTTCCCAAAGAATATTTTTGACTTATGGATTATGTTTACTTGATAATAAATACTCCAAAGTTAAAAGGCAATAAAGTTTCCTAATATAATAAGCAAATTATTCTTGCTCATGAACATATAAACTGTTACTAAACTTTCATTTGAAAGCTAATACAATTTAGGCTTACAAACACTTATTGGACAATTAATTTATTTTATACCATTTGTGCCATCTCACATATAAGAAATGCTCCAATTGTGGCTTCTTCATGGTTATCTTGGATTTCAATGTTGATGATATGTACTGGGCTGTTGTCCACCGGAGATCTATTTGATAATTCTGAAACAAGAGGACTTAACATTGAACCACAAATGCAGAAAATATTAACTATGTGAAAACAACCTAAGCCTGGACTTTTACAATACAGATGGACAAAGACCTTACATATATATGAGTTATGACTCCATTTTTGTTGTTGTTAAAAATTACACTTATGGCTAAAGAATACTCAATAAGTCTAAGCATGTTATTCATTGTGAGAAAACACAACACACCCAGTTCAGAAGTCATGCAAAAACACAACATGAAATGTTTAAGAACTCTTGACACTAGGCATTTCTCACAACAATCACCCCGTTTTGATGTATATTTTAATGCTTTAGACACAGTAAGACTTACAAAGTCTTTCTTTAAAATGACCGTAATTAATTCTGTGTGATTGGATAGTTTCTAAAGTTTTTAAAATGGATTATTTTTCAAATTAAGAAATTCAATGAAACACCATAATTGCAAAACATAAGTTTCTCTTATGAAATTGATTTATTTAATTGACTGACCATAAACTTTTGACAACTCTCAAATTTTTGTCCTTAGAGAGTATGTTAACACTCCTACGAAAAGACGTTTCTAGTCCTGATTTCTCCAAGCCCGTTCCCCTGGCTGTGGTTTCGCTAGATAGTAGATAGGGACAGTTGGAATCTCGTTAATCCATTCATTAATGGATTTAAATGGCAATTTCATTTAAATACAAAATTATTAGCCTAATATTAATAACCTTTCAAGTTGCTCTGGGGCCTATCAGGCCCCACTTTTCGTAGGAGTGTTAAAAATGAAGGGTAGACAAATTAAATGTTTATTAAATTCTGGGAAAATTAATGCAATTATTTCTAAGTTCAGTTCAGGTTTATAGGTCATAATGTCAAGAGATTCTTGGACTTTAACAAGTATTTTATCAGAAAATAATACCATAGTGAATGCTGTTGCTAGATACCATTCCTCTTGTCTATTGGTATGTACAGCTGATACATATCTCAGCCCTTGTGAGGCCTTACAGAAATATCCAAATCAATCACCAGTCGCTGAATACTCTATAACAATATCTGTTAGTGGATTTACAGAGTTGCCTACCTTCGACTACTTGGTCATAAACTCTTTCTTCAGCTGTAAATATAACATCAAACTTCTCCTGGCAAGACTGAAATCTCTCTGGATGAGACTTTATCCTTCGGTTCCTGTCTAGCATGTGAAGAATTCCATTCTGAGTGTATCTTACAAAATGTCAAAGAAAAGCAAACTACAAAAAAAAAGACCGTGGCATTAGCTGTTGATCTCGAACTATTTGTTTTCAGTTAAGTACATGCAAGAGTAAAAATCTGATGATAAAAATATATATTTAACTTCAATATTATAAGAACAAGACAGTTCACAGTAAAGGGAAGATCCAAGCACATAAATCTTCTTGCAAAATTAACAGCTGATTGGTAGCAGAACAATAAACACCAAGTATGGTCATGTATGCTATGATCTTAATGGGAGAGATGATTCAAGTTTGGCAGATAACAGCTTTGGCACTGCATTAACTTTGTAATACATATATATATATAAGATTTATCACTTAGGAATGACTGTAAAGTACTTATTTTGAGTAAAATCAAGAACAGATTCAAAATTACAACTATTTTAACTTTTTTTTTTGTTCACATCCACTCACCGATCATAAGACTGAAATATACAAGAACAACTAACCAGTCAACTTTTTCTTTCTTGGCAATGCACAAGAAGAAATTCTAACTCTAATTGTTACTTAACTACTGCCAACTCAAACAGTTTTGATTTCAAGCTAAAGTTATGAAATTCTGCAATTTAGAACACCTGAAGAACACTTTTTCAGAAACTTTCTGTTTGTCTATTGCAATATCTTTAAGGCATTCAGCAATCCTACCATGAATTGTTTAGTCTTCTACAATAATAGTAGACTTCCTACAAAATTTTCATTCCTAAGAATCAACTTATTCTCATCCAGGAAAACATACACTTTTCACGGATTGAAATATCACATTGCCACATTTAACTCTGCTTGAGGAAATTCATCTTTTTAGCTGGACTTCCCAACTGGTAATGCATGGTCCATCTGTATTTCAGATGTGTTTGTTTTGGTTTGTGGAGATCGAGTTAGCGAGCAAAGGTGTAACACAGAATTACACACGTGGGCTGCACATACATGGCTTTTAACATTGTAAAAGTATATGTTTGCTTGTTATTGAGCACAAAGCTTCAAAATGGGTTATCTGTACTCTGCCGATCACGGGTATCGAAACCATGTTTTTAGCGGTGTGTGTCCGCAGACATATCGCTGTGCCACTGGGGGGGGGCAAATTATATATTACTGGAACTCACGCCTTATGCAGATAAGCCACTTTAAACTCTATTAATTCAATTCTGAATGAAACGTATTATTATGACCCAACTACCGCAGTAAATAATTTTAGGCCCCAGGAGTTCAGCACTACGTCTGCAGATTTATATGATCAAAAACTGGATTTCGATACCTATGATGGGTAGAGCACAGATAGCCCATTGTGTTTGTTTTGTACTCAACCACAAATAATAATAGTAATTTTGAGATTTTGAAAATTTTGGGGTGACATTTTGGTCACAAACAACAAGAAAATGACGAAAATGGAAAGTGAACAAAAAAATATGAAAGAAAAGAAAATGACCAATGAGGTCACAAGAGTGAACAAAAAGCTTGGATTAGATAACAGAAAAACATTTATGAGGAAATGCAACTTTACATGAGGGAATGTAATCTTCGTAACAGCTTTTTCCTTGAGTTAATTAATTTTATTTAATTATTATTTCTATCTCCAATTTTGACTATTCAAATATAAGTATTGGCCAATAACGAAGTGTCATAAGCAGATGTATGAACCTTACAAAATTTGGAAATTATCATCACTCTTACCATCAAGACCAACTGAACAAATCTGCTTTTATAAGAATTAAAACAAGGTATTCTAGTAGCTTCTGCTTATTTCTAAAGTTGAGGCATTACTATCCATATCAAAGTGATTCTGTTCTACTTCCGTACCATCATCTTTTCTGTCAAAATGTAGATTTGGAATATAAAGAAGACCATCAGCATGCATTTCATAATGTAATTAAGAAAACATACCTTTTTCTCTCTCTGCATTCAATGTATACATGTACATATTTCAAAAGTGTTGCATCGATGTACACTTACAGAATGTGAGAATACTTACAGTGGAAAAGCTAATTATCAGATGTCCACAAATGATGATTCATGAAAAGTTAATTACTCCAAAGAATCTTACAACAACAATAAAAACAATATGTAAATAGAAGGTATCTCAAATTATAAGAATTTTTACAGAAATAAACAGCACAGGGACAAGAAAAAAATATGAAAGTTTGCACTAAGTCTTATTAACTGCAGCATGCGAATTTGGTTCATTTGTTTAACGTTTTATGACACAAAGCAACTGGACTATCTGTGCCATATAACTGGTAAAAAAGTTAATATTAAAATAAAATTATTAAAATTGATAAAAATGAATCAAGATAAAACAAAACAAAGGTTAATTTTTGACTTAAAAACTTACATTGCATTAAATCAAATTTTTACATCTAGTTTACAGCAGTAAGAGTGAATGTAAAGTATTACAAGCTGTAAAGACTTTCTGAGCATAATTTTAATTATTATAACTTGCCAAGATGAAACATGGGTAAGTTCAAACATCAGCATTAGTCACCTGAAGTTGGCCTTTCCAGTCCTGGTATCGCGTTATTTGATGTCATGGCCACTGTCTCATTTTGTATCGAACTAATTTTACTTTATGAATTAAAAACTTAATGGCCTTTATAAAAGTAAAAACATTTGTAAGGTGGACAGTGTCACCATCACCAATGACACTGTCCAACTTCAGAAAAACACCTTGGGCATCAGATACTTCCTGGCCATCAGAGAGCAAGATTGAAAGGGGGACAGAATTATATTGTCCACTGACCTTTCAAATTTTGTCCCATATGACTTTGGAACAAGAAGAGATGCTGGTTGTGAATTCAATCCAAGATTCCTTCTGGCTTTGACATTTTACCTGCCAAACATGTGCATGGACCTGCTAGAAAGTGATGTGGTTCGAGAATGTGGGATACCTATGAAAGGTATCCCAGGCCTGTTTTTGAGCCTTTCATGCCATGTGGCAGGCAGGATTCCACCCTGAATGAGGATATTTTGGAAAATGTGTCGAGGTTTTAGGAATATATTGAGCAGCTGCCTGTATAATACAGTCAGTTATTGCTGACATGCAGTCATCTATCAGTGGCAGGATCAAGTTCCACAAGAGAAGTGAAAGAGAGCTTGATCCAGCTTCCACCAGGGCACGTGGGTCGGGTGGCATCAACCACGGCCAGTCTCTCTCAAAATGACAGGAAAATGATCACAGCCTCATGGGTTACTGTCAACCCTCCATGAAATAGTGAAGAGGAGCAAATTGAGACATCAATAGTAGTAAAAGACTGACTAGGTGCATGAAAGTAAGTAAGTAAATAAAAGGTTGTGATCTGAGATCATACACTCTACTAAGCAACCCCTCTCATCAATACCTCCCCAGAGGAGATTATGTTCATTAAAGTCCCCCAGGATTAAAAAGGGAGATGCCAACTGTTCAATGAGAGCATCAAAGTCTGATTGATCATAGATCTCTTTAGGAGACAGGTAGAGAGAACAAATAGTGATGGTATGACCCAAGAAAACATGGATGGCTACAGCTTCCAAGGGTGTGTCGAGTGACAAAGACAGGGTGGGCACATGCTGATTGACCAACAGTGCCACCCCTCCATGCACTTGTCCATCACACAACCTGTCATTTCCACACAAAGAAATCAGCAGGTTTCAGAAATGTTTCCTGTAAGGAAAGATATGCAAGATGATAGGAAGCAATTGGTGTTTTGATGTCATCCAGATTATAACATAAACCTCGACAGTTCCATTGTACTAAGGTGGCCATTTTTATTTATGTGTAGGCAAATTGGGTGGAGAACTCTTCTGTTTATGACCATGTCTTCTTTTTTTTACTGTCTTTATTTGAGGGAGGTCTGTCAACCTCTATGGATCCTGCCCTAGGTCGATTGGGCAGGTCTTTGTCACTGAAAGAAAATTCCAGCAACTAAGGGCATGAATGAAGCTCATTTTGTATCTCTAAGCCAGAGAAGATGTACCCAAGGAAATGCCCATACCCGGAACCAAAGAAAGTCGATCTGGAGGTTTGCTGGAATGAATGGTGGGGACAGAGATAGGTGTTGATGTTGATTCATCAATATTCTTAACCATAGGGGTCAAAAGACTTTTCATATGGTTTGAGAACAATTCTTTCGGAAGCACAGAGAGATCAGTCCTCACTCCCAATGTAGTAGTGGAACAAAGAGCATCAAAATAAGTACAAGGTAAAGTGGTGGACATTAACTTTCAAGCCTCATGGTAAGTAATGTTTCGAATAGTTTTAAAACTCTGTACCTCTTCTTCTTCCAACCACTTAGAGCAAGAAGGAAAGTAGAATGGGTGAGACCCATTACAATTAATGCAATGAAGGTCTGCTTCACACTCATAGGCATCGTAGTCCCTGCCACCTCAATGAGCACACATCAAGGAACCACCACATGACGTCTTCAAGTGACCAAACTGCTGACACTGGAAACATCGGAGAGAGTTTGGAATATATGGGTGTACCTTGTAATTAAAATAACCTACCTTGATGGTGACAAGTGGACACGGTGATGTAAATGTTAAAATAAGTTAAAACTGGTTGGCATTATAATTCCATCTATGCAAGCGGAGATATGCCTCGCTGCAGAAACTCCTTGGGTGGAGAAACCAGGGAGGATTTCTGACTCAGGGATGTTTTTCAAATCCCTCTCAACAATAATTACTCATGACAAATTCAAAGTAGCACGGGGAGTAACCTCAATGGGTATATCCCCAATTGTTTGTGAATGCAAGAAAAGTTCACTGTATTTAGGAGTGGATGTTTCCACCAATACGTCACTAGAGCGAAGCTTTTCAACTGACTTAGGAGAGCCAGCAAGTCTCTTTAGTTCCTTCTGAATAAAAAAGGGAGACATTTGTCCATAAAGATTTGTCTGAAAGAAAATGTAGTGTAAGAAAATGAGGTACAGGTGTTACAGATTGTTGCTCAGAATCTTCAAAACATGGTCGTCTACCTATGGACTGTTTTTTCATTATTTTATTTAAATTTTTTATTTGTGGGATCCATAATAAAGAATATTTTAGTGCCCACTGACCCCACCCATCATGGAGCCCTTGAAGGGGATGCACTACAGTGCCAAACAAGGACACTGAAGCAATGCCACAGTTTCATAAGCACTATATCCAAATACTAGCATCAGGTACAATGTCCACAACACCCACTGAGAACATCCCAACCTGATACTTGATTGACCCTAGCCCAAGTGGACCAGCCAACTGATCCTGAGAAAACTACCCCAAAGCTGACCATATACATGAATTCAAGACCAAAGTGGTGTGTAAGGGATCCTTTCCTCCCCTTCACAGGTCACCACACACGGCAAACATGTGGGTGGATATTTAGATCCCAGAGAAGGTAAATTGAAAGAATAGAGCCTTCTTTGGGAGGTCCCCTCATCACATACAGGAATCCACACCAAGGGTTGAGTTGGGATAATACTGTACAAAGGATGGCTGAAGTATAATGGACTAAGCCTTTCATAAACTCCTCACTGTAAGACTCAAAGACTGTGGGAAAACTTTAAAATTGATCTGAATAATGTAAATTTTAATTCTTTTGTGGTAAGTGGAAAGACCACCAGAGTACAAACAGATAAAGTACCAGTGCCAGACATGATTTTTTTCCCAAGATTTTGAGGGTCAATGGACAGATGCCTAATGATTGGATAGTTACTAGTGTTACTCCTGTTTTAAAGGTGGAGACAAGTTGTTGTAGAAACTAAAGACCAGCCAGTCTTTTTTTCTATAGAGGGAAAATTCTAGAAAGCCTGATAAAAATAGCTTTACAAATTCATTGACAGAAATATCATATCATAAATGAAAGCCAACATGGATTCAAAAGGAAATATCGATTTTCTAATCTGTTAATTAGTTTACAGAATATTACTTGTTATCCAGATAATGGAAATGGTGCGACTTGACAAACTTAGATTTACAAAAAAAAACTCACGGGTAAGGTCCACAAAAAATTAGCTAAAATATATCACATCAGTAACGGTTGCAGAAAGAATAGTTAATTGGACAGTATGGTGAATGGACTGGACAAATCAAAAGGTTACTATAAATGGAATTCAGTCAAATTGGACTCTTGTTATTTCTCTTTCTTATTTGTATTAATGATATCAACTGTAGTATGATCAGTAAATGTAAACTAAGGATATTGAGTTACCAAGAAATATTACAGTGGTTTACATCAATTGGTAAGTTAGAAAAACAGCTGTTAAATGACCTACAAGTAGAGCATGTCCAAACCAATGCATTTGGATTATCATAATTTGTATCACACATAATATAACTGAAACATACTAAATAATGTAACTGCAAAATAGAACATTGGCATAATGATGGATAAACCACTCAAGCCATCACAGCATTGTTCTGTCAACAGTAATAATGCTAACATAGTTCAAGTTATATTTGTAGACATGATTACTTGCCAAGAAATGTAATTATCTTCTAACATACACACTTTTGCTAAAAGTAGGGTAAGACTATCAGAGTTTACAAGATTATCAGAAGTATTAATAGAATAAAGGTCTTCAATTATTTTGTATTTTGTTCATAAGAGAGCAAGATGAAGTGACACAGATTTAAGATTTTGGAAAAGAAAGGCTATGCTCCAGTTACTATGGTTTTATTTGTTTTTAACCACGTGACTGACTTATGAAAGAAATTGTCATACACAACATTAAAGACTAGAACTCTACAGGTGAATAATCAGAGCAATTTTATGGAAAGTATTGTACAAGCTTAAAGTTTGATTTTACATGCATAAAAAAGTGCATGAATGGAAATAAAAGAAACAGACATACAGACACCTTTTTTTAAAATTTTGTCTTACAGGCAGATACTTAAATTCTATCACAATTAAAAAATGAGCTGTTTAAATAAGATTCAAGAACCTTCTACAGCAACTTTCCTTAACACACTGAAGAAACTTAATTAAGGATTTCTCCTGAAAAAGTACTTGTGTGAACACCATTATTATTAAAACAAAATACGGTTTTGAAAAAGAAACTCAAGCAAATGCAAGTTTAATATCGTCTTTACTTGTTATCAAGGTGTTGGAGACAGCTGTGAGAAATAAGTTTGGAAAAATTGAACTTAATAAACAGTAATGAGTTTGATTTCAGCAAATATATATTCTTGCTTTGGCTCTGAAGATTTTCTTACAAGAAAATTCTGTTCCTATACCCAACAATATCCAATCTTCTCTGAGCCCTATGTGCATGGATGGATTGATGGGGGATTGATATGGGTGGGAGACCAAATGCATGCCATGACATTTTACACAGCACCATTAAATATGATATTATGCATTTGATTTCAGTTTTAAAGTTTTGCTTCCTGAAAAGTTTTTGCTGATTGTGAAAGATACCTGGTGGGTATGCACAAATATAGTTTTGGTTTTGCTTCATCACGTAGGAACTCTGACAAATAGACAGTTAACTGTTTATCGGCAATAACGTATTTAATTGTGTTTATGTTTCTAATACACTATTAAGGTCAACATAATTAAAAGTGTTTTGCTTCTGATTTTTGTTTGTATTTAATGTCCGGTGCATCACGTTGCAGTGTCTTAACAGTAGTCAGCAAGCATTGACGGATTCCAGATGCCCTGATATCGTTTTTCCATTGTAGCAATGTTCTGGTGAAATTGAAGATTCCGATGAAACGGTACACGATGGGCAAATGTGGATGTGGTTTTCGTGATCAGCAGCCAAAAATCTATAAGAAACACCCAACAGTGTTCAAGAAGCAAAAACTTTGTTGTGCAGTGAATTAGTCTTATTGAAGATTTAGCAACACTTGGGTTACAGGAAAGTAAATCCAGTTACAAAAAACTGGGATACCAAAAAAAAAACAAAAAAACTGTTGAGTTTGGATATGAATTTTGGAGGTCTTAGAGATCGTGCAAATATTATACACAAACTGTACAATGGCTAAAAGTGTTGTAATTCTTCAGACAAATGTAACTTTACACTATGACTTGTCACACTGACATCCATTTGCAGTCAAATCTTGAATAGAAGTATTTTTGTAATACATTTTATGCAGATAAATGTAATAAAACTTAGACATGTGATTTACCATTCTTTCTCCACAATAGGGTTGTTCTTATGATCTAAACCTATACATATTTGGTTAAATCCCTTCAGTCCCGTAGTTTGTAATATTTAACTGGACAACTACTTAACTAGAACATTAACAATGTATTAACTAATCATGTTTTACATCTCTTAAACCTGCATCATCTGATTTTGTCATCTGAATGTTTTTATTGTGTTTTTTTATACAACACCTGGATTATAAATTCTAAACACCTACAGATCTTAAGACCCACAATCATGTTACCAATAAGCTTTTATATTCCTTTATTAAGAGATGTCGTTCTATTTCTATACAATAACTTCTCCTAAAATGGAAGCATACACATCAGTTCTCTTCCAAACCCTCTCCACTATAACGTCCTTTCTCAAACAAGCAGCTCAAAACTGAACATTAGGTTTACTCAGAACTTTACAAAAGATATTGGTGATCCTTCACATGCACTACACATTTCTACAAATTAAAATCTTATACTTGCCCTCAGGCAGAATTTTTTATTCTTTAGGACCACTAGATTTCAAAATAATTTACCTGACAAGATGGGATATATTAATAATTAGGTAATTTTTTTTTCTAACTGGCAGTACTTTTGCTCTAATGGTTTCCATTCTCTTACGAATTTACTTGACAGCTAATAAAAAGGATATTTACTTTTTTGCCTCACATCATGCATGCCACACTGATAATCTTTTAAAGGCAGTTAGTGTAAGATTTCAAAGTATCCAGTGATTATCAGAGTTAGATGCTGTTTCAATGCAAAATTCCACCCCAAGCAGTGTAAGTTTGGGGATGGATGGGTAATCTAATTGGAGCGTACGATGTTTGGACTTTTACTTTATCACATAATGCAACCTAACATACTTTCAAATAAAATTTGTTTTTTCCTGTTAAAGGATACAGGCTCTTATCTTTGGACAACAAGTCCTGATACATCTGTTCATATGAAACAGTGAAATCGTAAATGTTGGGTTTGTCTGGAGAGGGCCCTGGTAGCTTCACTTGGTTTCCAGAGCCAAATGATCGAACTCTAAAACCTTTTTTGCTAAAAAAGAAAATATTTTGTTAAGATAAATATGCAACAATCATAAAACAGACCATGCCTTATTACCACTTTTATACGTTTAATTTAAATGGACTAAATTACAAACAATTGAGACAATATTTACAGAAAAAGAAAAGGAATTCATACTGACAAAAATATGGATTATCAAAAAGAAGATCACATTTATTTCATTTAACTACACAATGAAGTTTCAGTTCATTCAACGATACATCTAAACATTTGTTTCACTGACAAATACAAATTTCTCTTTATTATGCCAAATATTTTGACATTGAATACTGTTAAATTATTATACAAATCACATCAGGAATCCATAGAATATTTCATGGTAACAAAATTAGAAATGTTTCATTATGATAAAAACATCAACATTTGTGGTCTCATATCATACATGTACAGTAATGGAATCTTATACAGGCAAAAAAATAAAAGATTCCAGTGTAACTAGTAAATTAAGATAGCAAAACACTGTTTCAATGCAGAAATCATATCCTATATCTCTTAGAAATTAGATATAATTATCTAACAATTCTTGAAGATATCCCAAATAAATGTGGATTTGGAAAACATAAGATAATTTTTTACACGAAAATGCAACACAATCATTATTCTAATATTTCAAATCATTTGTAACTCACCTCAAAAAAGCATGAGCTTCCATACTTCTGTTTTGATTACTTGAGCACACAACAGCAACTTTCATGTCATTGGTCATTTTTAATTATTTTTACGTTCACACTTACACACACACACACCAAGACTGTACAGAAACTGTATATTGTTTTATAGTTAAAATGATGCGATTTTCATAAGTTTATTCCTCACAATAACTTGAATAAATTACATTCGTCTGGAGTGCACAGTATATATCAAACTGGTGCATAGCTTCCTATACTATATTTTTTTTAAAGCTCACTGGATTGCAGATACTTGTAGTTGCAAAGTTAATCACAGTACTCAATTCACTGTAAACGATATATACACTTGTAATACTGATAGTGGCAAGTACACAGTAGATTCAAATATACAGATTTGCATTTTGTATTGTTTTAAGACACAAGTTTAAATCTCTAAATACCTACTCCATATTTGAAAGAAAATGACAAACGACTCGCAAACTTCGCAAAATGTTTTAAATGTTATCCCAAGCTCCACTTCTTGAGTAAATCAACCACAGTACATATAAGATGTGACACTATATTTCTTAACCCTAACACATAACTACGTGTCTACAACACTAATCACGTTTTGTACTACCACTGGTAGTCTCAGACAAACGAATAATCATTTTGTTTTATAAATATCATATATATAAACACGTTATTTTAATTATTATTTTAAAACCAACTTATTTCATAATCGGATATAGGTCTAACACACTTAGCCCCTTCGTTTGCTTCTCACCAAGTAAATTACAAAAGTAATATTGTTTTTAATTTTGCGTAACACTACGTGAGAGCTGTCTGCGCTATCAAATAATTTAGATGGAATAAACTAACGAGAAGACAGTTGGTCAACACACCCTTCGCCAACTCTTGGACTACTCCTTTACCAACGAATAGTGGGATCGACCATGTTATTTTAATACCTCTATGAAAGGGCTGAAAGGGTTGGTATGTTTGGTGTGACAGGTATTCGAACCCGTGATTAACAAACAGCGAGTCGAGCGCCATGACCACTTGATAATGAACATAATAAATATTAAACAGAAAACTAGTATAGATAAAGTAACTATAAAAATATAAATAACGTTAAAAATTAACCCTAATGATGAATCACCTTACTACAAAATAATAATAATTTAAAATAAAAACAGTTTTATACAGTTCTTTGAAGCTGGTAGAAATTTAGCATTAAAAAAAGAAAAGAAAAACAACTTTAATTTATTTTAAGGAAATTGATATCAGATATTCTTCAAAAATAAAAATCATGAAATCATTTTTTTTATTTTTACACTTCGTCCTAAATACCTATGGTACAGGCATATCGCCCCTCGCTAGTACAGCGGTATGTCTTCGGATTTACAACGCTCAAATCAGGGGTTCGATTCCCCTCGGTGTGCTCAGCAGATAGCCCGATGTGGCTTTGCTGAAAGATAACACATCTGAACACACAGGCATAACCGTTTCTGGGGACGATGGTATTGCAATCAGGTTCTTGTGTGTGTCTGTGTTTCCGTACACGTATCTCAAAAACGAATAAAACAGTGCAAATGAACATTTTACACGAGATGGGTAGTCAGTATGGGTCAGTCCTTCTCAAATCTGGTCCAGATTCTGGATCACTTGAAGCGTTTTTCATAATGGGGAGATGGGTAGTCAGTATGGGTCAGTCCTTCTCAAATCTGGTCCAGATTCTGGATCACTTGAAGCGTTTTTCATAATGGGGAGATCGGTCGTATTCGCATTTTTGAAAAGTGAGATCAGTCTTGTACCAAATTTCATAGGCACATTATAGTTGAGACTCCTCAACACACTATAAAAAAAAAAAAAAATGATCCGGACCATTCAACATCTGAGAAGGATATTTCTGATTTTTCGAAGTTGAAATTTCGCGTTATTCATCATAAATGCATCCATTCTCGAAAATAAGTAGTGGGGTAAGGGGTATGCAATTGGTCTGATTGCTCTTGCTTTGAATTGCAAACCAGAGAGGTGAAGATTCAGTAGGACTCGTCGCCCGGAATAGTTACTCTTAACTAAATAATGCGATTGACTGTTACTTTCACAACGCATTCACAGTTGAAAGTACAAAGCATGTTTGATACCACCACTCTTCAACTTAAGACAACTGGATCCACAGTTCGATAAACTAACAACTACGGCTTGGATTGTATCTTTCTGCTGGAAGTTGTGAGGCTTAACTCCCTTTTTCCTATCTTCTTAGAGTTAATATGTTCCTAAGAAGCAAGCATGAATAATGTGATAAACATTGATTTAGAGGTATTATACCAATTATTTATTAACAAGCAAGAACAGCGTTTTGAAAACATAAAACATGTAATATTCAATCAGACACAACCTTTTGACAAAAAGTAAAAAGGCAAATGTTTTTTATATTCATTTTTCTTAGCATATTATACAATCTGTTTTAAAAGTGATACATTGTTTGATTGTTTTTGAATTTCACGTAAAGTTACATGAGGGATTAATGCACTAACCATACCCTAATTTAGCAGTGTAAGACTTGAGGGAAGGAAGTTAGTCATCACCACCCACCGCCAACTCTTGGTCTATTCTTTTACCAACGAATAGTGAAATTGACCGTAACATTATAACGCCCCCACGCTGGGCCATGCCGGGCCGTAGAAAGTAGTTTTGAATAACATTTTATTTTATATTATGATTATATCATTTTAGTATTATTGGCTTTAACTGGCACAAAATATTTTTTTTATTTAACACACAAAATTCTAATAAACAAGTTTAATACGACTTAAAAGTAAAAACACCTCTGGCCCGGCATGGTCAGGTGCTTAAGGCACTCGACTCGTAAACCGAGGGTCGTAGGTATGAATCCTTGTCACACCAAACATGCTCGCCCTTTCAGCCGTGAGAGGCGTTATAATGTGACGGTCAATCCCACTATTCGTTGGTAAAAGAGTAGCCCAAGAGTTGGCGGTGGATGGTGTTGACTAGCAGCCTTTTCTCTAGTCTTACACTGCTAAATTTGGAACGGCTAGCGCAGATAGCCCTCAAGTAGCTTTGCGCGAAATTCAAAACAAAACAAAACCCTATGAACACAATAAAGAAATTGAATAGTCCACAGGAAATGCCAGTTTTGTTAGGATATTGCTTTAAATTAATGTAATATGTTTGCATAAGATATATAGATCTTGAATATTTCACGTTAACGTAGGATTAAAAATCGCCGATTTAGAACCGTATAGATTTTACATTAAGGGAAATTAATATACGGATAATCATATAAATAAATAATAACGAACGCTACACAAATATTCAAATTTTAACGACCCTGACGAAACATAAAAGATTATGTTTATATGTTGAAACGACTGATTTGTTTTTAGTTGATTCTTGAATATCGAAACGAATTCACAAACGGAAACTTGACCACGATGAATCTGTAGAAAATCATGAAGATTATATCTGGAATTTTGTACTTGGGGTCAAAATAATGTCTGTTATGATACCTACTTTTGTAACCATAGGTAGGAAGATTCGTACGTCAGTGGTGTCTCCCAGAGGGCCAGCACTAATTGTACGGACTTACAATGCTAAAATCCGAGGCTCGATTACCCGTGGTATTCTATTGTGTAGCTTTGCACTAAGAAAATAACAACGACATCGGTGGATAACCGATTCAACTTAATTATATCACACTTTCTCTTGTTTTTTATTGACAAAAGATTCTTACCAACTGGTACGAATTAAATAAAATCATAACCACAGAGTCAATAATATCAAAGTATCTGTTTATCCACAATAATTAATATGACTTAATACTCTCTTATGAATCCATTATGAACCATCAGCCATCTAGTGCCACTCTGTAAAACACGTGATATTCTCCCATCGAAGTACCTCGCATTGGACAGCATCCTTTGATATTCACGCCTCCCCTGATGACGCACTCCCCTCTGGGTGCTATATAGTCCATTTAGTACTAACGAACATCATCTATATCCCATGCTTAAAAATATACATCATTTTCAATGTTCATATCTGGTTAAAATACATTTCTTATGACCTAGAAATAAGTTTTTATATGGTAAGGTTATTATGGTTATTTAATAGTTACAAGTAACTTATTTTTACACAGAAACATTTGCATTGTTAGCTTAGAGTATGGCTTTACACCAAGTTTATTGTTGTTTTTAGCTGATTGAATCTCGGGAAATATTATTAGAATTATGGGCGAAAATATCGATAAAAGCAGTATCAAACTGACGATTCAATGCAAATCTAACTACTGTAAATTTTAAGAATTGTAGCCGCTTTTTATTGGCTATAAGTTTATGGGTAATATTCACCTCATTTCAAATTATAGTTATTATTTTGCACATTTTTTTTATCTGTATACAAATAGGAGGTTATAAGCTCTCAGCCCAGCCGCTGAGTCGTTAGGGACCAAGCCATCAGTGTTCTCCAAAGAAGATGAAAAACTCGTACAGCATAGCCTTAGAACCCAATAAATTTAATTTATGATGAAACCAGTTAGATGTGTGCTAGATGAAAGATGAAACGAGAAACACTATGTTTATACAATTCTGGCTTGAGATCCGATATTGACAAATTAGAATGAATCATGAAAAATTACACGCACTCTTGAATGATTTTTATTCCAAACTAATAATAATTTCGATCATAACAGGCTGTGTACTTAGAGCAAAACAAAAATATTAGGCCTATTGGATTTTTACAGTAGAGGGTTCAGTACAACAATATGTTTCGAAATCATATTCTAAGCAAATCAGAAGCAATGTCTTCATCTGTAGATGAAGGCTATACATAGTTAAGAAAGACAACATTCCAACCTAAAAGACAAATGAACCTGGATATACCCTTAAAAGTTTTATTATGATAATGAGAAAATATATGAAGCTTATAAAGGCTTTCAAACGTTTAGAGATTCAAGCCACGTCTCAAAAACAACTACTTTTACGATAAAATGTCCTATTAAATTGCTATCAGAGCAATATCATTTGACTACATATTTTACAATACCCACCACCGCCGCCATTGTAGATTTACTGAACATTTGTGGCTTTGTTCTATTCAAATGTTATCTTAGAAGCTGAGATCCATACACATCAGATGATTTATGAAAGTACTTTAATTTAAAACTAATTTTGATTTTTATAGAAACTCGTTCGGTGGAAATTGCAATGCTGGACGTTTAAGTGCGAAATCATGCCCTTCCGTGTGAATAAAACCGACAGTAGAGGGAGTAATTTCAAGAACAGCACGAGAACATCATTCTCAAATCGTTCGATTATTCTGTATTGTTCTGGGTCGTTTCCCTATACTATAATGTGCTATTTCGCGTGGGAAAGATTGCTGTAGTGCAAGCAAAAAGCTGTTACATGTTTCTTTCACGATGTTTCTGGTGTATCAACTTCATCCGTTTTCCTTTTTTCCAATGCTACTGTAATGAGGAATATTCGTATCTTGGAAATTCAAAATCTATTACTTGAACGTTTCTTTATGATCTAAGTGTGTGAATATTTTGTATTAGAATGAGCTATTACATACCATTCTTAAAAGTAAACAGTTTGTAATGGCATTACACTATCTAGGTTAGTCCAAGCAAAGCAAAAAGTAGTTTTAATACACGCCATTACACATCACAAGTTTAACTTGGCTGTTGTTATCACGCGGCTTGTCAAATTGCTTATTCCATATTCTTTCAACGTGACGTACTCGACTCTCTGAAGACCATACTGTTTAATGGAATACAACGATATTTTATACTAGCACGTCAATTGATACGTTAAGGTTATATATTTCCCCTTATTGCTTTTTTTGGAATGGTTAGCAGTAATGTAGGTAGAGCAAAGCTCCAGAGGATAATAACAGTGTAAGACCTCGTATATAACATTGGGTTCTCTTAGTCCTCTAGTTTAGTATTTCTCGAGCTAAAACCTTTAATCTGTTATGAAGTTTAAGTTTTTTGTTTAACTACTGAAACTTTCTCCAAAATTTAACTACCAAAATTAATAAATAGTTCTTCAGAACTCTCTCAGGAAGTTTATTCAAGAGTTTTTTGTTTTTTTTAATTTTTTGATAGGGTAACAACCAAGTAAAGGCCTGTCTTTCGTCTTGTAAACTTGTTAAGTTTGGTAGAGTTTCGAGTGCCGAATAATAACTATTTCTGCTGTATTATTATATATCTCACTCAGTCAATAATCAAGATAACCTGTTTAACTGCAGAATTTATTTGTGTATCAAACGTCTCTTTTTTGGTGGTTCTACCAAACATGTTAAAGAAAACAACTTATCTATACAGTCACCTCATCACTTTTCCATTTGCTAAGTGTTTTTCTCGATTAATGTGATAATAATGTAATTTAAAGAGTAAAATGGAGACGGTTACTGCCTGAAGATCCTGGGTTTATCATCCAAGTACGAGTCATGTCTCATCATCATAATTTTTAAATAAGTCAATTAAAAATCCATTACATAGCAATCCTCTGAATATATAACAAGCATAGGATTAAAAACCATTACAGATTTCAATAGAGTGGGACAACTGTTGTTGAAAATCCACGGTTTTTAAAGTTAAAATGTAAAAATCAGTCAAATTGGAGCATTTACTCCGATTCTATTCTATTCTATTTAATAGTTATTCAAATAACGCAAAGTACACGCCAGTGCCTCTCACTTTGTTTAACCTAAACGGCGCATTTGGCCCATAAATGTCGACAGTAACATCACTAGATGTTATTTTCCCTTTCACTATTATCAGCAGATTTTACTAACAAGCTCGCAGATAACTTTTGTACTTTGAGGTGAAACGCCAAAAAAGGTTCGTAGCTAGTTAGCGATTCTATAACCTAGCCAACTGATTAAGAACTTTAACTTTCACATGTTAGTTAAATTTATTGTCTTATTATGTTTTTATTGACTGACTCTAGCTCTGTAATATTCTGTAAGAGATGCCTTTTCTATTACGCTTTCAGTTTCTGATTTTATTATGTAGATTTAATTTGTTCTATGTCCTTACCCAAAGCAAACGTTTTACCTGTTTATAATCAAGCGCAAGGCTACACAGTTGGATATTTGTGATTTGTGTCTACCCGATTTTGAGTGTTATAAGTTCATATACTTACCACCGTGCCACTAGAGAGAAAACAAAAGTGACAAAATCTTACACTTTCCAATACATCCGATTTTAGTTTTTGTTTTGTTTTTTTAATTTCTCGCAAAGCTACACTAGGGCTATTTACGCTAGTTACCATCATCCAACGTCAATTCTTGAGATGTTCTTTTACGAACTAACAATGAGATTGACCGTCACATTATAAACCTCTATGGCTGAAAAGGCGAACGTTGTTGGTGGGACGGGGATTCGCATTCGCAGTCCTCAGATTGCGAGTCGAGCGCCCTAACCACCTGGGGTTATTCATTCTTCTTCATAATAAATAAATTTCTTGGACATCAAAAATTCTACTATCTGTAAGGTATTCAAAAAGTAAGTAAAAATAAAACCTAGATTTGTAATTTAAACATTTCCATTGTGTAATTTTGCTTTAAAATTTTACTAAGATATTATTTATTTTAATACATATGTATAATCTCGAATTCACTATACAGAGGGCGTTTACTTCGTTGAATCATGTTGAGGAGATAGGCCTGCTTCTCGATCCGTCTACGTTGTTCATTGTCTTACAGTTTTATAGCGAATGTTACGTAACTAGACACTAGAATTTGACAGTTATAGAGTTGAGAGAGTAAACGTTCTTATGAAATATCGTACGGACTTTATTTCTAGGCCTACAATACAAAAACCACTTATTTCGAACCCAACATTAGCATCTTCAGAACTCACCGCAATCTTATTATTTGTGCTAAAAATATTTTATTTGATAGAAGCACGCCACCCTGTGATTAGCGGTAAACTCGAGGGACTATAATGGTCACAGTAACAGATAGCCATTATTTATCTTTGTGCTTAAAATTTGAAAGCGTACATTTGTTTGAAAAATAAATTGAATTAAACTGGTTACAGCAGCAATAATCGTGGGAACACTTGAAGAATTGAAATATATATATATATTTCGCGACTGCTTTTTATGGAATGGAAACGATTAGGGGCCATTAACGTGGGTGGTTGCCTTGGCGGGAAATCTTCTTCTATTTACTCTTGGACTACATAGCGAGCGGCTACGTGTATAAAACGTAATTAATTCTATTAACATGCGGTACAAAACGTGAGGCGCACTGAGAGAATATGACGTTGCAGTCAATACCCGTATCCATTTTCATGACGTAATATTCGATTGTTGTTTGTTTTTTTTTGTTTGAGCGCTTTTAGTTTCGTCTTTCCTTGCTTTCTCTTTGTGGGTTGATCTAAAAAAAGCTGCTTCAATACTCAAGTTATATGAAATAAGAATTATGTTACAAACAAAAACTACAAGTCGAGAAAGGTTTCTTTTAATATGCAGCGATCCTTAATTGCTTCGATTCCAAATAATGCGGGAGAACAGATGAATAATTGAACGGCGCTTGCGCAATGTTGCACGCGGATGAACGCGTGAATCGTAACGTGTGGCATGGCAGACTGTTTCTTCCACGTTCAGTTTTAAAGTAGATAGGAGGAGCAAGAAGACAAGTACGGTAAGTCAGTTTAATTTAAAGGTTTTTGTGTTTGTTTTTTAGTGTCATGAACCATGATAGTGACTCATAATAGGAATCGCAAAGAATTACACAAACTCTTACAGAACGTTCGGCCAAACATATCTCAAACACTAACAATTTAGTTCAAGCAATACTTTAAAACGTGTATTATTTTAAAATGGTAGCACATAAAAATGCATGTTAGGCTTATAAGAAGGATAAAATGCGTCAAAACGGCCCGTTTGCAATTCTCTTACTTAATATTCTCTTGTCAGTCTAAACAAACTTACCTTGGTATATTACACCAATACTTTTTTACAATACTGAATAAAGTGCTGTGGAGGTCGTCGGGGTATTTCAAAATCGGTTTGTTTTTCTGTATGATACATACACCCTTGTGCAAATTAATTGAAACGAATGATCACTTTACAATATTTTCAGCATGGCGGCTGGTGTAGGCTCGCTGGACTCGCTTTAATAATCATTTTTTTCACACAGACAGCATCATTAGTTGTGTTTAGCAGTACGGTCGATCTATTTTTGGGATATATGACGAAATTTTGAGGAATATCACGTCATTCGAAATTGCGTTAGAAGGGCAAAGAGACCAGTCAAAAAACAAGTTCTTACCAACTGCATGAAGAAAACACGGTATCAATGAGGTCTGAAATACAAGAACTGGACGCAAGAACAATGGAGGAAGGTGTTATTCAGTGACGAGACTCATTTCTTCGTACAGGGTCAAAGAAGTCTGCATGTTCACAGATCTCCAGGTAAGATACTTCGAGAATCTCACATCAATCAGTTCGTAAAACATCCCTTGAAGAAGATGTTTTGGGGATTTTTCAGCTACTATGGCGTCGAAGGCTTACATATCGTAGAAGGTATGATGCGAGGACCACAGTACATTGAAGTTTTGCAGAGAAGAGTCATTCCAGAACCGAAAGAGAGATTTCCAGATGGATCTGGCATTTTTCAGCAAGATTTGGCTCCGTGCCACACATCGAAACTTGTGAAGAATTTTGTGACTACAACGCGAATAAAGGTGCTGGACTGGCCTGGAAACTCTCCCGACTTAAATTCTATTGAAAATCTTTGGGTGATTTATAAAGAAAGACTTCGGGGAAAAGACTGTACTACGAAAGATAAGTTAATTGAGGCAATTATTGAGGTGTGGTACCGCGATCCAAAAATTAGTAAAGATTGCAGTCAACTCGTGGACTCGATGCCAAAGCGGATTAATGATCTTCTGAAAAATAAAGGTGGTCATATCATGTATTAATTTGTGAGTAATTTTTGGATTCTCAGAAATAAAACGCAAAAAATTGAAAAAATCGTAATTTTCCGTCTTGTTTCAATTAATTTGTACAAGGGTGTAAGCTAAAATAATTCATAATTTTAGTGTTAACGATATTATCGTTGCCCCTTGAAGTTCGCTTTGTCACGTATATTTGATGTTCCTTTAAAAAACCGGAATACAGGGTGAAACGAATTACCAGCAAATAATAGAGCACATTAGAGCACTGTAAAATGTAGTACTTAATGCTTTATCCACTGTACAATCGGTGTATTTAGGGATCCAACCTCTACATATATGAAGTGAAGTAATTGAAAAATCAGTACACACATTATTAAATTTTATTATAGTGTTCGACGAATATTTACTGTAAAAGACACAAAGTTATATTTAAAGCGATGTTTCGGATGCGTAAGTTTTATATAAAAAGGCTGCTTTGCCACTACTAAAATTTTATACTCGCTCAGTGGGAGATGTGTCTAAGTATAGGAAAATATTTGTTCATTACCATGCATTATATGTAGAGAGATAAAATTTAGTTACATAGAAGCTATAAATACATATTATATTCTCAAACAAATCTCCATGACAATCTCCAGCTGTAACTTAACGTTTTACATCTCGAACTAATGCGATCAAGTAGTCAATAGCTACAGTAAATCATCATGAGCCGTATCAGCTAGCTTTGTTTATTAGCATTATAATATATAAAGTTAGCTTTATCTATAGCCGACTATGAAAAAAGCCAGCAAACAAGATAAATAGAGAAGTAGCAGCTTAAAACCTGCAAAGGTGATAAAAAATAAGGAAACAAAATTGGAGATAGTGTAGACATTATTTACTCAAACTACAAATCCCAATTTTGACTCCAACAAACGTAATTCTAGGTTACAGCATGGAGTCAAAATGGGAAGTTGTAGTTTTAGTAAATAATGTCTACATTATTTCCAGCCATGTTTACTCACTTTCCAGACATGTTTACTCACTTTTATACAATCTCTATTTGCAAGTTTTTAAATTCCCATTTTTTTCTTTATCTCATACTTTAAAACATAATCAAGTGATCATACTAGAAATATATCTTTTCAATGTTAGGAGCAACAGCTGTGCAGAGGGGTGAGTAGTATTTGTAATGTTTGAAAAATGAGAAGTTCCAGTTTTGATCCAGTTTTTTTGTCCGGATAATAAATAGTAAAGTATTAAGTTGCTTCATTTTCTTTCTACATCAGTGGGAGTTGATATGTACAGTTTGCCATTATAAATGGCGCCTTTTCGTTTTTAAAATCATCTGATTTTAGCAGTGTTCCTCTCTGCTACATTTTCCTAACCTTACCTTCTAATGGGCAGCCGACCCACCATGGCCAGGTGGTTAAGGCACTCGACTCCTAATCTGAGGGTCACGGGTTCGAATCCCCGTCACACCAAACATGCTCGCCCTTTCAGCTGGGGGGGGCTTTGTAATATTACGGTCAATCCAACTATTTGTTGATAAAATAGTAGCCAAAGAGTTGGCGGTGGGTGGTGATGACTAGCTGCTTTCCCTCTAGTCTTACGCTACTAAATTAGAAACGGCTAGCGCAGATAGCCCTCGAGTAGCTTTGCGCGAAATTCGAAAAACAAACAAACACAGGCAGCCGCGTGAATTGAGATTTAAAGACCTTCCCAGCGATGAAAAACAAAAAAAAAATTTATTTTCTTTTCTTCTTTGTGTGTACAGAGGTTTAAGAACTCTTAGGTACATTTGTATTTTATCTAGCATTATTTTTGACAAGATGAGCTTTTATTAAATTTGTTTTGTCCATGGTTTCAAAATGCAGTGAAATAAACGTCAGTGTGTTTAGTAAATAGTTAAATGCTTATTGTACTATAAGTTGTATTGTAAACTGTTTCAGGGCTGCTTGAGTCACCCTGTGACACTTTTAACTCTCGAAATCTGGAAATCCTATTTGTTACATTCTTGCGAATTACAGTTTTACAAGTGTTATGTAGTAACAGTAAAGTGTTAAAGACAAGTGTATGAGATTAACAAGGGCTAACTGCGCTAACAATCCCTAACTTTGAACTGATAGACTAGAGAAGAGCATTAATTGACAGCTCTTGTTCGTCTTTGATCAAATAATGGGTTTTACTGCCACTTTTATAACGTATCTACAACTTCATCGTGCGATTTTGTGGTAAAGTATGCTGCGAACCAGGAATTCCAATTAAACCAATAGGCCTAATAAGAAACACGGCATATTACAAATGATTCTTTCTATGTCCCTCACAGTTAGTCTATTAGGGTTTGTCTTCTAGTCCAAGTGGCACAACGGCATGTCTGTGGACCTAAAATGCTAGAAACGTGGCTTCGTTGCCCGTGGTAGGTTCCTATAGTTTTTTTTTTTTTTATTATGCTCCCTGTCTTCTGATTGGCCAACTGTAAATAAACGCGTATTGCGAATGAGAAAATAGTTTGGATTCTTTCAGATCAGATCCGCCATGATCTATGAAAAGCCCAACTCATCTTACTGAGCAAGTTAACACTTGTCACGGAAGTCCTGCTCTTGTTTCGCCGATGGTGCTTATTTTGATTTTTTTCATTCTATATCTACATTATAACATCACAAGTTACAACTTCTACAGATAGTAAGGTTTATTTTTGAAACCGTAACGACGCTCCAGTGACTGGTGCGATCATTCTCGAGTTTACTTAAAAATACTCATTTATTACATAATCTCTAAGATCTCTGCCGCCATTGTGATCGCACGTGCACTACAGTTTTCACTGCTTTAAGAAATATTTGTTTTTGCCTTGAAGAAATCTAGACGCATCTTTCTGTGTATTATAATCTCTTGGTTTGTGGAGATCGAGTTAGCGAGCAAAGGTGTAACACAGAATTACACACGTGGGCTACACATACATGGCTTTTAACATTGTAAAAGTATATGTTTGCTTGTTATTGAGCACAAAGCTTCAAAATGGGTTATCTGTACTCTGCCGATCACGTGTATCGAAACCATGTTTTTAGCGGTGTGTGTCCGCAGACATATCGCTGTGCCACTGGGGGGGGGCAAATTATATATTACTGGAACTCACGCCTTATGCAGATAAGCCACTTTAAACTCTATTAATTCAATTCTGAATGAAACGTATTATTATGACCCAACTACAGCAGTAAATAATTTTTAGGCCCCCGGGAGTTCAGCACTACGTCTGCAGATTTATATGATCAAAAACTGGATTTCGATACCTAGGATGGGTAGAGCACAGATAGCCCATTGTGTTTGTTTCGTACTCAACCACAAATAATAATAGTAATTTTGAGATTTTGAAAATTTCGGGGTGACATTTTGGTCACGAACAACAAGAAAATGACGAAAATGGAAAGTGAACAAAAAAATATGAAAGAAAAGAAAATGACCAATGAGGGAAATATAAAATTTTGACTATTGTGTTTTATTACTGAAGCCAAGGAAAACTGACAAGTTGTAAGTGACAATTGTTAAAACATTGTGGAAGATTTCATTATTTATTTCGAATTTGATAACATTTAATTTTATGCTGGCATGTTTATACTATTGGCGTATTAAGATCGACTTAGATATTTCATGTTTTTTGAAAGAGATCGAATTTTTATTATAGCAATATAATATATATTTTGCAATGGCTTTATAATTCCACTGAAAATCCTATCGCTAACATGATGAATAAAACTAAAATAATAACTTATTTTAAGCACATATTATATTACAGTTTTCGTGGTATTACAGAATTTTTCTGTTGTAGTCAATGGATAGTACATTTATATATGAAACGACTTGAAGTTTTAGTGAAAACAGTGCAAATCTTAAAGTGCTTTACCAAACGATATTAATTCATTAGTGTTTATTACAAATGGTTTGGTAGCTGATGCTGTACCACCGTGAAATATATATGTATATACTCAAGACAGTGTAGATTGTAATATATTTTCGATAATTTGGACTTATTTCCTATTGTTTTAATTGGGTCGTATTTTAGAATGGAAACCCTCTGACGGAAGAGACCTAAGTTGTATTAAACGACCTTTCTATTAACAGAGTTTCTGTTTTTGACAATTGTTCCATTGTTATTCAACAAATAGTGTAAGTAGAACAGTATATTTTGTGTAACTCAACAATGTATATTTAGATTTCTAGGTATAATAAGCCAGTTGCTTCATTACCTCATTTGGTGGACTGTTATTACGTCACGAGTATTATGATGGCACAGTTTGAAGCACAAGGTTAGATGACAAGGAATGAGGCATTTTCATGAAAACGTAATTATTCTCATGTTTTCTTATGATTTCAAACCTACTCTTGTGTTTCGTTTGCGTGACTGACGTCATAAAAGTTGATCGCATAGTCCGTACTCGAATGATAGTATTAAAAATTAAAATTAGCCCCCCCCCAGTGGTATAGTAGTGTGTCTGCGCACTTACACGCTAACAACCGGGTTTCGATACCCGTGGTGGACAGAGCACAGATAGCCCATTGTGTGGATTTGTGCTTAATTCAAAACAAACTGGTATAAAATTATTATTCGTGGTGAGAGATATTTAGAAATAGGAACATCTCAAACAGTGCTAACAATTGAGATAATTCACCGACAATGAATCTTTATAAGTCTCTAACTTCAAAGCGTATAATGTCAAAGTTGTTTAGGCTAGAAATGTTAAGAACTTTATGATACCGACAGAAATTTGCCAATACTTACTGACATTTCACTTTTGATCTTTTTTTTTTTAGAAATAATTTGTACTATTAATTTGGTTTCTGTTATTTGTTGTGAATTTTGGAGTATTCACTAAAAAGAAAAAGATAAGTCAATTGACGAAAAAAAGATTATTTAATGTTTTTTTAAGTTACAGATTTACTGGAACCGAAATCTATCGATAGGCCTAATTTCACAAGTAAACTAGATTTAACAGAAATTCCACTCAGTTACTAATTTTGCATCTCACACTTGCAACACATATATAATTAACAAACAAATCCATTCATCCATTACTTATTAATTAATTCGCTATTTTAGCGACTACCTAACTGACTTCATTATGACTTACGTTTTACATCTGACTCAAATTTGATAGCTGCTAATAAGATACTTTATCTGATATAAGATATTAACTAACTGACACTTAGAATCTTAAATTGTTTAAAATCAAAATATCAAAACAGTCGACATAAGATTAGTTAGTTAGTTATCACCATTAGATTCCATCTAGGAACATAGGGCCGCAATCGCTTGCGGATTCTTCAACAAGTATTTAAGTGAGTAGGTTGTCAGCCCACTGCACCGAGCCGTCCCTAATTTAGCAGTGTAAGACCAGAGGAAAGGCAGCTAGTCATCACCACCCACCGCCGACTCTTGGGCTACTCTTTTACCAACGAATAGTGGGATTGACCGTCACATTATAACGCCCCCACGGCTGGGAGGGCGAGCATGTTTGGCGCAACGCGGGCGCGAACCCTCGACCCTCGGATTACGAGTCGCACGCCTTACGCGCTTGGCCATGCCAGGCCCCGACAGAAGATTAGCACGAAAAATTAGTAGGTACTGTTGTGTCACATTTCTAACTTGGAACTTTTTCTTATTATTGCAATAAATACTCGTATTATTCTGACGTCTTCATTTTGTGTCTACGGAATAAGTATTACTACACTGTGAATGGCTTTTTCGCAAAAGAGTAAACCGCATAACTTAAATTGACAAGTTTCTGTAATATAAGATATAATACTGGCAAAGCTGAAGATTATTTTAATAAGACGTAATACTAACAGAGCTGAGGATTATTTTAATAAGACGTAATACTAACAGAGCTGAAGATTATTTTACTAAGATGTAATACTAACAAGGCTGAAGATTATTTTAATAAGACGTAATACTAACAGAGCTGAAGATTATTTTAATAAGACATAATACTAACAAGGCTGAAGGTTATTTTAATAAGATGTAATACTAGCAAGGCTGAAGGTAATTTTAATAAGATGTAATACCAGCAAACCTGAGGATAATTTTAATAAAATGTAACACAAGCAAGGTTGACGATAATTTTATCATATCATTATGATTGGCCTAATTGTTGATGTCGTGAACGAAAGCATAACAAGCATTTCAACTCGTGTGACTGATTGGTCAAGGGATTCGTAAATAGCGGTGTACAACAAATAAGTTGCTCCCTCTACAAGGCTCAATGGTAATTCTATGAACTTATTAAAAATCGGACTTCGATACCCTTCTGGAAATCAGAAAAGTAAAGAATGCGTAATTTAAAGTAATACGTTATTACTATATACGTACATTAACGGAATTGTACTTCGTCAGTTAGGCACAACAAAATAGTATGTGCAAACAATAATGAATAAACTGTGCCAGAATAGTAGTCAAAAGTGGATAAAATGGTGGTTAAAGGACCACGTTAATGATAACAACTCGTGATAGCGTAAGCCTTATCTATATATCATCAAATCATGTAAAAAAAACTAACTAAACAAAATAAGTACATGATGGGTTTTATTTATAATTTACTCAGTTTTGACATAAGTGTTTGTTTATATTGATATTTTATAAGAATTACTGTTTTATTTTAACAGATATGGTTTATTACTACTAATTTCTAGTAATATCTACAAAATTACACCGTGTTTTGA
Source organism: Tachypleus tridentatus (assembly GCF_004210375.1). Lineage (NCBI taxonomy): Eukaryota > Metazoa > Arthropoda > Merostomata > Xiphosura > Limulidae > Tachypleus > Tachypleus tridentatus. The sequence continues at coordinate 163,627,071 of NC_134830.1, read as the reverse complement.
GAAACGAAATGTAGATTGGTTAAGTACAACCAAATAAAATGAACGGGATTTCTTTATCTTATAGATTTGCGTTGCAATAAGCTTACAACTGCTCTAGTGAAATTAGAATTTAGAGGGCAGCACTGTAGGAGCAATCGATAGTTTGTTAGGAAAATCTGATGAAAACATGAAGGCGGCAGTTTGCTGTTATTTCTCATTGTTGACGTGCCATTTTTGTTGTTTACCACATTATCGATTTTTTTTGGCCAGGTGGTTAAGGCACTCGACTCCTAATCTGAGGATCGCGGGTTCGAATCTCTGTCCCACCAAACATACTTTTCCTTTCAGCCGTTCAATCCCACTGTGGGTTGGTAAAAGAGTATCCCAAGAGCTGAGTGTGTGGTGATGATAACTCGCTTCCTTCCCTCTAGTCTTACAGCGCAAAATTAGGGACGGCTAGCGCAGATAACTCTCGTGTAGCTTTGCGCGGAATTCAAAACTTCATAAAATACTTAACGACAAGCCCCCACTAGTACAGCGGTATGTCTCCGGATTTACAACGCTAAAACCAGGGGTTCGATTCCCCTCGGTGGGCGGAGCAGATAGCCCTTTGTGGCTTTGCTCTACGAAAAACACACACACACTTAACGACAAAAACCTCGACTTCCAGAAAATCCACTGTCTCCCTCTACGGGGGAGAACTTTCGTTTTGACTTGGGTTTGTATAAATGAATCCCCGGCTTAAATATCCTGGGTAAGATCATGGAATAAGCTGCTTTGTATTTTATTTTTCAAGAGAACCGTTGCTCATTTCGTACAAATTCGCGTGATAATAATTTCCAAACAAATTAATCGCACATTGATACCAGTTTTATATTTGACACCAGTTACCATGGTAATTGGCATGTCTCTAATACCTAAATATGATTTTACGCATATTTCTAAGTATGCAACACTTTCTTTATTATCCTTACTATTTGGAAACATTGCTACATTTTCATACAAATCAAATTATAATTTATTACTACACTTCACTAATTTGTATCTTTTCTTTTCTCAAAGGTCCCAATATTTGAATAAATCGTTAATTCAAGGTAAGAACTTTATTATATGATATTTTGGTATCATTTGCATATTATTTATTATATATTTTTTTGCATACTTTTATTCGTTTTGTGTAAAAAAAAATATATCGTTCAGTGACTTAATTTATGATTAGTTATTTGCTCTATTCAAAACTTTTCCACTATAAATCCGTCATTAGTCTTAGCTACCAGATAATGTCTTTGTCTTTCATCAGATATTCGGAATTTTCCTTTGGTCAGTTCTCTAGAACTTAATAAAAACATAACGACACGGGAATAAATGTAAGGTCTGACGTCGGCTGATGACAAGGGTTTCTGAATTACAACCTGAGGTTCGAATCCTCGTCACGGAACATGGTCTCTCTTTCAGCTGTGGGAGCGTTACGATGTGATGTCCAATCCCACTCTTTGTTAGCAAAAAATGAGCAGTTCCCGTGTAAGTGATGTTAACTAATTACTTTCCCTCTATTCTATCACTGTTAAAGTAGTAACGGCTACCACAGATGGACCTCTTGTAGCTTTGAGTGAAATTTAGACTAAAAACGTGTATTACATAGAATGTCTGTGTATTCAGTTCAAGCGAGTAGACATTAAATCGTTTTAGCATTGCAAAAAACAAATATAAAATTGCGTGATTATCCGAAAAGTAGTTAGTAAACGGGTCATGTTTATATTATTTAATATTTGGCCTTGTTCTCACATAAGAAGGCTGGTTAATTAAGAAGAAAAAAAATCACATTATCAAAATTTGAAGGAACGGCTGAATTTTCACTAAGAGTGGTTACGACGTATCTGGTTTGATTTAGAGCGTGAAGTGTCAAAAGTACACTGGAATTTGGTTGCCAAGCCTAGTTTGTTGCAAATATTGGCAGAAGGAAAATATCTAGACGTTATTTCGTGTGGAATAGTTTTGATATTTGTTTTCTTTCTGTACAACTTTACACGTATTACCTATTTTGCCTGTGTTCGGAAATATATCGTGAACTATTTCAACTTATATGATATCTTGTTTAAATATTGGTTATTTAATTTAATATTTTTCAACAAATTTCTTTGACAAATACTCGGTATTTTGTATTACGAACCGAAACGGTACGAAATGATGCATGAGCTAAACGGTAAGGCCAAAAGTTTCCAAGTTTCAAGTGTAGCCATGGGTAATTTAAGCACTCGCCGTCTATTTGGCTACACTTGCCAAATGGTAAGTTGGACTTTGTTTTATTTTGAATTTTTGCGCAAAGCTACACGAGGGCTATCTGTGCTAGCCGTTCCTAATTCAGCAGTGTAAGACTAGAGGGAAGGCAGCTAGTCATCACCACGCCAACTCTTGAGCTACTCTTTAACCAAGAATAGTGGAATTGAACGTCACATTATAACGCCCCTACGGCTGAAATGGGGGATTAAGGTTTGGAGTGTGTTCAACAGCGTATTGAGACTCTAACGTGAGTCCATTCGATTCACAGTCCTAGACCATCCTCGGACTGGATATTCAAAAAGAATAGAAAATCTAAATTTAAATCGAATGTAATTCTGTTAAACAATAACATCTGATATGCTATCATTAAGTTTAAAGAATAAAGATATCTTGAAACGGAAGTGGTTTGCGATCTGAATAGCATTATTTTAAATACTTTGGCCCGCCATAACCAGGTGGTTAAGGCACTCGACTCGTAATTCAAGGGTCGCGGGTTCGAATCTCTTGTCGCACCAAACATGCTCGACCTTTCAGCCGTGGATGCATTATAATGTAACGGTCAATCCCACTATTCGTTGGTAAAAGAGTAGCCCAAGAGTTGGCAGTGGGTGGTGATAACTAGCTGCCTTTCCTCTAGTCTTACACTGCTAAATTAGGGACAGCTAGCGCAAATAGCCCTCGTGTAGCTTTGCCAGAAATTCAAAACAAACAAAACTGAATACTTTTATGATGAAATTGAATCAAAATAAATAATCGTAGAGAAAATAGAAATTATGATAACAATATTTACAGCGGACTTTGTTTTTGAGTATATGTAGTTTACATTGTTTTTGGAGCTAATTAATTAATCGATTACAGTAGAAGAACCGTTTACGGAGAATTTACAACTGTTCGACTACAGAAGGAAAGCAGTGTGGAACTAAGATTATATGTGAAGACATAATAGTGCTTCCTGTAAGTAAGGATAATTTCAGTTTCATCTACATTGAAAAAAATACAAAACTGTTATTTAATGTTATGAAGTTAATAATTTGTCTAATAAGCTTTCAAAGAATTTGTAAAAATCAACTAGGATTTAGAACCTATTATAGAAGTAAATGTATTAAGCGACAAACTAGGTGCTCAGGATTATGTTTTTTAAATGCCCAGTATTTCGTCTTGGTAACTTCGTTGGTGTCACAACAATTTGGTTAGGCTCGAGAGAAGGGTTATGTAACAATAAGCTGTTATAATATGTGGCCTGTGATAGGTCGTCGTGTTGCAGTATTGGGCATTTGAATAAAGAGAATTGAAGCATTTGATCGTTTCATATTTATTATAAAGTACAATACGAGGCTCGTAATTTGTAAACTTTACAGTATGATTTAATAATAATATATAACATTAATTGTTTAAACCTTTCAATAACAATAATAAAATTATTTACATGAACAGCTGAAGAATGGTGACAACAAAGCACTCATGTAAATAAAGAAAATTAGGACATTGTCTAAATTAAAACGTAATTATTGATGTTTTGGACAAACACGGTGAGCCACAACAGAAGGTAACTGGACTGAAAGGAACTTAGCCGCTTTTCTTGACCATGAGCATTTTGAGAAACAGCTAGATAAATATTATTTTTATGAATAAAAAAAATGGTTTACAATATATAATTTACCAAAATACTACATTTTTCTCCTTTTTTCTCCTAGTTTCAAAATTTAAAAATCAATGACGTATACTCACACTTTATTCAAGTTACTAATGCAAGTTACTTTCTCCCCTTTAAGGCATATACATACTAATACAAGTTCAAAGAATTAGACAAACATCCACTGATAATGAGCCATGTACATTTCAATAGACAGTACAAGGTGTTCGATAAACCTGTAACCACAGGCACTTTAACAAACTTTACAGAATGTGTTTTGCATGCTGTTCTTGTCTTTCGAAATAAATTTAGAGATGGTATTTTCATTACTTTGAAAACTTCGAAGCATATTCGTGCTATTGTCATTGGACAGTCTCCTTAATTTTAGCTAATAACGTCTCAGCAGCATTGTGAGTAATATTTTTTTTAGGAAAAGCTGCAAACCACTCATGGTTTCTGAGTTTTTGGTTTGAGAATTTTAGTGCATTATAACTGCTTGTTGAAAGAATAGGAGACAACGTTTTGACTTCAAAACTGAAGCTTCAGTATTGAGGCTCAAACAGACAATTGCATTCTGTTAAAATTTTCGATGTCATTGTGCCTGCTTTGTCCATAATTTCACTGAAATAACATTCCAATACAAAGTACTACAAAACATTATAATACAATGCAATATAAATTTCATTTGATGACTGCTCTGCACGGTCAGGTGGTTAGGGCGCTCGACCAGCAATATCATGGGTTCAAACATGCTCACTTTTTCAGCCGTAGAGAGGGAGTGTTATGAAGTTACGGTCAATCCCACAATTCGTTGGTAAAAGAGTAGTTCAAGAGTTGACGGTGGGTAGTAGTAATGACTAGTTGCCTTCCCTCTAGTCTTACACTGCTGAATTAGGGACGGCTAGCGCAGATAGCCCTCGTGTAGCTTTGCGCGAAATTTTAAACAAACAAACAAACTTTTTTTGTTTCTCTCTGTTGAAGTCAGCTGCCCTTATTACCTTGCATTATCATCTTTGCTGTTACTTTAGGTTCAACCTTATGTTGTTTATATGTCATTTTGGGAAAGGTTATTTCAATGTTATAGACGGCGAAGCTATATTAAGTCTCGCTAGCATCACAGGAATGTCTCTGTATGAAGTCAGTTTTCAATATGTACCTTGTTTCAATGTCAGCTACTCGTTATTCATGTTGTGTTTGCAAGTTTCACACCTTGAGAGAGAATTTCAATTTCCTCTTCTTGGAACTTTATAGCAACTTTCTGTTTGCATCAGTTCACTTACCTTCCTTGATGAAACTTTGTAGAATGGACAGCACAATTAATTTCCCACAGTTTATTACCATATGGGGTCAAACAATTGCAGGTGTACAACCATTATTAAGTTTCTACAGTTTATGACCAGATTGGGTTCAGCAATTGCAGGTGTACAACCATTATTCATTTTCCACAGTTTTCACCATATGGGGTCAAACAATTGCAGGTGTACAACCATTATTCATTTTCCACAGTTCATCACCAGATAGGATCTAACAATTCCAAGTGCAAAACGATTATTAATATCTCACAGTTCATCACCAGTTCGGGTCCAACAATTGTAGGTGTAAAGCCATTATACATTTTCCACAGTTCATCAACAGATCTAGTCCAACAATTGCAGGTGTAAAAGCATTATTAATTTTCCACAGTTCATCACTAGATGGGGTCAAACAATTGCAGGTGTACAACCATTATTCATTTTCCACAGTTTATGACCAGATTGGGTTAAACAATTGCAGGTGTAAAACCATAATTAATTTTCCACAGTTTATTACCAGATCGGATCCAACAATTACAGGTGTAGGATTATTATTAATTTCCCGCAGTTCATCACCAGATTGGGTTCAGCAATTGCAGGTGTAAAACCATTATTAAGTTTCTACAGTTTATGACCAGATTAGGTCAAACAATTGCAGGTGTAATACCATTATTAATTTTCCACAGTTTATGACCAGATTGGTTAAACAATTACAGGTGTATAACCATTATTAATTTTCTACAGTTTATTACCAGATCGGATCCAACAATTACAGGTGTAGGATTGTTAATCATTTTCCACAGTTTATCACCAGATCGGATCCAACAATTGCAAGTGTAGAACTATTACTGATTTTCCACAATTCATCAACAGATCGAGCTTAACAATTGCAGGTGTAAAATCATAATTAATTTTTCACAGTTCAGCACCAAATTTTGTTCAACAGTTGTAGGTGTAAAACCATTATTAATTTACCACAATTTATCACCAGATCGGGCCAAACAATTGTAGGTGTAAAACCATTATACATTTTCCACAGTTCATCAACAGATCTAGTCCAACAATTGCAGGTGTAAAAGCATTATTACGTATCCACAGTTTATGACCAGATTGGGTCAATTAATTGCAAGTGTAGAACTATTACTGATTTTTCACAAGTCATCAACAGATCGAGCTTAACAATTGCAGGTGTAAAATCATAATTAATTTTTCACAGTTCAGCACCAGATCTTGTTCAACAATTGCAGGTGTAGAACCATTATTAATTTCTCACAGTCATTATCAGATCGAGTCCAACAATTGCAGGTGTAAAACCATTATTAATTTTTCACAGTTCAGCACCAGATCTTGTTCAACAGTTGTAGGTGTAAAACCATTATTAATTTTCCACAATTTATCACCAGATCGAGTCAAACAATTGCAGGTGTAGAACCATTATTAATTTTCCACAGTTTATCACCAGATGGGGTCAGACAATTGCAGGTGTAGAACAATTATTAATTTCTCACTATCATTACCAGATCGAGTCCAACAACTGCAGGTGTAATACCATTATTAATTTTCCACAGTTTATCACCATATCGGGTCAAACAATTGCAGGTGTAAAATCATGATTAATTTTCCACAGTTTATTACCAGATCGGATCCAACAATTACAGGTGTGGGATTATAATTAATTTCCCACAGTTCATCACCAGATTAAGTTCAACAATTGCAGGTGTAAAACCATTATTAATTTCTCACAGTTCATCACCAGATTGGGTCCAACAATTGTAGGTGTAAAATCATTAATTTTCTACAGTTTATTACCAGAACAGATTTAACAATTGCAGGTGTAAAACCATAATTAATTTTCCACAGTTTATTACCAGATCGGATCCAACCGTTGCAGGTGTAGGATCATTATTATGTCCCACAATTATTCACCAGATCGGATCCAACAATTGCAAATGTAGAACTATTACTGATTTTCCACAGTATATCACCAGATCGGGTTGAACAATTGCAGGTGTAAAATCATTATTAACTTTCCACAGTTCTGCACCAGATCGAGTCCAACAATTGCAGGTGTAAAACCATTATTAATTTTTCACAGTTCAGCACCAGATCTTGTTCAACAGTTGTAGGTGTAAAACCATTATTAATTTTCCACAATTTATCACCAGATCGGGTTCAACAATTGCAGGTGTAAAACCATTATTAATTTATCACAGTCATTACCAGATCTAGTCCAAAAATTGCAGGTGTAATACCATTATTAATTTTCCACAGTTTATGACCAGATTGGGTCAAACAATTGCAGGTGTAAAACCATTATTAATTTTTCACAGTTCAGCACCAGATCGAGTTCAATAATTGCAGTGTAAAAGCATTATTAATTTTCCACAGTTTATCACCAGATGGGGTCAGACAATTCCAGGTGTAGAACCATTATTAATTTCTCACTATCATTACCAGATCGAGTCCAACAACTGCAGGTGTAATACCATTATTAATTTTCCACAGTTTATCACCAGATCGGGTCAAACAATTGCAGGTGTAAAATCATTATTAATTTTCTACAGTTTATTACCAGATCGGATCCAACAATTACAGGTGTGGGATTATTAATAATTTCCCACAGTTCATCACCAGATTAAGTTAAACAATTGCAGGTGTAAAACCATTATTAATTTCTCACAGTTCATCACCAGATTGGGTCCAACAATTGTAGGTGTAAAATCATTATTAATTTTATACAGTTTGTTACAAGATCATATTTAACAATTGCAGGTGTAAAACCATAATTAATTTTCCACAGTTTATTACCAGATCGGATCCAACCGTTGCAGGTGTAGGATCATTATTAAGTTCCCACAATTATTCATCAGATCGGATCCAACAATTTGAAATGTAGAACTATTACTGATTTTCCACAGTTTATCACCAGATCGGGTTTAACAATTGCAGTTGTAAAAACATTATTAACTTTCCACAGTTCTACACCAGATCGAGTCCAACAATTGCAGGTGTAAAACCATTATTAATTTCTCACAGTTTATTAGCAGATCAAGTCCAACAATTGCAGGTGTAAAGCCATTATTTATTTTTCACAGTTCAGCACCAGATCTTGTTCAACAGTTGTAGGTGTAAAACCATTATTAATTTTCCACAATTTATCACCAGATCGAGTCAAACAATTGCAGGTGTAGAACCATTATTAATTTTCCACAGTTTATCACCAGATGGGGTCAGACAATTGCAGGTGTAGAACCATTATTAATTTCTCACTATCATTACCAGATCGAGTCCAACAACTGCAGGTGTAATACCATTATTAATTTTCCACAGTTTATCACCAGATCGGGTCAAACAATTGCAGGTGTAAAATCATTATTAATTTTCTACAGTTTATTACCAGATCGGATCCAACAATTACAGGTGTGGGATTATTATTAATTTCCCACAGTTCATCACCAGATTAAGTTCAACAATTGCAGGTGTAAAACCATTATTAATTTCTCACAGTTCATCACCAGATTGGGTCCAACAATTGCAGGTGTAAAACCATAATTAATTTTCCACAGTTTATTTCCAGATCGGATCCAACCGTTGCAGGTGTAGGATCATTATTAATTTCTCACAGTTTATTAGCAGATCAAGTCCAACAATTGCAGGTGTTAAACCATTATTAATTTTTCACAGTTCAGCACCAGATCTTGTTCAACAGTTGTAGGTGTAAAACCATTATTAATTTTCCACAATTTATCACGAGATCGGGTTCAACAATTGCAGGTGTAAAACCATTATTAACTTTCCACAGTTCTACACCAGATCGAATCCAACAATTGCAGGTGTAAAACCATTATTAATTTCTCACAGTTTATTAGCAGATCAAGTCCAACAATTGCAGGTGTAAAGCCATTATTTATTTTTCACAGTTCAGCACCAGATCTTGTTCAACAGTTGTAGGTGTAAAACCATTATTAATTTTCCACAATTTATCACCAGATCGAGTCAAACAATTGCAGGTGTAGAACCATTATTAATTTTCCACAGTTTATCACCAGATGGGGTCAGACAATTGCAGGTGTAGAACCATTATTAATTTCTCACTATCATTACCAGATCGAGTCCAACAACTGCAGGTGTAATACCATTATTAATTTTCCACAGTTTATCACCAGATCGGGTCAAACAATTGCAGGTGTAAAATCATTATTAATTTTCTACAGTTTATTACCAGATCGGATCCAACAATTACAGGTGTGGGATTATTATTAATTTCCCACAGTTCATCACCAGATTAAGTTCAACAATTGCAGGTGTAAAACCATTATTAATTTCTCACAGTTCATCACCAGATTGGGTCCAACAATTGCAGGTGTAAAACCATAATTAATTTTCCACAGTTTATTTCCAGATCGGATCCAACCGTTGCAGGTGTAGGATCATTATTAATTTCTCACAGTTTATTAGCAGATCAAGTCCAACAATTGCAGGTGTTAAACCATTATTAATTTTTCACAGTTCAGCACCAGATCTTGTTCAACAGTTGTAGGTGTAAAACCACTATAAATTTTCCACAATTTATCACGAGATCGGGTTCAACAATTGCAGGTGTAAAACCATTATTAATTTTTCACAGTCATTACCAGATCGAGTCCAAAAATTGCAGGTGTAATACCATTATTAATTTTCCACAGTTTATTACCAGATCGGATCCAAGAATTACAGGTGTAGGATTATTATTAATTTCCCACAGTTCATCACCAGATTCGGTTCAACAATTGCAGGTGTAAAACCATTATTAATTTTCTACAGTTTATCACCAGATCGGATCCAACCGTTGCAGGTGTAGGATTATTATTAATTTCCCACAGTTCATCACCAGATTGGGTTTAACAATTGCAGGTGTAAAACCATAATTAATTTTCCACAGTTTATTACCAGATCGGATCCAACCGTTGCAGGTGTAGGATCATTATTAAGTTCCCACAATTATTCACCAGATCGGATCCAACAATTGCAAATGTAGAACTATTACTCATTTTCCACAGTATATCACCAGATCGGGTTGAACAATTGCAGGTGTAAAAACATTATTAACTTTCCACAGTTCAGCACCAGATCTTGTTCAACAGTTGTAGGTGTAAAACCATTATTAATTTTCCACAATTTATCACCAGATCGGGTTCAACAATTGCAGGTGTAAAACCATTATTAATTTATCACAGTCATTACCAGATCTAGTAGATTGCAGGTGTAATACCATTATTAATTTTCCACAGTTTATGACCAGATTGGGTCAAACAATTCCAGGTGTAAAACCATTATTAATTTTTCACAGTTCAGCACCAGATCGAGTTCAATAATTGGAGTGTAAAAGCATTATTAATTTTCCACAGTTTATCACCAGATGGGGTCAGACAATTGCAGGTGTAGAACCATTATTAATTTCTCACTATCATTACCAGATCGAGTCCAACAACTGCAGGTGTAATACCATTATTAATTTTCCACAGTTTATCACCAGATCGGATCCAACCGTTGCAGGTGTAGGATCATTATTAAGTTCCCACAATTATTCACCAGATCGGATCCAACAATTGCAAATGTAGAACTATTACTCATTTTCCACAGTATATCACCAGATCGGGTTGAACAATTGCAGGTGTAAAAACATTATTAACTTTCCACAGTTATGCACCAGATCGAGTCCAACAATTGCAGGTGTAAAACCATTATTAATTTTTCACAGTTCAGCACCAGATCTTGTTCATCAGTTGTAGGTGTAAAACCATTATTAATTTCTCACAGTTCATCACCAGATTCGGTCCAACAATTGCAGGTGTAAAACCATAATTAATTTTCCACAGTTTATTTCCAGATCGGATCCAACAATTGCAGGTGTAAAATCATTATTAATTTCTCACAGTTTATTAGCAGATCAAGTCCAACAATTGCAGGTGTTAAACCATTATTAATTTTTCACAGTTCAGCACCAGATCTTGTTCAACAGTTGTAGGTGTAAAACCATTATTAATTTTCCACAATTTATCACGAGATCGGGTTCAACAATTGCAGGTGTAAAACCATTATTAATTTTTCACAGTCATTACCAGATCGAGTCCAAAAATTGCAGGTGTAATACCATTATTAATTTTCCACAGTTTATGACCAGATTGGGTCAAACAATTGCAGGTGTAAAACCATTATTAATTTTCCACAGTTTATTACCAGATCGGATCCAAGAATTACAGGTGTAGGATTATTATTAATTTCCCACAGTTCATCACCAGATTCGGTTCAACAATTGCAGGTGTAAAACCATTATTAATTTTCTACAGTTTATCACCAGATCGGATCCAACCGTTGCAGGTGTAGGATTATTATTAATTTCCCACAGTTCATCACCAGATTGGGTTTAACAATTGCAGGTGTAAAACCATAATTAATTTTCCACAGTTTATTACCAGATCGGATCCAACCGTTGCAGGTGTAGGATCATTATTAAGTTCCCACAATTATTCACCAGATCGGATCCAACAATTGCAAATGTAGAACTATTACTCATTTTCCACAGTATATCACCAGATCGGGTTGAACAATTGCAGGTGTAAAAACATTATTAACTTTCCACAGTTCTGCACCAGATCGAGTCCAACAATTGCAGGTGTAAAACCATTATTAATTTTTCACAGTTCAGCACCAGATCTTGTTCAACAGTTGTAGGTGTAAAACCATTATTAATTTTCCACAATTTATCACCAGATCAGGTTCAACAATTGCAGGTGTAAAACCATTATTAATTTATCACAGTCATTACCAGATCTAGTAGATTGCAGGTGTAATACCATTATTAATTTTCCACAGTTTATGACCAGATTGGGTCAAACAATTCCAGGTGTAAAACCATTATTAATTTTTCACAGTTCAGCACCAGATCGAGTTCAATAATTGGAGTGTAAAACCATTATTAATTTTCCACAGTTTATCACCAGATGGGGTCAGACAATTGCAGGTGTAGAACCATTATTAATTTCTCACTATCATTACCAGATCGAGTCCAACAACTGCAGGTGTAATACCATTATTAATTTTCCACAGTTTATCACCAGATCGGATCCAACCGTTGCAGGTGTAGGATCATTATTAAGTTCCCACAATTATTCACCAGATCGGATCCAACAATTGCAAATGTAGAACTATTACTCATTTTCCACAGTATATCACCAGATCGGGTTGAACAATTGCAGGTGTAAAACCATTATTAATTTTTCACAGTTCAGCACCAGATCTTGTTCAACAGTTGTAGGTGTAAAACCATTATTAATTTTCCACAATTTATCACCAGATCGGGTTCAACAATTGCAGGTGTAAAACCATTATTAATTTATCACAGTCATTACCAGATCTAGTAGATTGCAGGTGTAATACCATTATTAATTTTCCACAGTTTATCACCAGATCGGATCCAACCGTTGCAGGTGTAGGATCATTATTAAGTTCCCACAATTATTCACCAGATCGGATCCAACAATTGCAAATGTAGAACTATTACTCATTTTCCACAGTATATCACCAGATCGGGATGAACAATTGCAGGTGTAAAAACATTATTAACTTTCCACAATTCTGCACCAGATCGAGTCCAACAATTGCAGGTGTAAAACCATTATTAATTTTTCACAGTTCAGCACCAGATCTTGTTCAACAGTTGTAGGTGTAAAACCATTACTAATTTCTCACAGTTCATCACCAGATTGGGTCCAACAATTGCAGGTGTAAAACAATAATTAATTTTCCACAGTTTATTTCCAGATCGGATCCAACCGTTGCAGGTGTAGGATCATTATTAATTTCTCACAGTTTATTAGCAGATCAAGTCCAACAATTGCAGGTGTTAAACCATTATTAATTTTTCACAGTTCAGCACCAGATCTTGTTCAACAGTTGTAGGTAAAAAACCATTATTAATTTTCCACAATTTATCACGAGATCGGGTTCAACAATTGCAGGTGTAAAACCATTATTAATTTTCTACAGTTTATGACCAGATTGGGTCAAACAATTGCAGGTGTAAAACCATTATTAATTTTCCACAGTTTATTACCAGATCGGATCCAAGAATTACAGGTGTAGGATTATTATTAATTTCCCACAGTTCATCACCAGATTCGGTTCAACAATTGCAGGTGTAAAACCATTATTAATTTTCTACAGTTTATCACCAGATCGGATCCAACCGTTGCAGGTGTAGGATTATTATTAATTTCCCACAGTTTATTACCAGATCAGATTTAACAATTGCAGGTGTAAAACCATAATTAATTTTCCACAGTTTATTACCAGATCGGATCCAACCGTTGCAGGTGTAGGATCATTATTAAGTTCCCACAATTATTCACCAGATCGGATCCAACAATTGCAAATGTAGAACTATTACTGATTTTCCACAGTTTATCACCAGATCGGGTTGAACAATTGCAGGTGTAAAAACATTATTAACTTTCCACAGTTCTGCACCAGATCGAGTCCAACAATTGCAGGTGTAAAACCATTATTAATTTCTCACAGTTTATTAGCAGATCAAGTCCAACAATTGCAGGTGTAAAACCATTATTAATTTTTCACAGTTCAGCACCAGATCTTGTTCAACAGTTGTAGGTGTAAAACCATTATTAATTTTCCACAATTTATCACCAGATCGGGTTCAACAATTGCAGGTGTAAAACCATTATTAATTTTCCACAGTTTATTACCAGATCGGATCCAACAATTACAGGTGTAGGATTATTACTAATTTCCCACAGTTTATCACCAGATCGGATCCAAGAATTGCAAATGTAGAACTATTACTGATTTTCCACAGTTTATCACCAGATCGGGTTGAACACTTGCAGGTGTAAAACCATTATTAATTTTCCACAGTTCTGCACCAGATCGAGTCCAACAATTGCAGGTGTAGAACCATTATTAATTTTTCACAGTTCAGCACCAGATCGAGTTCAACAATTGCAGTGTAAAAGCATTATTAATTTTTCACAGTTTATCACCAGATGGGGTCAGACAATTGCAGGTGTAGAATCATTATTAATTTCTCACTACCATTACCAGATCGAGTCCAACAACTGCAGGTGTAATACCATTATTAATTTTCCACAGTCTATCACCAGATCGGATCCAACAATTGCAGGTGTAAAATCATTATTAATTTCCACAGTTTATCACCAGATCGGATCCAACAATTGCAAGGTGTAGAACCATTACTGATTTTCCACAGTTTATCACCAGATCGGGTTCAACAATTGCAGGTGTAAAAACATTATTAACTTTCCACAGTTCTGCACCAGATCGAGTCCAACAATTGCAGGTGTAAAACCATTATTAATTTTTCACAGTTCAGCACCAGATCTTGTTCAACAGTTGCAGGTGTAAAACCATTATTAATTTTCCACAATTTATCACCAGATCGGGTTCAACAATTGCAGGTGTAAAACCATTATTAATTTATCACAGTCATTACCAGATCTAGTAGATTGCAGGTGTAATACCATTATTAATTTTCCACAGTTCAGCACCAGATCGAGTTCAATAATTGGAGTGTAAAAGCATTATTAATTTTCCTCAGTTTATCACCAGATGGGGTCAACAATTGCAGGTGTAGAACCATTATTAATTTCTCACTATCATTACCAGATCGAGTCCAACAACTGCAGGTGTAATACCATTATTAATTTTCCACAGTTTATCACCAGATCGGATCCAACCGTTGCAGGTGTAGGATCATTATTAAGTTCCCACAATTATTCACCAGATCGGATCCAACAATTGCAAATGTAGAACTATTACTGATTTTCCACAGTTTATCACCAGATCGGGTCCAACAATTGCAGGTGTAAAATCATTATTAATTTTCCACAGTTTATTACCAGATCGGATCCAACAATTATAGGTGTGGGATTATTATTAATTTCCACAGTTCATCACCAGATTAAGTTCAACAATTGCAGGTGTAAAACCATTATTAATTTCTCACAGTTCATCACCACATTGGGTCCAACAATTGTAGGTGTAAAATCATTAATTTCCTACAGTTTATTACCAGATCAGATTTAACAATTGCAGGTGTAAACCCATAATTAATTTTCCACACTTTATGACCAGATTGGGTTAAAGAATTGTAGGTGTAAAACCATTATTAATTTTCTACAGTTTATTACCAGATCGGATCCAACAATTACAGGTGTAGGATTATTATTAATTTCCCACAGTTCATCACCAGATTGGGTCAAACAATTGCAGGTGTAATACCATTATTAATTTTCCACAGTTTATGACCAGATTGGTTAAACAATTACAGGTGTATAACCATTATTAATTTTCTACAGTTTATTACCAGATCGGATCCAACAATTACAGGTGTAGGATTGTCATTCATTTTCCACAGTTTATCACCAGATCGGATCCAACAATTGCAAGTGTAGAACTATTACTGATTTTCCACAATTCATCAACAGATCGAGCTTAACAATTGCAGGTGTAAAATCATAATTAATTTTTCACAGTTCAGCACCAGATCTTGTTCAACAATTGCAGGTGTAGAACCATTATTAATTTCTCACAGTCATTATCAGATCGAGTCCAACAATTGCAGGTGTAAAACCATTATTAATTTTCCACAATTTATCACCAGATCGGGCCAAACAATTGTAGGTGTAAAACCATTATACATTTTCCACAGTTCATCAACAGATCTAGTCCAACAATTGCAGGTGTAAAAGCATTATTAAGTATCCACAGTTTATGACCAGATTGGGTCAATCAATTGCAAGTGTAGAACTATTACTGATTTTCCACAGTTTATCACCAGATCGGGTTGAACAATTGCAGGTGTAAAAACATTGTTAACTTTCCACAGTTCTGCACCACATCGAGTCTAACAATTGCAGGTGTAAAACCATTATTAAGTTTTCACAGTTCAGCACCAGATCTTGTTCAACAGTTCTAGGTGTAGAACCATTATTCATTTTCCACAGTTTATCACCAGATCGGATCCAACAATTGCAAGTTTAGAACTATTACTGATTTTCCATAATTCATCAACAGATCGAGCTTAACAATTGCAGGTGTAGAACCATTATTAATTTTTCACAGTTCAGCACCAGATCTTGTTCAACAGTTGTAGGTGTAGAACCATTATTCATTTTCCACAGTTTATCACCAGATCGGATCCAACAATTGCAAGTTTAGAACTATTACTGATTTTCCGTAATTCATCAACAGATCGAGCTTAACAATTGCAGGTGTAGAACCATTATTAATTTTTCACAGTTCAGCACCAGATCTTGTTCAACAGTTGTAGGTGTAGAACCATTATTCATTTTCCACAGTTTATCACCAGATCGGATCCAACAATTGCAAGTTTAGAACTATTACTGATTTTCCATAATTCATCAACAGATCGAGCTTAACAATTGCAGGTGTAAAATCATAATTAATTTTTCACAGTTCAGCACCAAATTTTGTTCAATAGTTGTAGGTGTAAAACCATTATAAATTTTCCACAATTTATCACGAGATCGGGCCAAACAATTATAGGTGTAAAACCATTATACATTTTCCACAGTTCATCAACAGATCTAGTCCAACAATTGCAGGTGTAAACGCATTATTAATTATCCACAGTTTATGACCAGATTGGGTCAAACAATTGCAAGTGTAGAATTATTACTGATTTTCCACAATTCATCAACAGATCGAGCTTAACAATTGCAGGTGTAAAATCATACTTAATTTTTCACAGTTCAGCACCAGATCTTGTTCAACAATTGCAGGTGTAGAACCATTATTAATTTCTCACAGTCATTATCAGATCGAGTCCAACAATTGCAGGTGTAAAACCATTATTAATTTTTCACAATTCACCACCAGATCTTGTTCAACAGTTGTAGGTGTAAAACCATTATTAATTTTCCACAATTTATCACCAGATCGGGTTCAACAGTTGTAGGTGTAAAACCATTATTAATTTTCCACAGTTCTCACCAGATCGAGTCCAACAATTGCAGGTGTAAAACCATTATTAATTTTTCACAGTTCAGCACCAGATCTTGTTCAACAGTTGTAGGTGTAAAACCATTATTAATTTTCCACAATTTATCACCAGATCGGGTTCAACAATTGCAGGTGTAAAACCATTATTAATTTTCCACAGTTTATGACCAGATTGGGTCAAACAATTGCAGGTGTAAAACCATTATTAATTTTTCACAGTTCAGCACCACATCGAGTTGAACAATTGCAGTGTAAAAGCATTATTAATTTTCCACAGTTTATCACCAGGTGGGGTCAGACAATTGCAGGTGTAGAACCATTATTAATTTCTCACTATCATTACCAGATCGAGTCCAACAACTGCAGGTGTAATACCATTATTAATTTTCCACAGTTCATCACCAGATCGGATCCAACCGTTGCAGGTGTAGGATCATTATTAAGTTCCCACAATTATTCACCAGATCGGATCCAACAATTGCAAATGTAGAACTATTACTGATTTTCCACAGTTTATCATCAGATCGGGTTGAACAATTGCAGGTGTAAAAACATTATTAACTTTCCACAGTTCTGCACCAGATCTAGTCCAACAATTGCAGGTGTAAAACCATTATTAATTTCTCACAGTTTATTAGCAGATCAAGTCCAACAATTGCAGGTGTAAAACCATTATTAATTTTTCACAGTTCAGCACCAGATCGAGTCCAACAACTGCAGGTGTAATACCATTATTAATTTCTCACAGTTTATTAGCAGATCAAGTCCAACAATTGCAGGTGTAAAACCATTATTAATTTTTCACAGTTCAGCACCAGATCTTGTTCAACAGTTGTAGGTGTAAAACCATTATTAATGTTCTACAATTTATCATCAGATCGGGTTCAACAATTGCAGGTGTAAAACCATTATTAATTTATCACAGTCATTACGAGATCTAGTCCAAAAATTGCAGGTGTAATACCATTATTAATTTTCCACAGTTTATGACCAAATTGGGTCAAACAATTGCAGGTGTAAAACCATTATTAATTTTTCACAGTTCAGCACCAGATCGAGTCCAACAACTGCTGGTGTAATACCATTATTAATTTTCCACAGTTTATCACCAGATCGGATCCAACCGTTGCAGGTGTAGGATCATTATTAAGTTCCCACGGTTTATCCCCAGATCGGATCCAACAATTGCAAATGTAGAACTATTACTGATTTTCTACAGTTTATCACCAGATCGGGTTGAACAATTGCAGGTGTAAAACCATTTTTAATTTTCCACAGTTCTGCACCAGATCGAGTCCAACAATTGCAGGTGTAAAACCATTATTAATTTCTCACAGTTTATTAGCAGATCAAGTCCAACAATTGCAGATGTAAAACCATTATTAATTTTCAACAGCTTATCACCAGAAAGGATTCAACAATTGCAGGTGTAAAACCATTATTAATTTCTCACAATTCATCACCCGATCGAGATCAACAATTGCAGGTGTAAAACCATTATTAATTTCTCACAGTTTATTAGCAGATCAAGTCCAACAATTGCAGGTGTAAAACCATTATTAATTTTTCACAGTTCAGCACCAGATCTTGTTCAACAGTTGTAGGTGTAAAACCATTATTAATTTTCCACAATTTATCACCAGATCGGGTTCAACAATTGCAGGTGTAAAACCATTATTAATTTATGACAGTCATTACCAGATCTAGTCGAAAAATTGCAGGTGTAATACCATTATTAGTTTTCCACAATTTATCACCAGATCGAGTCAAACAATTGCAGGTGTAAAACCATTATTAATTTTTCACAGTTCAGCACCAGATCGAGTCCAACAACTGCAGGTGTAATACCATTATTAATTTCTCACAGTTTATTAGCAGATCAAGTCCAACAATTGCAGGTGTAAAAACATTGTTAACTTTCCTTAGTTCTGCACCACATCGAGTCCAACAATTGCAGGTGTAAAACCATTATTAAGTTTTCACAGTTCAGCACCAGATCTTGTTCAACAGTTCTAGGTGTAGAACCATTATTCATTTTCCACAGTTTATCACCAGATCGGATCCAACAATTGCAAGTTTAGAACTATTACTGATTTTCCATAATTCATCAACAGATCGAGCTTAACAATTGCAGGTGTAAAATCATAATTAATTTTTCACAGTTCAGCACCAAATTTTGTTCAATACTTGTAGGTGTAAAACCATTATAAATTTTCCACAATTTATCACCAGATCGGGCCAAACAATTATAGGTGTAAAACCATTATACATTTTCCACAGTTCATCAACAGATCTAGTCCAACAATTGCAGGTGTAAACGCATTATTAATTATCCACAGTTTATGACCAGATTGGGTCAAACAATTGCAAGTGTAGAATTATTACTGATTTTCCACAATTCATCAACAGATCGAGCTTAACAATTGCAGGTGTAAAATCATACTTAATTTTTCACAGTTCAGTACCAGATCTTGTTCAACAATTGCAGGTGTAGAACCATTATTAATTTCTCACAGTCATTATCAGATCGAGTCCAACAATTGCAGGTGTAAAACCATTATTAATTTTCACAATTCACCACCAGATCTTGTTCAACAGTTGTAGGTGTAAAACCATTATTAATTTTCCACAATTTATCACCAGATCGGGTTCAACAGTTGTAGGTGTAAAAACATTATTAACTTTCCACAGTTCTGCACCAGATCGAGTCCAACAATTGCAGGTGTAAAACCATTATTAATTTTTCACAGTTCAGCACCAGATCTTGTTCAACAGTTGTAGGTGTAAAACCATTATTAATTTTCCACAATTTATCACCAGATCGGGTTCAACAATTGCAGGTGTAAAATCATTATTAATTTATCACAGTCATTACCAGATCTAGTCCAAAAATTGCAGGTGTAATACCATTATTAATTTTCCACAGTTTATGACCAGATTGGGTCAAACAATTGCAGGTGTAAAACCATTATTAATTTTTCATAGTTCAGCACCATATCGAGTTGAACAATTGCAGTGTAAAAGCATTATTAATTTTCCACAGTTTATCACCAGATGGGGTCAGACAATTGCAGGTGTAGAACCATTATTAATTTCTCACTATCATTACCAGATCGAGTCCAACAATTGCAGGTGTAAAACCATTATTAATTTTCCACAGTTCATCACCAGATCGGATCCAACAATTGCAGGTGTAAAATCATTATTAAGTTTCCACAATTATTCACCAGATCGGATCCAACAATTGCAAATGTAGAACTATTACTGATTTTCCACAGTTTATCATCAGATCTTGTTCAACAGTTGTGGGTGTAAAACCATTATTAATTTTCCACAATTTATCACCAGATCGGGTTCAACAATTGCAGGTGTAAAACCATTATTAATTTATCACAGTCATTACCAGATCTAGTCCAAAAATTGCAGGTGTAATACCATTATTAATTTTTCACAGTTCAGCACCAGATCGAGTCCAACAACTGCAGGTGTAATACCATTATTAATTTCTCACAGTTTATTAGCAGATCAAGTCCAACAATTGCAGGTGTAAAAACATTATTAATTTTTCACAGTTCAGCACCAGATCTTGTTCAACAGTTGTAGGTGTAAAACCATTATTAATGTTCTACAATTTATCATCAGATCGGGTTCAACAATTGCAGGTGTAAAGCCATTATTAATTTATCACAGTCATTACGAGATCTAGTCCAAAATTGCAGGTGTAATACCATTATTAATTTTCCACAGTTTATGACCAGATTGGGTCAAACAATTGCAGGTGTAAAACCATTATTAATTTTTCACAGTTCAGCACCAGATCGAGTCCAACAACTGCTGGTGTAGGATCATTATTAAGTTCCCACAGTTTATCACCAGATCGGGTTGAACAATTGCAGGTGTAAAACCATTATTAATTTCTCACAGTTTATTAGCAGATCAAGTCCAACAATTGCAGGTGTAAAACCATTATTAATTTTCAACAGTTCAGCACCAGATCTTGTTCAACAGTTGTAGGTGTAAAACCATTATTAATTTTCCACAATTTATCACCAGATCGGGTTCAACAATTGCAGGTGTAAAACCATTATTAATTTATCACAGTCATTACCAGATCTAGTCCAAAAATTGCAGGTGTAATACCATTATTAATTTTCCTCAATTTATCACCAGATCGAGTCAAACAATTGCAGGTGTAAAACCATTTTTAATTTTTCACAGTTCAGCACCAGATCGAGTCCAACAACTGCAGGTGTAATACCATTATTAATTTCTCACAGTTTATTAGCAGATCAAGTCCAACAATTGCAGGTGTAAAACCATTATTAATTTTTCCAAGTTCAGCACCAGATCTTGTTCAACAGTTGTAGGTGTAAAACCATTATTAATTTTCCACAATTTATCATCAGATCGGGTTCAACAATTGCAGGTGTAAAACCATTATTAATTTATCACAGTCATTACCAGATCTAGTCCAGAAATTGCAGGTGTAATACCATTATTAATTTTTCACAGTTCAGGACCAGATCGAGTCCAACAACTGCTGGTGTAATACCATTATTAATTTTCCACAGTTTATCACCAGATCGGATCCAACAATTGCAAATGTAGAACTATTACTGATTTTCCACAGTTTATCACCAGATCGGGTTGAACAATTGCAGGTGTAAAACCATTTTTAATTTTCCACAGTTCTGCACCAGATCGAGTCCAACAATTGCAGGTGTAAAACCATTATTAATTTCTCACAGTTTATTAGCAGATCAAGTCCAACAATTGCAGGTGTAAAACCATTATTAATTTTCAACAGTTTATCACCAGAAAGGATTCAACAATTGCAGGCGTAAAACCATTATTAATTTCTCACAGTTCATCACCCGATCGAGATCAACAATTGCAGGTGTAAAACCATTATTAATTTCTCACAGTTTATTAGCAGATCAAGTCCAACAATTGCAGGTGTAAAACCATTATTAATTTGTCACAGTTCATCACCAGATCGAGACCAACAATTGCCAGTGTAGAACCATTATTCATTTTCCCCAATTTATCACGAGAACGGATCCAACAATTGCAAATGTAGAACTATCACTGATTTTTCACAGTTCGTCATCAGATTGGATCCAACAATCGCAGATGTTAAACCATTACTAATTTCCCACAGTTCATCACCAGATTGGGCTCAACAATTGCAGGTGTAGAACCATTATTAATTTCTTACAGTCATTACCAGATCGAGTCCAAGAATTGCAGTTGTAAAACCATTTTAATTTCCCACAGTTCATCACCAGATTGGGTCCAACGATTGCAGATGTAAAACCATTATTAATTTTCACAGTTTATTACCATATCGGATCTAACAATTGCAGGTGTAGGACCATTATTAATTTCCCACAGTTCATCACTAGATTGGGTTCAACAATTGCAGGTGTAAAACTATTATTAATTTTCCACAGTTTATCACCAGATCGGATCCAACAATTGCAAGTGTAGAACTATTACTAATTTTCCACAATTCATCAACAGATCGGGCTCAACAATTGCAGGTGTAATACCATTATTAATTTTCCACAATTTATCATCAGATCGGGTTCAACAATTGCAGGTGTAAAACCATTATTAATTTATCACAGTCATTACCAGATCTAGTCCAAAAATTGCAGGTGTAATACCATTATTAATTTTCCACAGTTTATGACCAGATTGGGTCAAACAATTGCAGGTGTAAAACCATTATTAATTTTTCACAGTTCAGCACCAGTTCGAGTCCAACAACTGCTGGTGTAATACCATTATTAATTTTCCACAGTTTATCACCAGATCGGATCCAACAATTGCAAATGTAGAACTATTACTGATTTTCCACAGTTTATCACCAGATCGGGTTGAACAATTGCAGGTGTAAAACCATTTTTAATTGTCCACAGTTCTGCACCAGATCGAGTCCAACAATTGCAGGTGTAAAACCATTATTAATTTCTCACAGTTTATTAGCAGATCAAGTCCAACAATTGCAGGTGTAAAACCATTATTAATTTTCAACAGTTTATCACCAGAAAGGATTCAACAATTGCAGGTGTAAAACCATTATTAATTTCTCACAGTTCATCACCCGATCGAGATCAACAATTGCAGGTGTAAAACCATTATTAATTTCTCACAGTTTATTAGCAGATCAAGTCCAACAATTGCAGGTGTAAAACCATTATTAATTTTCCACAGTTTATCACCAGAAAGGATTCAACAATTGCAGGTGTAAAACCATTATTAATTTCTCACAGTTCATCACCAGATCGAGACCAACAATTGCCAGTGTAGAACCATTATTCATTTTCCCCAATTTATCACGAGAACGGATCCAACAATTGCAAATGTAGAACTATCACTGATTTTTCACAGTTCGTCATCAGATTGGATCCAACAATCGCAGATGTAAAACCATTACTAATTTCCCACAGTTCATCACCAGATTGGGCTCAACAATTGCAGGTGTAGAACCATTATTAATTTCTTACAGTCATTACCAGATCGAGTCCAAGAATTGCAGTTGTAAAACCATTTTAATTTCCCACAGTTCATCACCAGATTGGGTCCAACGATTGCAGATGTAAAACCATTATTAATTTTCACAGTTTATTACCATATCGGATCTAACAATTGCAGGTGTAGGACCATTATTAATTTCCCACAGTTCATCACTAGATTGGGTTCAACAATTGCAGGTGTAAAACTATTATTAATTTTCCACAGTTTATCACCAGATCGGATCCAACAATTGCAAGTGTAGAACTATTACTAATTTTCCACAATTCATCAACAGATCGGGCTCAACAATTGCAGGTGTAAACCTATTATTGATTTTCCACAGTTCAGCACCAGATATTGTTCAACAATTGCAGGTGTAGCACCATTTTTAATTTTCCACAGTTCATAACCAGATTGGGTTCAACAGTTACAGGTGTAATACCATTATTAATTTTCCACAATTTATCACCAGATGGGGTCAAACAATTGAAGGTGTAGAACCATTATTCATTTTCCACAGTTTATTACCAGAAAGGATCCAACAACTGCATCTGTAGGACCATTAGTAAGTTCCCTCAGTTCATCACCATATCGAGTCCAACAATTGCAGGTGTAGAACCATTATTAATTTTCCACACTTTATTACCTGATCGGATCCAACAATTTCAGGTGTAGGACCATTATTAATTTCACACAGTTCATCACCAGATCGAATATAACAATTGCAGGTGTTAAACCATTATTAAGTTTCCACAGTTGATCACCATATTGGATTCATTTATTCTCTTACGTTATAGGTAAAATACCTTAGCTACTTATCTTACTGTCTATACCCTGTGTGAACAGATTTTGAAATAAAGGCTTTTATCTAAACTTCCTGAAAATATTGTAACTTAAGTTGCAATTGGAATGTCTTTTTATTCATTTTACTCATGTCAAAAAGAGTTTATGTTGCTATACAGTTTGATTTGATAATCTCATAATCTGTTAATGGTAAATTTAATTTTTATTCACGACCGTATTTGAAACACTTTCCATCACTGACTAGACAGCTTTCTTAAATGATGTATACCTTCTTTGTTTTAGTTAATTCGCATGTCTTCGTTCACTGTAGCATCTATAAACTGGTCACGCGCCAACGAACCAGTCATTTTACCTGGACTGTAAATTAAGTAATCTTTTCCACATCTTCGAGAGTCCAATAAAAGTCTTTTCTTTCTGGTGTGTCACTTCAAGCCTGTTTGATAAGCCAGCCACTAACGACTGATAGCTGAGAAACGCTTAATTTCGTTAAGGGTGGTCCTTTTAAATTTACAGCACGAGTCATATCTCGTTTACCTTGGAAATAATATTGAACTGCGTATGATAAACTTCTGATGGAATTTTTCCATCATAGTTTGTTGGCTTCTGGATTGGGCGGTGTTGTTGAACCTCGCTGATAAATGAGATAATGACATGCATGGAGTGGTCCAGGAAGGTCCAGCGGTCATCAGTGTCACGGTAATAGTAGTAGCAACCAATGTAGACGAGAGAAGGTAATTCTCTTCCATATTTTATATTTAATGATGGAAGAGTTGAAAATCTCGAACCGATGCACACAAGGGTGTGGCTGGTTGAAAATCTTGAATCGATGCACACAAGGGTGTGGCTGGTTGAAAATCTCGAATCGATGCACACAAGGGTGTGGCTGGTTGAAAATCTTGAATCGATGCACACAAGGGTGTGGCTGGTTGAAAATATTGAATCGATGCACACAAAGGTGTGGCTGGTTGAAAATCTCGAATCGATGCACACAAGGGTGTGGCTGGTTGAAAATCTCGAATCGATGCACACAAGGGTGTGGCTGGTTGAAAATATTGAATCGATGCACACAAGGGTGTGGCTGGTTGAAAATATTGAATCGATGCACACAAGGGTGTGGCTGGTTGAAAATCTCGAATCGATGCACACAAGGGTGTGGCTGGTTGAAAATCTCGAATCGATGCACACAAAGGTGTGGCTGGTTGAAAATCTCGAATCGATGCACACAAGGGTGTGGCTGGTTGAAAATCTCGAATCGATGCACACAAGGGTGTGGCTGGTTGAAAATCTCGAATCGATGCACACAAGGGTGTGGCTGGTTGAAAATCTCGAATCGATGCACACAAGGGTGTGGCTGGTTGAAAATCTCGAATCGATGCACACAAGGGTGTGGCTGGTTGAAAATCTCGAATCGATGCACACAAGGGTGTGGCTGGTTGAAAATCTCGAATCGGTGCACACAAGGGTGTGGCTGGTTGAAAATCTCGAATCGATGCACACAAGGGTGTGGCTGGTTGAAAATCTCGAATCGATGCACACAAGGGTGTGGCTGGTTGAAAATCTCGAATCGATGCACACAAGGGTGTGGCTGGTTGAAAATCTCGAATCGATGCACACAAGGGTGTGGCTGGTTGAAAATCTCGAATCGATGCACACAAGGGTGTGGCTGGTTGAAAATCTCGAATCGATGCACACAAGGGTGTGGCTGGTTGAAAATCTCGAATCGATGCACACAAGGGTGTGGCTGGTTGAAAATCTTGAATCGATGCACACAAGGGTGTGGCTGGTTGAAAATCTCGAATCGATGCACACAAGGGTGTGGCTGGTTGAAAATCTCGAATCGATGCACACAAGGGTGTGGCTGGTTGAAAATCTTGAATCGATGCACACAAGGGTGTGGCTGGTTGAAAATCTTGAATCGATGCACACAAGGGTGTGGCTGGTTGAAAATCTCGAATCGGTGCACACAAGGGTGTGGCTGGTTGAAAATATTGAATCGATGCACACAAGGGTGTGGCTGGTTGAAAATCTCGAATCGATGCACACAAGGGTGTGGCTGGTTGAAAATCTCGAATCGATGCACACAAGGGTGTGGCTGGTTGAAAATCTCGAATCGATGCACACAAGGGTGTGGCTGGTTGAAAATCTTGAATCGATGCACACAAGGGTGTGGCTGGTTGAAAATCTCGAATCGGTGCACACAAGGGTGTGGCTGGTTGAAAATCTCGAATCGGTGCACACAAGGGTGTGGCTGGTTGAAAATATTGAATCGATGCACACAAGGGTGTGGCTGGTTGAAAATCTCGAATCGATGCACACAAGGGTGTGGCTGGTTGAAAATCTCGAATCGATGCACACAAGGGTGTGGCTGGTTGAAAATCTCGAATCGATGCACACAAGGGTGTGGCTGGTTGAAAATCTCGAATCGATGCACACAAGGGTGTGGCTGGTTGAAAATCTCGAATCGATGCACACAAGGGTGTGGCTGGTTGAAAATCTCGAATCGATGCACACAAGGGTGTGGCTGGTTGAAAATCTCGAATCGGTGCACACAAGGGTGTGGCTGGTTGAAAATCTCGAATCGGTGCACACAAGGGTGTGGCTGGTTGAAAATCTTGAACCGATGCACACAAGGGTGTGGCTGGTTGAAAATCTCGAATCAATCCCACTATTGGTTGGTAAAAGAGTTGGCGGTGGGTAGTGATGATTAGCTGCATTCCCTCTAGTCTTACATCGCTAAATTAGGAACGGCTGGCACAGATAGCCCTCGAGTAGTTTTGTGCGAAATTAAAAACAAACAAACAAACCTTTTAAAATGCGCTTCCAGTTATTTTCCGTGAAATTAAGGTCCATTATCTTTGTAAAGTAGGTATGTAAATGTAACGAAAATTGAAAATAATATAATGACATTCAGAGAGAAGGATCTTATTCAGTTCGTCATTATTAATGTTACCTGAAACCGTGTTATTATCAAAAATTGTGCTTCGATGAGTTTTCCTAAGGTGTAATTTACTGTTAGAGATTTGATGTTAAGGTTGGAGATAGTAGCTAATGAAATTACTTATCCCTATTAACAGACCAGAATGTTCCATGTTTTCAATAAATGGAACAATGAATAATAGTTTGTCTTTACTTAAATTGGATGATTCGGGTTTGTTATGAAAGACTGCTGACAAGTAACATGTTGCAGCTAATTTACACTGATTATCAACCTCTGTAGAATTTTTTAAAGTTTTTTTTTTGTTTTTTTAAGTGCAAGGCGAAGGGACATCGTTAGTTAGATACATCTATATAAATAACACGCTTGCGTTTTGCTTGTGTGGAACTTTCATTACAAATTTCTCGATCAAACATTACAAATCTCATATTGGATTTTTCATGCAAAATCATCATACCTGTTGTTTTGTTTTGCGTGATCAAACGTTTTGATGCAGCGAGCACGGTACACAATGTCAAAATGTCGTTGTCATCGTATGACGACTAACTTCGATTTCAACTTCAGTTGTTTTTTTTTTTTTATTTGTAAAGAATTTCGCACAAACAGAACTTAATTCGCGCGCAATTTCCTAAAAATGAGTATTACACTAAATACAATTACTATGGGCCTACTCGTTCAAAATCATATGCTTGTCATCGTGTAAACACGCATTCAGACGTTTCTGTGAAGTCAGCTACGTTTGCCTTCATTAAATCTTTACATTTATTTTGCGTAATAGCTTCAGCTCGTTTCATATATAGTTATAATAAACATTTTAAGCTATTTTTTTTCTTTACCACGGATCTTATGATACGTTTCTGGGAGTTTCTTTACGTCCCAAAATGACATCATAAACATAACTGGTAACTGTTTCTACTTCGTACACTATTATAAATACCATTACTACACTTTGCTGTTTACTTTATATGTAGTTTAATTAAATAAATTTACGTCTACGTGAGTTTGTTTGTCTGAGCGCATGTACTTTTTTTTTCTTCCAAACTGACCAGGATTCATTGATGTAACACAATACCTGCAAGAAAGCGTAACTTAAATGACATGCGTGAAAATGGTAGAATAAGAAAATTTAAAGTGCAGGGCATGAAGACTACTGCGCATGTTCTGCGGGTTGCACCTAGTTACAAATAATTCCTCTATTAAGCTCAAAGATGTCTTACTCTTATTAGTTCTGTTTTTTTTTTTATCTTACTATGACTTCACGGAATACATCTGATAAGTTGTAAAAAATAAGGGTTCGTAGAAAATTTGCAATTTTTCAAAACGTTACATTCTGTCTGAAATCTTATTATTTAGACCAAATTGATAAATACACATATATTTTTATTGAATAGTTTATTCTTCTAGTTTAGCTTTGTTCACTAGTGAATCAACACATTTTGTTTTTGAATTAGAAAGTATCAGAAAATATGCTCTTTTTTTTTAGAATTTCGCGCAAAGCTACACGAGGGCTATCTTCGCTAGCCGTCCCTAATTTAGCAGTGTAAGACTGGAGGGAAGGCATCTAGTCATCACTACCCACCGCCAACTCTAGGGCTACTCTTTTACCAAAGAATAGTGGGATTGACGGTTACATTATAACGTCCCAACGGCTGAAAGGACGAGCATGTCTGGACTCAGATTACGAGTCGAACGCCTTAACCCACCTGGCCTCAGAAAATATGATCAGGAGAATTAGTATGTTGATAAAATTGGAAGTTTAAGGAGTGATGAGGTAATATTTCCCCATGGGTTTTAAAAGACACCATCTATTGGATTTGTGAGCCACTTGCCAATTTTTTTTGTAAGTCCTTCAATAGTGAACATGTACCAATAGATTGGAAATTAGTTACGTCACTCCTATTTTCAAGGGAGGTAATAGAAGTTGTCTCAGTAGTTATAAACCTATTAGTCTTACATCAGCTGTGGGAAAAGTTTTGGAAAGCCTGTTAAAAGATACTTTGCAAAGGGGTTTAACAAAGTTTAGAATTTCATTGGATAGTCAACACGGTTTCACTGAAGGAAAATCTTGCCTTACAAATCTTCTGACATGCTTTGAAATTTATACTGCATATGTAGATGAGGGTAAGGGTGTATGGTGTATCTGGATTTTCAGAAAACATTTTACAAGGTGCCACATAAAAGGCTTGTAAAGAAACTTATTTCTATAGGTGTAGGAGACAAGTTAACTAACTCAATAGAAGTGTGGTGTGATGGAAGAAAGCAGAGAGTTTTTATTAATGGAGTTCAGTCAAACTGAATTAATGTTGCAAGTTGTGTACTTTAGGGCTCGGTCTTAGAACCATTGCTATTTTTGACTTGCACCAATGATATGGATGAAGGAATGGTCAATAAATTACGTAAATTTGATGATGATGTCAAGATATTGGGTGTTGCTGGTTATGTAGAGGATGCTACTGATCTACAAAATGATTTAGATCATTTAGTGAGTTGGCCAAATAAGTGGCAAATGGATTTTAATTATAAAAAGAAATGCAAGACATTGCATGTGGGTTATCATAATTTCAATCATAAGTATAATTTAGATGGGAATGTTATGAAATAAAATGGTCTTAATGTGATGGTGGATCAGTCTCTTAAGACGTTCGAGCAGTCTGCTGTTGCTAGTGGTAGAGCAAATAGGATTTTAGGTTTTATCTACAGAAATGTTGAATACAAGTCTAAAGAGGTTGTAATTTAATTGTATAAGTTACTGGTTATTCCACATTTGAAGTATTGTGTTTAGTCTTGCACTCGCAAATTTAAAGGAGGGTTATTAGAATGGTATATGTGATGGAGAGTTTGTCATATAAAGAGTGGTTAAAATCTCTCAGATTGTTTTCTCTTAAGAAAAAGAGAAGAATTAGAGGGTATTTGATTGAAGTGTTGAAGATTATAAAGGGTTAGAGGGTATTTGATTGAGGTGTTTAAGATTATAAAGGGTTAGAGGGTATTTGATTGAAGTGTTTAAGATTATAAAATTTAGAGGGTATTTGATTGAGGTGTTTAAGATTATAAAGGGTTAGAGGGTATTTGATTGAAGTGTTTAAGATTATAAAGGGTTAGAGTGTATTTGATTGAAGTGTTTAAGATTATAAAGGGTTAGAGGGTATTTGATTGAAGTGTTTAAGATTATAAAGGGTTAGAGGGTATTTGATTGAAGTGTTTAAGATTATAAAAGGAAATGATGGTGATATATCTACTGTTTTCATATTTAACAGAGAGTATTATAGAATTAGGGGACACAAATATAGATTTAGGGAAGGTAGAAGCCGTCTTTAGCTAAGACAATTTTATAAGTGTCATCCACTTCATTTGAAATATGCCATTCGGATGTTATGGAAGCAGTAATTTTAAATAAGTTTAAGAGGAAGCTTGACAAGTATACGAATGTTAAGGGCTGGATTTAATAAGTCCTTTGTTTTTTTGTTTTTGAATTTCGCACAAAACTAATCGAAGGCTATCTGTGCTAGCCGTCCCTAATTTAGGAGTGTAAGACTAGAGGGAAGGCAGCTAGTCATCACCACCCACCGCCAACTCGCTTGGGCTACTCTTTTACCAACGAATAGTAGGATTGACCGTCACATTATAATGCCTCCACGGCTGAAAGGGCGATCATGTTTGGCGCGACAGGGATGCGAACCCGCGACCCGCAGATTACGAGTCGCACGCCTTAACACGCTTGGCCATGCCTCGTCCCTTCTTGTCCCTAAACATTTTGTTATATTATTCGCTGTATAGAAGAGCTGTACGTACAGCGACTATGCTCCCAGAATGAGTTAAGAAACCAAGGCTGCAGCACGAAGGGACAAATACAATTAACAACAAGAGGGAACCACAAATACAGTTACAGCATGGAAGGACCACAAGTACACTAAACAACAGGAGGGGACCACGGATATAATTCTGTAAGAGCTGCTCTTTCTCCGCCCTTAAGAACACGTTACCCAATTTCTTACATATCTTAACTCGCAACACAGTGCGTAAAATGTGCTTATGAAACTGATATTAGCTGGTCACCCCTTCCCGGCATGTTTATATAACTCATTGTATGGCTTTGTGCCAACAAACGACAACATCACTTTAAGACTATTCCAAAAGTCTCTTTATCATTGAAATTCTGCTTCAACAATAAGGATTATCTTCTGTTATTCAACTCGTTTCTAATCAGACAGCAGGGTTACCTATATTGGCGAAAAAGAAATGCCACGGGAAACTGTAAGTTTACATGAACAAAGGGAATTTTCAATTTAAAAGAGGTAGCGAATTCAGTAGTCCTTGGCCTTTCCTCAATACCCTAACACACACACAAAATACGGACAACGTTTGGTACGGGTATTAATACTTTAATTAAAATGCTTCTTTTAAATTAAAGTTTTAATACCCTTACGAACCGTTTATAGAATGCAGTATGGATTTTTCTCTTCCAGTCCAGGCACTCGACTCGTAATCCGAAAGTCGCAGGTTTGAATCCCCGTCACACCAAACATGCTCGCCCTTTCAGCCGTGGTGGCGTTATAATGTGACGGTCAATCCCACTATTCGCTTGTAAGAGTAGCCCAAGAGTTGGCGGTGGATGGTAATGACTAGCTGCCTTCTCTCTTGTCTTACGCTGCAAATTAGGGACGGCTAGCGCAGATAGCCCTCGTATGGCTTTGCGCGAAATTCAAAGCAAACCAAACTCTCCAAGTCCATATAGTTTGTTGTTTCTTCAACGAAGCGTAAAATAAGTTGGTTAAATACATAAGTTTCGATACTTTGTTTATCCCTGGGAAATCAAAATGATGAATTATATTATTTTTATGACTATCGCCCTCTCATTCTGACATCCTGATATCGATCATAAAATTGATTTGTATATTATCAGAATCTGTTAGTTTTTGTTTGACGTAACGCACGCGCCTTTCAGTGGCACAGCGCTGTGTGTGTGCAGACTTGTAACACTAGACATCGGGCATAGATACCCGCAGTGGACAGAACATAGATAGACCACCCAATGTGTAGCTTTGTTTTTAATTCCAAACAAACAAGTTACGCACGGAAATATTTGATACAAGTACATACGGTCGTCACTAGGTGGTAGCACCATGCTGTTATAATTTGTCTTCCATTTTGTTACTATTTATTCAAGAAAGCGTGAGACTAAAGTATTGTTTTTCAGATTTGAGACATTTTGGGAGGAATAAAATATTAATTTATGTATCAAATATAATTAATTACATATATATTTAAAAAAAGCCTTGGGTTTATTTAATTTTATATTCAAGATGAATAGCTAACTGTGTAGTAAGTTGTTTTACCATTAGAGGAAAACGAACATCTGCAATACGTATCTATATTTATATAGATAATTATATAGATAATTTAAACTGATGTGCTTCTTGAATATATTTTGTTTCCCTTCAGTTTTTATAGCATAACTAGAAATTCTACCTTTAACGTCATAACTTGTCAGTCTGGCAGTTTGTAACATTATCGTGATCACACAAACAACCTGCAACTATTAACTGGGTACTGACGTCAATAGGACACGATCTTTACTCCCAGCATTCTCTCTGATTGTGTCGATTATACTGTTTTTTTAAAATTCTATTCCCATTAGATTTTCCCTGAAAATGTATTTTTAGTTTTTCCTATTAATTTTCTATTATACTAATATAAACTGAAATTTCATATTTTGTTCATTCAATGCCTTTGTCTACCATGACAGAATTTTAACACTTTTTAGTCCGATAATCTCTACTGCCTATTTTCAATTAAAATCGATTCCTCTGCAAGGGAAGTTCTGCCATATATATTCCAAAGTAATATCGACTTCTGTTGAAGCTAGATTTTTAAGAAATAAATGAACGAGATGCAAAGTGTAGTACTTAGTCAAATGACCTTTATATATTCAACACAAAATAACACTATATGTGCAACACATTTGGAGATAGATAGTCTCTTAACTGGAAACATAAATTGGTCAGGCTAGTTTCACCCAAGACATGTTTGTTTGTTTTTTAGCAGACCTATTCACCCATGATGATGTTGAATCGGAAATTTAAGATTACCCAACGCGATTAGCGCTCTTCACGTGACTGGCCGTTCCCTTTCAAGCATCCGGGAGGTTGTAATCTCTCCTGCAACATCAGTTAACTTATCACTGGAGAAACGCTGTAGTGGACTTTAATGTTCATAAGTCACAGTTTTATAACATTATCCCCCATGAGAACATAAGGAGTTATCTCCAAGATATTACAAGGAACAAAGGTAGTATGACCCAAATCAAATTAATAGTAACAACAAACAATCAAACAATAAACTTTAATCATAAGCGCTGTAACTTTCTGTAACTTCTTTAATTACTTCATCTGACATACCTAAAAGTATGTACCTTTATCAAAGAAACGGTTTTAATTGTTAACATGAAAAAATATTCATTAATAAAGATAAGCAAAAAGTCTCAGTTTAAACAAACTCTTTAACAACCAGATTGTAAATTAAATCTCTTAATGTATAATGTTAGGCGAGCACCCTAACCACCTGGCCATGCTGGGTCTATTGTAAGTAGAACACATAAAGGAAATATGCTACAAACATAAATTATTTTGTTCATAAACAAATAAAACGTGTATATATGCTTGCTCAAATAACAACATTTTAGTGAAAATAACAACATAGCGTTAAAAACAATTTAAAATATAAAGCTATATACATTACAACAAAAATCAGAAGTTGCTGTTTTGAATTAAGCACAAAGCTACACAATGAGCTGTCTGTGCTCGGCCAATTACAGGTATCGAAACCCGGATTTTAGCGTTGTAAGTCCGCAGACATACTGCTGAACCACTGGTTAGCAAAATCGAAAGATAAGTATAATGATAAAACGTGTGTGTGTGTGTGTGCTTCATTACAGCAAAGCCACATCGGACTATCTGCTGAACTCACCGAGGGGAATCAAACCCCTGATTTTAGCGTGGTAAATCCGTGGACATACCGCTGTACTAGCGGGGGACTAATGATGTAATATGTTTAAAAAAGCAACACATATATCATCCATTTTACAAACATTTAAAATATAAACTTGAATAACTCATTTTACATGAAATGAAAATACAAGACAAAGCCTTTACGCCACATATGAAAATACGAAATGAAACACATTTTTACATAATAAAAAGATCAAAGTACAAAGTAAAGCCTTCATAGAATCAGACGTAAAATAAAACAAACAAAAAATTTTAGAGTAATCCCTCACAAACATTTCAAAATATACACCCAAGTATACAAGAGACCACGTGCATGATTTATTGTGCACTAAATCATGGCATAAAGAGAAAACACAAAAGTAATTGTGCATCATCATAAACCACAACATCAAACATAAACAGGTTTTGATCATCATAAACCACAGTAATGATTCAAAATAAGGATCACAAAGAATTTCCCAAAAGCTCAAGAGAATGTTCGGGCAAAATGCATTTTTAAACAGTAACGATTCAGTTTAAACAACGCTTTAAAACATTTACTATTAATTTATAAGACTATACACATACAAAAGTGCAAACCAAGTAGGCTTAAATGGAAAAGGAAATCCGCTCAAAATGGCCCACTTGAAATTTTTCTTATTTGTCTACAACAAATGTACAGCTTGGTGTATTGTACCTCAACCTTTAATAGAAAATTAACTAAGGTACTGAAAATGTCGTAGGGGTGTTAAAGTCGATTTGTTATGTATTTTACATAAGCTATAAAATTGTTTGTTTGTTTTGAATTTCGCACAAAGCTACTCGAGAGCTGTTTACGCTAGCCGTCCCTAATTTAGCAGTGTAAAGCTAGAGGGAAGGCAGCTAGTCATCACCACCCACCGCCAACTCTTGGGCTACTCTTTTACCAAAGAATAGTGGGATTGACTGTCACATTATAACGTCCTCATGACTGAAAGGGCGAGTATGTTTGGTGCGACGGGGAGTCGAACGCCTTAACACACTTGGCCATGCCGGCCCAAGCTATAAAATATCATAATACTCAAACATCTGGTGTTCCTTTATAAAACTTAACTACTGGGTTAAACAGGAATTACCAACCAATAATTATTAAATAGAGGAACAGTAGATGACTGTAGCATATAAATACTCAGTGCTTTGTACACTATACAATTAGCGTTTTTAGGGAGCCGATCCCTATATTATGTATGAAGTGGTGGAGTAAAAAACAAATATACATAATATTAAATTTTATTACACACACATTCCTAAAATAATTACTTTAAAAGAGACGGTTTACGTAAAGCGATGATTTAAATGTACATGTTTTATTTGAAAAGGTTGCTTTTCTACTGGTAGATTTTTATACGCGCTTAGTGGTGATTGCATCTTTGTCTAGGCATATATTCTAACATTGCTTTGTATTATATATATACAGAGAATTTAGTTATACAGAAACTAGAAACGCTCGCTGTATTATCAATGTCGAACTGGAGCTTAACGATTTACATTTTCAACTAACGCGATCAAATAGCCAATAATTACAATAAATCATCATGAACCGTATAAGATACCATATCAAGTAATCCTTTGCCTATAGATAAGCATAAAAAAAGCCAGTAAACAGGATAGATAAAATTTATAATTTAAAAACCTGTAATTAGGGAACGTAAAAAGTAAAGAAACAAGACTATAAATAACGTAAACATTCTTTACTCAAACTACAAATCCTTACTTTGACTCCACGAAATATAATTCTAAGTAACATATACTTCGTATATAGTAATGCTGCTTCAGAGTTGCATATGAATTACTTTGGTAGCCCTCTCAGGTTACCTTTCGTAAGATGTCTCAATCACTGTGAGAGATAATGTGCTGCCATCTATGAAATATCAAATTAAACATTGTTTTTTTCTTTTCAGGTATCACGAGATGAATAATCACTAACAAAATTCATTCAGGCTTAGAGATATTAGATAATATCGCCACCAATTAGAATTTATATTAGTGCTGTTACTACAGCATATATCAGTATACAGTAAAAAAAAATACAACTTCTTCACTGAAAGAGGACCAGACAACATTAATCTTACAGATCTTATCAGTTAGTTAGGTCAAATGAGTGGTTCTCTCGAAACATCGGATGGCATGTTGACCCAGCAAACTCATTTTGTTGCTCAGAAAGCAAGAGCCACCATCCCCTTTTACTCACTGATTTTTCAATTGAATGACTGTTGAAGCTTGTGGTAAACATTAGCGATCATACAATATCCATTGAATATCTCCCAATGAAATTCTGTCCAGTATCACAGAAAGTGAAGTTCACAATATCCTTTCAACCGAGTTTCCAAACTTCTAGCATTCATCTTCTGTTCTGCAAACCAACGATATACTAAATGTATATCTAATAAATCCAGGTGCCTAGCTTATGGTAATAAAGTATTGATTTCAGCATTATTTAACACGAAACTGTCAGTTCTTAAATGTGTTCATTTCAGACACTGATAACAAGAAGTGGTAGGCCATCCTTTGCCTTATCTCTAAACATTAGGAGAGAAGTCTACTAAGCCTTACTTACAGAGATCTGTCGTGCAATTTTGCAATAATATTCTGTGGTCACAGCACCAACATTTTTTTCTTCCTGACCACTCCGTGGCATTTTCTGTTATAACCATTTCTTGATAAAGTAAATCAAGTGTGGTTACCATACTATGAGAGGTTTGCCATTTGCATTGCAAAGAAATGGCGAGTTCCCCAAAACTAAATGACTCTATGCTAAGAAATGAACAAATTGCACATAGCGAAAGATCCTTTGTCCAAACGAAGTATCTTTATACAACGAACAGTCACTTTTCCTGGAAAGATGGATTAATCAGACTAGTTACACTTTCTAAGACTTATTTCCAAACAGAACAACGCACTCAAGGTAATCTTCCAGACTTAAATAAAATTCACGGTACTTAGTTGAGTGAGTAAAGTCAGATCACCCAGATCAGCTGGTGCTGATTGGTTATTCAGATATGGGAGAGACTTTAGCCTCTAGACATCACCTAACCCAACATTGAAGGATACCGCTGTGAACCTTCATATTCACACTGTGCAGGTTTATGACTATAACTCACATTGGCGTAATAGATGTTACCTGAAAAAAATGTCAAAACACAACACGAATGAAATCAACGACTTTCTTGGCAACGTGTTGAGCAAAAATCGCAGTAAACAAAAGAAAAGTTAAATTTCCGCGTTAAATAAGAAGGTAAAACAATACAAGGAATACCTGGATATTACATTAGCTTTAGGATGTTATTGTTGCGATGGTTTCCGAGGTTGAAGTAACTACACTCGTCTGTTTCACTCGACATTGACAGATTACGTCATTAATGAATCTCGTTGTTTTTTTCGGTAAAACGTCATCCATCACGTTCATGCAACTAGAAACTATAAAACCAGCTGCTCTGTATCAAAGGATACAATACAAGGATGGTCTTAAAGCTTTTTTGTCCGACATACAGAGTACAATATTTATGGTTATTTTACCTTTCGATGCCAGGTTAAACTGGTGAATTGTTTTTGTTTGTTTTGGAATTTCGCACAAAGCTACTCGAGGGCTATCTGTGCTAGCCGTCCCTAATTTAGCAGTGTAAGACTAGAGGGAAGGCAGCTAGTCATCACCACCCACCGCCAACTCTTGGGCTACTCTTTTACCAACGAATAGTGGGATTGACCGTCACATTATACACCCCCACGGCTGGGAGGGCGAGCATGTTTAGCGCGACGCGGGCGCGAACCCGCGACCCTCAGATTACGAGTCTCACGCCTTACGCGCTTGGCCATGCCAGGCCTAAACTGGTGAAACGTTGTTAACTATAAATATCTGCATGCTGGTCCGGCATAGCCAGGTGGTTAGATATCAGTTCGAATCCCTGTCACATCAAACATGCCCCGCCTTTTCAGTCGTGGGGGCGTTATAATGTGACAGTCAATCCCACTATTAGTTGGTAAAAGAGTAGCCCAAGAGTTAGCGGTGGGGGGGGGGGGGTGA
Source organism: Tachypleus tridentatus (assembly GCF_004210375.1). Lineage (NCBI taxonomy): Eukaryota > Metazoa > Arthropoda > Merostomata > Xiphosura > Limulidae > Tachypleus > Tachypleus tridentatus. Next base: position 163,588,541 of record NC_134830.1, on the reverse strand, counting down.
TGGCTATCTGCCTTTCCTCTTGTCTTACACTGCTAAATTAGGGACGGCTAGCGTAGACAGTCTTCGTGTAGCTTTACATGAAATAAAAAAACAAATAAACTGTGTAATTCATTAATAAACAAATTGTAAGATATACATAAAAAGTTGATTTCTTTTATTATTTCGAAAGAGAGTTTGCAGTAAAACGACTAAACAGATAATGCTGATAGAAACTTTCGTATATAGAACATAAAAAAAGACCACACAAGTTACGGTGCAGAAAACAAAATACAAGATATTCTAACTGCGGGTTTCAAGCGACCATCAAGTTTATGAGATTCTCTTTAAATCACAAACAAGACAGACTGTATAACCTGTGACTATAGGATCACGTTACAAAACATAGTTATGTGCAGTCAACAACTGTATTCGAAGGCTTCTTTATTACAAAAAAATGCTTTTTAAACCACGTAAAATGCTGTACAAAGCACGTACCATCAGCCAAGAATAAACTTGTTTATGTCGTTTAATTTTCAAAGTGTGGCCAAAAATATATTTATGACGAAACAATGGAAACGTAAACGAGTTCACGAGTAAGTACGTGCTGTTCAGACTTGAGAAACGATAAATGATATAAACTTATCGAAACGTTGCATATCTGTAATAAAGCTTCCTTTGCTGCCCGTTCAAGCCGTTTCCATCCTTTGTTTTATTTTCAGATGAGTCTATTTTGGTTTGAATTTCGCGCAAAGCTACATGAGAGTCATTTATGCTGGCCGTCCTTTATTTGACAGCGATAGACTAGAAGGGAAGACTGTTAGTCAACACCAGCCATCGTTAACTTTTGAGCTACTGTTTTACCAAACGAAAAGTAGGATTGTCCGTTACATATAACGTTTTCATGGCTGAATGGACGAACATGTTCGGTAACGGAGATAAGTAGTCGCGACCCGCGGGTTGCGAGTCGAGCGTGCTCACCACCAGACCATGCCTGGCCCTCTTCTATTTTAGAACTCAATTTCCTCAACCAGAAAGCTTCAGCTAATCCGGTCATAGCATCTCGGACATAACGAGAATACACGAACTTAGCACCCTTGTAATACAAGGCTTAAACAAATGTACTGATTTCAACACCCAGCTCATTCCTGGTTTTCTAGGTGAAAAGTATCATTTTAAATTTATTAATGTATACCATTTTAGAACCGGTTTATTAACTGGTTATGCACACGTCTTTCAGAAACGTTTTTATAGCTGTTGGTAATAAGACATCTTCAAAGGCTAATTCTATGTACCAGAAACTGCATATTGTACGGGTCCGGCATGACCAAGCATGTTAAGGCGTTCGACTCGTAATCCGACGGGCGCGGGTTCGAATCTCCGTCACATCAAACATGCTCGCCCTTTCAGCCGTGGGGGCGTTATAATGTGACGGTCAATTCGTTGGTAAGAGAGTAGCTCAAATCATATAAAGGTTAAACATTGATCAGTGATGTCGAGAAAACCCACTTGTAGAGAAGTATTTATGTAAAAACGACTCGTTTGGGTTGAGAAAATATTTTACATAGAAGAGCGAACAACGTTTCGACCTTATTCGCTCTTCTATGTAAAATATTTTCTCAACCCAAACGAGCCGTTTTTGCATATAAATTTCTCAACAAGTGGGTTTCTCGACATCACTGATTAATAGTGATTAATAGTGAAATCAGTTTTGATACGGATACATTTTCTCTCAAAATAATGATCTAGTTTACTTTTCATGCCCAGTAATTGTAAAGCTATAAAATCATAGTGTACAAATGAAGAGAAATTACATTAATTAAAAAGAAATAAAAATTAGCTAAACCTCAATCCATTATAGCCGTGTGCAAATAACCTTTGTTATAAGAAGCAATTAGAATTTTTGTGTGCCCCCCAGGCAAATTTCCATCTCTAAAATCCGGGTTTCGATACCCGTGGTGGGCAGAGCACAGATAGCCCATTGTGTAGCTTTGTGCTTAATTCAAAACAACAACAATAGTATTTTTGTACGTGAATTGTGGGGAGTTCACGTTAATATCTATCGTTACGAATCTGAAATTTCAAAATTATCTGGTTCGATATTTCACAAGAAGGGCCCGGCATGGCCAAGCGTGTTAAGACGTTCGACTCGTAAGTCGAGGGTCGCGAGTTCGAATCCCGGTCGCACCAGACATGCTCGCCCTTTCAGCCGTGGTAGCGTTATAATGGTAAAAGAGGAACCCAAGAGTTGGTGGTGGGTGGTAATGACTATCTGCCTTCCCTCTAGTCTTACACTGCTAAATTAGGGACGGCTAGCACAGATAACCCTCGAGTTGCTTTGTGCGAAATTCAAAAACAAACAAACAATCGTAAGCCATCTTGTGGTGAGATATCAAGGATTTTAGTACTGACATTTAAGGTCATTTTGTGTTTAGCCTGCTTACCCTAATCTGAACGGAAAAATTGATCAGACATATTGTTCAAGTTTATAAAAAAAATGTGAGTAGTTTTCATTCTTGTCTGCAAGGTGGCGCTTTTATGACATTTTGTTTGACGTAGCCCTTGTGTAGCTTTGCGCGAAATTCAAAAACAAACAAATTTCAGAACAAATAAATTAAGTAATAATAATAATTTTTCGCATGATATAAATTATCCTATATTTTTTAATGGCATCAAAATAACCGTCAAAATGTCATAGCTCGTGACCTAGTGGAGTTACTATCGAAGATAGTGGAATGAATTTCACTATTTTATTTGTAAAAGGACATACGTTTGTAATTAGTCCCGGTGGTCAGTTTGTATTTCTTTTAACAGATCATTGCAATGTATGTATAAATATATATATAAACGAATTTTTTAGCTTTTATATTTGCATTTATTACACGTATGACGTAATATGTTGCTGAGTGTACATACAGGGTGGTTCGTAAGTCCCTACCCATCCATATATCTTATGTATCCAGTGTATCTGTGTGTTGTCCCTCATTCTCGCTGTATAATATTATGCGACGCCATGTTCTGTGAGACAGTTTCCTCAACATAGCAGGGGTTATTGTTCCAAATGCCGCGCTAACAGCTGCCTTCAGCTCATCATTAGTATTATAACGTTGTTTATAATAACATATGGATGGGTAGGGACTTACGGGCCACCCTGTATATATTGTTTTAAGCATAAATCAACGTGCTTTTAATTTAGGCTGCGTTGTAAATGTTTTTTTATCTTCTGCAGTATAACCACAATGGCTTAGGTTACACAGTGTTTATTTAGTAAAACGTTTCAATTAAACAAGTTTAAATATAATAATGTAATAAGATTAGATGTAGGTCAACCATAGCAAAAGTTGGATTGAAAAGTGAAATGTCGAATCTTCATTTTGTATTTCTTTACAGGATATTGTATTTTTTACTCACTGTAACCAGTTGTTATTTCAATAATACTGTATCTTACTACAAGACATACTGAAGTAAATATTATTTCTTAAACCTTGACCACAGTTTAGTCCTTTTATTTCAATTAATTATGTATTAGTTTAAATGCACAGCATTCACGTCTGAAGGCTGATACAGCTTTTAAGAATTGTTAATTTTGTTTGTTCAGTTCAACATTGTTGGTGTAGTTCACGTGTTCACGTGGAGATGCAACGTGACTTGCGTTAGCTTTACCTCTAGCGCCGTCTATAAAACTTTGCCTCATTGGTCAGGCTACAGTTATGTCATACTGGTAATTTTCGAGATAGCTTAAGGTACGCGTATAAGAACGTGTACACTTATCCAATCGCATGACTTATTAATTGTGGTGTTTGTTAGTACGAGTGTTAACGTTGTTGCTTTATAGTTTTATCTACGTTCGGTTTTATGATATAGTTATCAGTGTTGCTTGCTGGTCATATTTCGTCAGGATTTTTGCCCAGATTATTCAAACCAAAGCAAGTATGTAATCGCCCACTTATTGTTTTAGAATGTGGGTCTGAGATCTCATGCCCTTGTGGAGGCGTTTGGGAGAATTACTTTTGAACTGAACTCTGCATTAGAACTGCTGTACTTCTGCTGGTTCATTTTATAAAATAATCGGAATTAGGAAAAAAAAATGAAATTCTTCCCCACTTACAAATTACAGGGGCATGAAACCACAAGACTTTCTGAATTTCAATTAGTTTTTTTGACAGATTGTATAACTTTTGTGGTTAAAACAAAGTGTAATTATTGTATATAGGTATTACAAGAAATATTGACGTTCATGTTGATTTTTTGCATTTGGTGTATTGGACTAGTGGCTGATGCGATACTTGTAAATATGATGTTAGCTTTTAGTAGACACTTGAAGTATGTTAAGAAAGTGGTTAAACTTAAAGTAGCAATTAAGGCGTTGCAATCCATGTGTGGCTTACAAAAATGATAATATTATTGAAACTAAAACAAAGTAAAAAAACTGCATACATGATTCCAGTGGCATTTAATTTGTTTCTAAAAAGTAGGTCGGGTTTCTGATAAATGTATTGTACAAGTTGCTTTCTGTCGTTCTTAGATCGATATTTAATGTGAATGATGTAGGTGTGTAGGATGCATCCTAAAGTAAAGTGAAATCACGTATAGCCAACGTGATCAAGTTATGTGATATAAACTTGCGAAAATAACTCGCTAATCAGAAGTAATTTGATTTTGTTTTTAGTTTGTGTCTTTAAAGTTAAGCTTACTTTTACTACTTTGTGTGTGTGTGTACCGCATCAATTTACTAAGGATTTAGTACAACTACGGACGTGAGATAACTTTAAATCCCCAATGATTTGGGATTGTGATAATACTACCCGTTGCTTGCGAGTTTTATATTCGTATATCATATATTTGATATTAAAACTTACACATATAATACGTTATTTTTTTTAATACTGGTGTATCTTGCCTAATTTCAGAAGTGTAGTGCTGTTTGTTATGAGTATTCTGTTATAGTGCTTTAATTCTGCACTCAGTAACTAAAAATGTAAATGTAGAATCCAAGGAATCTCATTTATCACTTACTGTTAACGTAAACGGAATTTCGTCTTGGATACCTGGGCTAAACTGCAAGTTTACAGATCCCAAAGGTTTAGGAGTAGCCATCCATTATTTAAAACTACTGAGCAGGAAGAGAAAAACTAGACCCCAATATCTGCTGTTTGCAGATACTTTTAACTGAATGTATGTATAACATAATAGCATGATCTACTGGGACGGTATGGGACTTATTGGTCCATCTCAACTATCCCATCCTCTAAAGTAAACTAAAAATTATTACTAATTAAAAAAAAACAAACTTAAAGCCAGCTTTGTCAATGTATGCCTTAAGAGACTGGTCAACCATTACATTAAGGTCCTTTTCTTTCATAACACTGTTATTTCCATTCATATTATACTTATAATTGAAATTATGATAACTTACATGCAATATCTTGCATTTATTTAACTAAAACCCATCTTATATTTATCTCCCTAACTTACTAAATTATCTAAATCATTTTGTAAATCAGCATCATCCTTCATTTGTAACAACCCTCTACTTTCTTCCATCCAGCTATCCAGTTTGTTAACTTTTACCAACACATACAGAGATAATTGTTTTTACGAGCCTTTTATGTGACACCTTGTCAAATGCTTTCTGAAAACCCAGATACATCAAAACTATATCATTATCTTCATCTACATAAGCAGTAATCTTTTCAAAGAATGTCAAAAGGTTTGTAAGGAAAGATTTTCCATTGAGTGAAATCATGCTGACTATCCAACCAATAAAATTCCAAACTTTGTTGTATGACTTTGAAAAGCATCTTTTAACAGACTTTCCAAAACTTGTTGCAAAACTGAGTTAACACTAATGTGTCTTAAAATTACTGGAAAATTTTTATCACCTTCATTAAAAAGAGGAGTTATATTAGCCAACTCCCGATCCTCTGGTACCTGTCCACTGGTCTCATGTTGGTACAGCAGTAAGTCTGTGGAGTTGCAATGCTAAAATCAGGGGTTCATTTCCCTCAGCAGATACTTTGATGTGGCTTTGCTACAAGAAAATACACACACCTGTCCACTATTCAAAGACTGACAAGAAAACAGTAGTAAGTGGCTCACTTAACCAATCTTTAACATCTTTCAAAACCTTGTGAAAATATTATCTGGAGCAGGAGCCTCTTTGTTCTTTAAATTTCAGCATTAATGCAGTCATATGATTTCCGTTCATCAACTGTTCAAGATGTGGAATACTGTTTAAATCTTCATCAGTAAAAACTGAAATAAAAGGAAAGTTTTATTACCCATCTATCTTTACATCATCAGATACTAATCTTCCTTTATCATTTCCCCTTGATGTGGATTCCTGTACATGTTTGCCATGCATGGTGACCTGTGAAAGGGAGGAGAGGATCCTGGTGGTTGAGGGGTCCAACCCTAACACACCACTTTGGCCTTGAATTCCTGTAGATGGGTGGTCTTGGGGTGGACCCACAAGATCATTCGGCTAGTCCATTTCGGCCAGGGTCAGGTGAGTGCCAGCATAGGACATCCTCAACAGGTGTAGTGGACATTATGTTTGATACTGATGTTTGGGTATAGTGCTAATAAAGCCCTGGCATCACTGCAATTATCTTATATGGCACTGTAGTGTGTCCCCTCATAGGACCGCATGGTGGGCAGGGTCAGTGGGCACTGATTTTTTTTTTTATTGTGGATACCCTTCAAATAAAACAAAACAAAGCATGACAGTATAGAGAAAAATCCAACTACTGGCAAACGACCTCACATTGATGACTCTGTACAGTCAAACTCACAACTTGAATCTGTCCTGCAATTTTTAATTTTACGTTCTTTAACTGAAAAACCCTTAGGGCTTGCTGGCTCTCCCAAATTGGTAAAAAAATTATGGTCCAGGGACATTTTAGTGGAAATATCTTCATCACAACATTCCAAACTCCTCCTTAAATCAAAGGCCATTGGGGATATACCCATTGAGGTTACTCCTCATTCCACTTTGAACTCTTCCAGAGGAGTTATAGTTGAGAGGGATTTAAAGACCATTCCTGAATCAGAGATTCTTGCAAGTTTCACCAGCCAAGGTGTTACAGCTGTTCATCAAATTTTTATTCATAGAGACGGAAATATGGAGCTGAAAAATTTGTATCTCCTTGGGTCGTACCATCACTGTTTGCTCTCTGTACCCCTGGAAAAATTATCATTCCTCAGACCTTGATGCCCTCATTGAGCAACTGCCAACCTCCTTTTCAATTTTTGGGGATCTTAATGGGTATAATCCCCTCTGGGGCAGTTCTAGTATTGATGTGAGGGGTCATGCAAAAGAACATATGCTCCTAAATCACAACCTGTCTCTCTTCAATACTGGCTCTTACATTTATTTTCATGCACCACATCAGTCATTTACTGCTATAAATCTTTCTATCTGATCCTTTTGCTTTTCACTTGCTTTTTTTTGGGAGGTTGACATCAATCCACGGGGTAGTGTTAATTTTTCTGTCATATTAAGAGAGATTGGATGTGGCCAGTGCCACCTGACCTGTGTGTCTCATTGGAAGTTGGACCAGGCAAACTGGCCCTCTTTCACTGCCCTCTCAGAACTTGATCTTGCCATCTTATATAAATCATTGATAGATGATTGCATAGCAGCAGTAACTAACTGTATTGTCCAAGCAGCTGCTCAGTGTATCCCCAAAACCTAGCCCTTGGTGGAATTCTGCTTGTTATATAACATAAAAAGCTCAGAAATGTGCTTGGGATAAATTTCGTAGATACACACGCTTTCAAATCGCATTGCACTTCAGCAAACCCATGCACAGGCTCAGTGAGTTAGATGTCAAAGCCAGAAGGAATCTTGGATTAAATACACCTCCAACATTTCTTCTACCACCAGTTCAATAGTCATATGGGACAAGATCCGGAAGGTGAGTGGACGGTACACTTCTGCCCCCTCTCTATCTTAATATTCAATGGCCGTAAAGTTGCTGATGCTCAGAGCAAGGCCAATACTTTTGGTGATTATTTCTCTCATGTACCTAGATCTTTAAACTCATCTCCTTCCTTCTTAGCAATTAAAAAAATAGGAGTGGAACATCTGCCTCTTTCCTTTTCGACTGATCATCCCTATGACTACAAATGCCCTCTTACACTGGTGGAACTCAAACTTGTGCTTCATGGATCTGGCAGTACATCAGTTGGACCTGATAATATACATTATGAGATGCTACGCCACCTTTCTTTTGCCTCTCTTACTATTTTCCTGGCTGTCTTTAAATGGATATAGCAGGAGAATGTTTTTCCTGATGCTTGGTGCCAAGCTATTGTACTCCCTATTCTTAAACCTGGAAAGGATCCAAAGATTCCTTTGAATTACCATCCAATTGCTTTGATGAGTTGTCTCAGTAAGACCTTAGAGAGGATGATTAATGTTCATCTTGTTTGGTTCCTTGAATCAAACAACCTTCTCTCACCCACTCAGTGTGGGTTCTGAAGACAACGCTCCACAATAGACTACTTAATTCTCCTTGAAACATCAGTCAGTGAAGCCTTTTTGAAGTGACAACATCTTATTCCTTTTGTTTTATTTAGAGAATGCTTATGATACAACATGGAGATATGGCATCTTGCAAGACCTTCATTCATACAGATTGCGTTGTAATTTGCCACTTTTTATTAAATATTTTCAATGAACTGCTGACTCCAGGTCCATCTGTTTTTCCCAAAGGAACTTGGAGTCCTTCAGGGCTGTGCCCTGAGTGTCACTTTTCATTATAAAGATTATTGCCATCAGTGAACAGCTACCCCTATAGTTGCAAATGGTCTTTTTGTTGATGACTTTCACATTTCATGTCAGTCATCAAACATGAGGTTTATTGAGGAGCAGCTACAAACTGCGATTAATCGTGTACTTAAGTGGATCACAGCAAATGGTTTTCAACTTTCTCTCCCTAAAACTGTGTGTGTACATTTCTGCCACCTATGGGATATTCATCTGGATCCAGAATTTTGTATTGATGATGATGTACTTCCTGTTGTTCCTGAGGCAAAGTTCTTACGTCTCATATTTGACTGTAAATTAAACTTTGTTTTCCCATACCGAGCAACTTCGTGTCAAATGTATATAAGCACTGAACATCCTCTGTGCCCTCTCTTCCACCTCTTGGGGAGCGGATCAATACTCCATGCTTAAAATTTATTGTGCCTTTATCCGTTCCAAATTTGACTATGGGTTTATGGTTTTGCCAGAACCTTAGCACTGAAAATGCTGGATCCTATCCATCATCAAAGGCTTTGGCTTTGCACTGGGGCCTTTTGTACTTTTCCAGTCCAAAGTTTGTATGTGGAGTCCCATGAACCATCTCTGTATATTTGCCATTTGCAACTGTCTCTTATGTATGCTACTAAACTTTGCTCTTTACCACAGCATCTTACTTGGGGTTGTGCTTTCCATCCTTAGTGGGCCACACTTTTCTATAATAGAAAACCTACCATTGTTCCTTTTAGCCTTCGTATTCGGGCACAATCAGAAAAATTGGATCTATCTTTGAATAGCATAGCAGTATCAACAGTTCAGTCTCTGAACTGTGACATATCTTTGAGTCATCTGAGGAAGGCCGGTATTCCTGATTCGAAATATCACTCTTTATTTGCTGAACATCTTTCAAACAATCCATCCATTCCTTTATATATAGATGGTTCAAAATCAGGTGACTCTGTTGGTTCTACCATTTTTTGTTACAGTTTGGTTGTTGCACACAGAATCCCCTCTACAGTTTCTGTGTTCACTACTGAATTGTGTGCTATTTCTCTTGCCCTGAATCATATTGATTCACTCAGCTCTGTTGGCCCTGACATCATTCTATGTTAGTTACGATCCTGTTTTTATCAATATTTTAGATAAACTGGCCCATCTCTCTATATCATCTATCTCTGTCCAGTTTTTTGGATACCAAGCCATGGTTGATATTCGTGGAAATGAGCTAGCTGACAGAATGGCAAAGTCAATCTGCTCTGGTTCTATCACCATCGTCCCTGTTCCGTACATGGACTATGGTCCACTTATTAAAACCTGACTATACACCAGTTGGCAGTCGACCTGGAGTGAGCAACCAAATAATACCTTTTTTCAAATCAAGCCTTCTTTAGCTCTTTGGTCATCTTGTTTCTGTAAAGATCAAAGGGAAGAAGTTGTTTTGGCCAGGTTACACTTGGTTACAGGTTTTTAACTCACCACTTCCTTTTATCTGGTACTGATGTACCTATGTGTTGTCTGTGGCACCCAGGTCACAATCATACGTATTTTATTGTCATGCCATCATTACAACCAAGAACAATGACACCATTTTAAACATATTTTTAAGGTAGGTTTGCCCTTGACATTTGCCAATGTAATAGGTGATACTGGCCACCTCGCTTAAGTTTTTACATTTTTAAGAGCCATTGGTCTTTTTAACTTAAGGTTTTTATTGGACTACACACTGTTTTATCATGATTTCTTTTACACCGGTGACTGACAGCAAGATTGAACTTAATGCTTTAGTCTTCCTGGTGGATCTTAATTTTACATATTTTATGTATTTTTACCGTAATTTCCATATTCCATTATAATATACTACATCTTGCTTGGCACAAATAGCCTAGTAGCTTTTGTCAATAAACATGAAATACCTACCTACCTATCTTCGTCATTCCTTGAAGGGATGTACATTCATCCTAACACTTTGTTTTCACTTAATGTATTCAAAGAAATTCCTACCTTTAATTTTTACATTTTCAAACAAATTTTCTCATGTATTCTTTGTGATATATCACAAAGATGTCAATAAGATATATAGATATATAAGATATATATATATATATATATCAATAAGATATATCACCCTTATGTCAATAAGGGTATTGATTCAAAATAGCACTTAACCTTACCAAAACAAAACACTGGCACTAAACAGTGCATAGCTGGAAAGCAAATTGATGTAAAAGAAATAGGATGGCAAAGATAGTAAATGGCTGAAGACAAACTTTCAGATGGTAGATGAAAAGAAAGTATACAATGTGAAAAGATAAAGTAGATACAACAATACAAACAGTGGAGATATTCTTACAATTCATTCTGCTGTCTGTCTTCTTCATCTCTAAAAGAAAGTTACTTCTTTTATTGTTCTGGAAGCTAGTTTATGATTTTCTTTGTTATTTGGTTACCCACAGAAATTGCAAGAATAGTGGACACAACACAAATATTATTAAAAAAGAAAAAAATGAACATTATCTTAGTGACAAAATAATATACAATACCAAAACCATTAATTCAGTTCCTAATGAACTTGGTATATTTTTCACTATGATGTAAAAATAATACACTATATGTGCTTCATAACTGTTATTGCTTGGAATTATCTGTGTGCAACACTTACTTGAGTAGGTGCTTTGGTGTATGAGTGCTGTGGATTTCGGTATTCTTTTCATCTCGCAATTTCTAATTGATTCATGAGAAGAAAGCTGTTATGGGATTGTTTTTTTTCATGAAATGGAGGGGCTCATTCGCATTGTCTTTACTCCTTGATCGTCACGCTCGGGAGACATTTTTAAGATGTAGAAACTTGTATGATACTGTAAAGTGCATAAAAATCTGAAGTTATCCATTTTTATTGCACTCTTTTGAGTGTATCCTGACTTAAAAATTGGATCTTCCAATCTAGAGTTCAGTGTGCTAACAACTAGCCACACTAAACCTTATGTATTAGAATTTTGTGGTTAATAAACTAACTTGCATATTGATGCCAATTACCAAACTAACTTTTCTAGAGTCTTCTAGAAATATTTTGGAAAGTGACAATTTTTCACTTTTATTATTTTTATTTTGTATAGCCTTTCGCTTGTACATGAGTTTATTGGTTTAAAATGATTGGTGGTGCATTTTCAAACTAAATTTTTTTTTTTTCAATTTGCTATATTTTCTTCAGAATACTTGTTTTGAGGGGGGAGCTGCACTTTTCAGGCCATGGGTCACTGGTTTGCCTGAGGACTCTGACAGGATCTTTGAAATTGATTCTCTGCAAAGCTTACAGGTTTTTAAAATTTAATGTTATAAAAAATAACTAAAAGGCACAAAATTAATTGCACTTGACTCGTAATCTGAAGGTCAGAGGTTCGAATTCCTATCACACCAAACATACTCGCCATTTCAGCCATGGGGGTGTTATTATGTGATGGTCAGTACCATCAGTAAAAGAGTTGGCGGTGGGTGGTGATGACTAGCTGCCTTCCCTGTAGTCTTACACTACTAAATTAGGGACGGCTAGCACAGATAGCCCTCAAGTAGCTTTGTGCGAAATTCCAAAAAAAACAAACAACAAATACTAAAAAAAAATTTAGTCTGGGTGTCACATTCAATCACCTTTTTCTCAGCTCTAGTTTTATTTAAGTATTACTATTATTTCCTTATGTTGGAATACAGCAATATATCGTGTTACAGTTGCGTTTTTTCTATATCCAGTACTTGTGTTACCTTAGTAGTTGCTTTAATTTTACTATACTGCTTGAAACACAATATCAGTTTAAAAATTTGTTTCCCAATGTGATATATATAATTACTGACCTTTATTAATAACTTATTATTTGAGAATTTGTAATTATTCAATATAATGTGTTTATCTTCTGAGATTGATAGATGGATTATAAACGTTTTGTAAAATAGTAATTTATAAGTACAATTTAATAAACATCGGAACTTTCTTGTTGCAAGTTTTTGCAGTTCAGCAGAATGATGGTCAAATTGATGTTTGGTATAATGTTTTAAACAATTTTCTCAAACTTAACTTTGGTTCCAAATGCCGATGTTCTCTAATAATTTCCTTACTCAAAATTTATATAAATTCATCCTCCTGAAATCAGACTCAGAAATCATAAAACTGACTGTTACGTAACCACTAAAACAGAAATTTACTGGTTAAATAAAAAATCTAAAAATGTAGGTTTCGTAACCACCGAAACAGTAGTTTACTTTTTATTATCATTATTCATAAATTACTTTTTATTGAATATTCAGTACCCGTCATAACATAAAAACCCAGTGCTATGTATATAGTTTAACTATATACTTTACAAAAGTTATGGCCGACCCTGGCCTAGTATTTTGCGCACCTGACCTTGTCCAGAGTACGCGTCATTTTATCGTCGAAAATTGTTTTGTTTTTTAATATTTAAGATTGTGGTTACGTAATGATAATGACCTTACTTTTCACTTAGACAGAAGTACCTCAAGAACTAACTGTGGGTGCTGTTGATCAGCTGCCATCCGTCTGATCTGTTAGTTCATAAATACTTGCTCGGCTATTTCATGTAAACAGTTCGGTGTTGTTTCTATATATTTGATATGAACCATTTTATGTAGATAGTTCGGTGTTATTTCTATATATTTGATATAAACCATTTTATGCAGACAGTTCGGTGTTATTTCTATATATTTCATATAAGTATTAGAATTAGTATTTTGTATATTTTTCAAAGGTGTGGCGATATAGCGATATGTAAAAAGTTGTTTTTGCTGTTTTGAATTAAGCACAAAGCTACTCAGTGGGCTATCTGTGCTCTTCCCACCACGGGTATCGAAACTCGATTTTTAGCGTTGTAAGTCCGCAGACGAACCGCTGAGCCATACTGAGTGGTACATGTATTCATTTATTTTATCAAAAACATTACAATCAAAGTAACGGAACAAATTAACAATAACAAAACAGATATTAACTTTTGCATTTTACTTCTCTTTCCACCCGCCAATTTGTTGACCAAACAAGAGAATATGAAAAGACTTAAGTATTAAGTACCTCCATAAGAAATGCTAGTAATATAGGTAATAAATTACTGACAAGACTGTCGAACTTTGTAACAAACCATTGGTAAAACTTGCGTGTCTAGACACGTATCGTGTAGACCAATGAGATACGAACACATAATACTTTCTATCCATCACACATCTTTGTATAATCCTGAAACTTTAGTTGTTAAGTAGCATTGAATTGTATTTGATATATTAAGTTTACTTCTAATGATCCCCCATATAATATTTGTTAAGGGAAAGAAATCGTAGAATGTTGCTCCCATGTGCCTACAAACCTATGTAGTGTATGTCAGAACGGCTGGTATGGGTATTAACACTTTTACTGATAAGGAGAGAACAACGTTTCGACCTTCCCAGGTCATCTTCAGGTTCAGATGCTTAACGTTGTTTTCTCTTTATCAGTAAAAGTGTTGATACCCATATCAGCCGTTCTGAAATACATTTTTAATTCAAGTGAGTTTCTTGTCATCAAGAAACCGATGTAATGCTTGGACTTGCGCACTCAGTAACCACAGGCATCTGCAGGAACGGGCAAGTGAGGGCATTTTCTTCCCTTATATTTTACGAATAAATTGCACGTATTAGTAATAAAGTGAACTTAACATAGTAGTTAAATTAAGTATTTCTCGTTTTTTTTTAAATTAAAACTGTAAACGTATTTGCATTTAAGCATATATAACACGTTATTTAATTGCACTGTAAAAGCTGATCCGATATATACTTTATACCCTCTCCTAAAATATTTTTGTGGGCGCCCATGCTGGTAGATGCACAATTACCGTAAAATTAAAACATGTTTCAACAAACAGAGCTGTCTCAGTACTGTGTTTCGACCAGAAAGTATAGCTGTGCTGAAGTTTCATCTGGCCTAATACTTCACATAAAGCGTATTTACTTGTATATATGATAACTGTGTTACACCACTTGCGCGTGCTCCTCCTAATGTATACAAGTACAATAATTAATGTTTTCTAATAAGGCACAATATCAATTAGCTATGCCTCATAAAATCCACCTGCAACTTTGCCCCAAATTTCAAAATAGTTATTACAAATTTAAAATGACTTAAAATTAATATATCTAATTTACTTTAAAATGTGAACGATTCCAGAATATTTCCATATATATTAGCATTGGCATTATTTTTGAAATAATATATTATATGAGGGCGAAAAACACGATACAAATTAGCAAAAATAGTCAAATTATACATTTAATAAATCTAATTATTCACTTTATCCAATTCGTCTTGAAAGAGGCTACATCATCCCTAGATTTATTTAAGAATAGATAATATTTTTAAGTATATTATTTTTAGGTTTTAGCATTATTTTGAAGCCTTTAAGACACATTTCGTGAAAATAAATGGGACTTAAATTCTGATTTTTTTTTTCCTTTAATAGTCATAATGTTTAGTACATGATTATATAGCCCATGATGACGAGAAACCCACTATACATAAACATGTATTGAAAAAACAGTTAGGCCCACGGTTTAAATATGCTTCGTTTGCGAAGAACGAGTTTAATCGCTAAGAAATAAACATAATAACGTAGATCCCCGAAACATTACGTATCTTTATCGTAATAGTACTTCTTTAAATACAGGATTTCCAGAATAATACAAAACGAAGTCTAATCACATACTGAAATATGTAATTCCAATTGTCTTAGGCCTAATATTACTTAAAGCATTTATTAAGTAGAGCCTATATTTGATAAAGAGTTAACATTGCAACTTGTGTACATTTTTTGCTTTGGTAAAATTTAGCCCTAACTAAACTATACTTAATACAGTAAGTAAGCGTAATGTTTTTATTTTATCTAACGTTGCACTTTTGTAAGCTTTTAATACGTTTTTGTACAAAACGCCTACTGAAGTTGAGTTTGTTTACATACGTTGAAAGAAAGTGCGCACATACGCGTGTTTAGATCGTAAGGTTCGTGCTTGTTCGCGGGGAAAACAGAATCTGAATATTGCTATAATTGGTTTCTTTTGTTGAAGGTAGTGGTTGGTTGGTTTGGTGTTTTATGGCGCACGCTTTGTTAATACTTGGGAAAAAAAAATTGATACAATTGTGGAAGGGAAGAATACGTGAAATAGGGACAAACAAAAGCAAATTATTTTACGCGTCTTGATACTATAATTAAAAAAAGAAATTATAACTTCACTTTATCGATATTTTAGTCAAAGGTTACGATAATCCAGAAGGACAAGATTGTTATGTAAAAACTGTAGTGTATGCAGGTTAATTTCTTATGCAGTCCTTCTTTTTTACACTTATTTTAAATTTAAATACAACATGCTCGATATTCCACTTAGTAGGTTTTTTGTTTCACAACAACAACAACACAATTTAAAATATATATCTGTTTAAAACTTAACTCTTCTTATCTTTGGCTTGTGTGGTACAGTACATACTTAGTACGCGAGAGGTCGAAAATTTATTCCAGTCTGTATTATTTATATATTTTCCCTAA
This sequence comes from Tachypleus tridentatus, assembly GCF_004210375.1. NCBI lineage: Eukaryota > Metazoa > Arthropoda > Merostomata > Xiphosura > Limulidae > Tachypleus > Tachypleus tridentatus. The sequence continues at coordinate 163,572,251 of NC_134830.1, read as the reverse complement.
GCAGTGTTCTAGTAGTCAAATAATTTTAGCACATACATCGTGCGCCAAGCACAAATTTATATCCAAGACGAAGATTACGTTATTCGATCTTTCATTGTTTCGGAATCTCCAACAATTAATATTTATTAAATTAATTTAAGACATTTGATACATCCGGCAACTACTGAGTTCATGAAACATGAAATAATAGGTCATAATAATGATACGATCTAAAATAAATAAGAGATTATTTAAAAGAACAAACAAACAACGAAACCCTGAATACTGTCATCCATAGAGCCAATAAGGAGATAAAGACCATGGAACATGGCTATATTCGTGTGGAATTCCACGTTATAACTGCGTGTAGGAAAAGAAACGTTTCATGTTAGAGCTTTTATTTTTCAATACCTAAATAAATAGACAGATAATTTTCCACTGAAGGAAATTTGCTGAGCCATTCCAAACTGCTTGGGAGCTAAGGAAACTCGTTTAAAATAGAACAGTGCTCAGGCTAGATGTGATGAAATACGTGAGACGGTCACGTGTAATGTGCACATGATTCTTCCTTTTGTATCAGTATTAAAACTTGAAATGAAGTACAATGCTCATTTTGTTTGTGAAAGCATTGGAATAATGTGTGTACGAATATAAATAACCCATATTACCGCAAGGGGCTGCTAATGAGCTTGTTATTAGTAAACAGAGATTCATACTATTTTATTTGTTACCAACGCTGCTGTTTACAGTTTGCATTTGTGTGATAATAACTAATTGGAGACTTGCAGGATTTACGTACGAAAACCATAATTTAGTCGTGAATAGACGACATTAACTTCCTTGACGTGGAACATGTAAATAACTCGTTTTTGGTGTGATTTTTATGCATACGCACAATTATAGTAATTTGTTGAGTAATTTTGGCTTTCAAAAATAGAAGTTTGAGAATAAATCCGTTTTTATCGATGTAGAGTTCAATATTTGTTCGATGTATTAAAAATTGTAAAGTTTATATTTAAATTTTTGGCGTTGCATTTATCTGAGGAACTGGATTTTTTTACTTGTTTTATAAACGTATTTTATTTATATGATTTTTTTATTTTTTTTTTCAGGTATGAAGATCGGTGATAAGGCTCCATGGAAGGAGGTAATTATTTTTGGTTGTTTATTATGTGTCGTCTTTGGTAATGTTCATCTGTCATTTTAGTTTTTAAATTCAAATTAATAACATTGTCTTTTTACCTCCACTGGTGTTATTTTCATGATTGGGTCCCTTTGGTCTAATACTTCTTCATCCTCATGTAATAATACCCATGCTTTGCTGCCTCCACTGTTTCGAGTGGGTCACTTTGGTCTAATATGGCGATAGATTCTCAACATGGTATATTTTTTCCATCGTGTAGTAATGGTTCCATCTTATTTAACGTTACTTTTGTATGTATTCCTGAGAGTTAATAAAAATATTATTTGGTTAAAATGGCTATAAACTACTTTTATTTCATTAATTTGCATCTGTTTTAAGATGTTGATAAAAAAAAAACAACGTTATATTACTAATGATGACCTCTTAAGACTTTTGAGTTTGCTGTACTGTTTTAATTCGGTCAGGTTATCAGTTTAAAATAAAGGACTGCTAGAGTAGATAGCTCGTGCAACTTTGTACAGATATCCAAAGCAAACAAACTAACTAAAGTTAAAATGAAATTCCCTGTACAACAACTTTAAATAAACGAAAGAGAAAAAGAAATATAAAACCCAACGTCAAATATTGATGTTTGCGATGACGCGGAGATTGAGTGAAACGTAATGAAGCATTGTCTGAAACCAAACTCCCCTGTACTGGTATTCTTCATGTATGACGTAGCTCCCGGTTTGTCGCAGATTTCGTACTTGTTGCTACGCTAACAGATAAGAGTCAGAACGTAAGCTTGCAGCATCTCAACAGTTTGCGGATAAAACAAATTGTTTTCTTTATTATTATTGAAGTTTGCAGATGGCGGGAAAAATATGTAAGTAGTAGTATGATTGATTACATTTTTCAAAACGTTTTTTTAACGAGAGAAGTGTGTTGTATTTATATTATATGAAACATTTTGTTTAGCGTGTCATCCGTTATAATTGGTAAAACAGATGAAAGAACATTTTTCGGATTCACACAGATGTTGGTTTAGTTTGTGGGCTTGAGTTGTACCCGTTTTATTTGATTAAATCTAAAAATAACCCACAAAAACTAATGATTTTACACAGCGAGTATTTTAAAAAGATATTTATTATATATATAAACAAGTAAGATTTTATAGCCACGAATTATGTTTAAAAGATAGCAGGTTTTAAGAGTACAACACACACATGGTTTGTGAACGGATATATTTTGTACTATCCGAGACTAATTTTCCCGTAACCGGTTAGATTTTTGTTGAGTTACGGTAACTTAAATTTGAAATCTATACCTGAACATGTTGTTCTCTTTGGTAATTTTACAAACAAGAAATAGAAACTCTGAGATGCGATAATGTTATATGTATATGTATATTATAACCATAAATTTTTAAGCCGAAATAAAACACATTAAAATTAAACAAAATATGTTGCATTTAAAAAAAAAAAGATCATAGGGTACAAACTACAATGTGGGATTATAAAATGATCCTAGGTTTTGGAGGTGACTGCGTAAGTAGGACCCACATTGCGGTGGGGATACATCGTCTGTCAGTCTTAACCTCCAATTCGCTAGTCTCACACAAGAAGATTAGAAATATATATATATATAAGACTGACTGTTGCCGCTCACCAGTGGCACAGCGGTATGTCTGCAGGCTCGCACTGCTAGGAACCAGGTTACGATACCCGTGGTGGGCAGAGCACAGGTAGCCCATTGCGTGGTTTTGTGCTTAATTTCAAAACAAACAAATATTGTTGTTGCCAGTCGCTGGTAAACTGAGTGATAGAAAAACGGCCGGACAGGCTTATTGAGTGCAAAAGATTGCGATCCAATTGACTTATTGGATCAGAAGTGATTAAAATCAGGTATATTCAACTATTATCATGTGAAAGACTGTCAGCAAACGCCATATTACAAAGTGTTTAAGTGTTTTCTTATAGCGAATCTATATTTGGCTATCTGCTGTGTCCACCGAGGGGAATCAAACCCCTGATTTTAGTGCTGTAAGTCCGTGGACTTACCGCTGTCTTAGCGGGGAACATATTGCAATTAAAATCAATTTTGGCAATGAAGAACAAAACCTATAAAAAAATTTATTTTCTGAAATTTCGGGGGAAGGGAGTACTAAAGCCCCCTAGCACCCCGTCTGTCTATGGATATTTTTGTAAAAAAACATCATCTCAAAATATATATATATATTGGAAACAATTTTGTACACGTATGTAAAAACGGCTCGTTTGGGTTGAGACAATTATTTACGTAGAGGAGTGAACAACGTTTCGACCTTCTTCGGTCATCGTCAGGTTCACAAAGAAAGAGAGAGGTAACTGACCGAAAGCTGACCACATGTTTGAAAGGAATTGTGTAATGAGTGTCGGAATGTAGAGGGCGGGCTTAGATGATGAATATACAATTTTATATTATTTTTTTTATTACTATTCATTATATTATATTTTAATATAGATATAAAGGTGTTCCTTTGTATTGGTTTATTTGGGGCTTAAGTTGTATAAGTAAGGCTTCTTTAATTTTGCGTTTGTTTATGTTTATTTCTTTATTTAGTATTTGAGTGTTTTCTATGGTTATGTTGTGTTTATTTGACTTGCAGTGTTCGAAAAAGTGTGAAGGTGACTTTTTATGTTCTTTGAATCTGGTTTCCATTTTTCTACTTGTTTCTCCAATACATAAGTCGTGGCAGTTATCACATTGTATTTTATAAATAATGTTGGTGTGGTGTTTGTCAGTGTAGTTTTTACATGCTATAGACTGAACAACGTAAAAAATTTTCTCGACCCAAACGAGCCGTTTTTACATGTATATTTCTCTACAAGTGGGTTTTTCGACATCACTGAATCTTGAATACAAGTTACCCTGAATAGTAAAGTATGTATACCAGGATTACGACTTAGTTTTAATTAGTTTAAGCACGATTTCTTCACCCCAAACCCCTGTTTTAACAAATATATTTCAAGTAACACAAACTTGGCAGAATTTACTAAATTAGATTATGCAAACCCTTGCAATGCGCGTAAGATTTAGAGTTTTTATAGCTGTGTCACATATGAACTAAAAGACCTCATGAAAAATATTTATTTCGGCCTAATAAGTTTTTTCTCTCATTTTCAGTCATCTCAGTAATGGATGGTTCTGGGTAAGTACAATATGAAGTGACCAAGTGGATTTTTATAGTGTTACATGTGATAGATTTTACGTTACATAATAAAAGTCAAATAAATGATTTGTTGAGATTTTGGTAATAGATTTAGTACTTCTAAAAAAAATGTTTCCAATTTTCTGGAAATGAGCTAAGGACTTGTACAGATTTTCAATAACTTTTTGGATAATTGTTTGGTTAAAAGTTAAAAAGCGTAGTGTATGGAATGTTTTGTCAACTATTCTGACACTTTGGGTAGAGGTCGTTTTAGTATTACTGAAAGATAGGGTTAGTAAATATGCTTGCAAAAGGAACTAAGAAATAGGCCTAGGTCTTAATCTGGGATAATATAATATTGTTCTGGAATCAGAAGAGGTTTACACAGAACTATAGAAGCAACAATCAAAAGATTTTATTGATATGAAAAACGTACGAACGTGCTATTGTAATAACATTCGCTTTTATTTCAAATTACAGCAGTCAACGGTGTTGAACTTGTTTCAAATGTTCTAATTAAAAATGATTTGTTATGGATCATGTTTATCATTCTTAGCCTCCCTAAATGTATTATTATGTCTACAGTTAGTCTGAAAACTGTGAAAATTAAAATATTGAGCTAACGATTCTCACCGGTACGATTCATTATGGTTTAATAATATGTTACAAACGTACTTGCTCGTTCGTTTGAACAAGTTGCTGACACGACTTACGACGCGATCTTCATGGGTGAACGGCAAGTACATCGATTTACAAGAAAAACACAAATTAATCTGTTTTTCAAGCGTCTTAAGTCACTAAATGACATGGTCACTGTAACTGTTTTTTTTATATTCACTTTCGTGGGCGGAATATCCAGACGAGGACAACAAAAATCCATAATGACGTTTAATATCCATAAACTTGTAATCTTCTCAGATATTGAAATTGACTTATTATAGTAGACGAGTCGGCTTTATTATGCATGAAGGAAGGTAACTAATCAACATCACCCACCGCCAACTTTCGGGGTATTATTTCTGAGTGAAATGTGCAATTAATTGTTACATTATAACACACCTATAGCTGAAAGGACGATCATGTTTTATTAAGCGATTCAAACCTGTGACTCGAAGATTGCGAAATGAGAGCTCTAACCATTAGGCCGTGCACGGCCTTAAGTAGGTATTGATTATTGTGCCCATTAATATTTAATATAACGGAAATTCAGTGGCTTTGGGCTTTTATCTGTGCATATATTTTAGTTTCAATCTGTTTTAGTGGTTTGAAAATTTAAAGCAGCAATCGCTTTGGCCTGAAAAGTATTTTGTATCCTGGATATGTTGCTGTATCAGTCAACAGCAGACAGAAAATTCATATTTTCTAGCGATAAAACAATTAACATTTAGATAGCAAGGAAGTATGGAGAAAATAACCTTAATTTATAAAAAAAAATCTACTAAATATTAAATATCACTTATTTTGATGCCAACTACTGCTTTGCACGAGCGCGTGTTTTATCACAAGTCAGATAAATGTATATAACACAAATGTTGCTCTCAGAAACGCCCGCCCTCGTAACTCGGCGATGAGCCTTAAGGCTTATAAAAGCTACAAATAAGGCCTTGATTCCTGTGTTGGGCATACCGCAGAAAGTTTCGCACCTGAAAACGTGCCTGGAAACTTGCGTGGATCTCCTGATTCTTTTAAACGTGTTTTCAGCTTCGTAGGGTTTCATTGGGATTTCTGTAATCGTAGACAGAAGTCTTGCGTATTGTTTTTCTTTTTATGAAAGTTAATACTTTAATTTCAGGAGAAAAAAATAGTCAAATTATTTTGAATTTCAAGCCACAAATTGTATAGTAAGAAACTCAATCACGTATTTTCAGTGGCCTTACCTGCGTTAAGAACGTGTAATACAACAAGGGGGAATAGGACAAAGAACAATTATTATTTATTGGTGATCAAAATTTCGTTTGGAACTTTCCACCCTGTGGTTTCGATACCACTGGTGGGCAGAGCACAGGTAGCAAGTCCATCGTGCAGCTTTGTCTTTCACTTGAAACAAACTTGCAATTGTGTGTTTCAAGACGGCTGATATGGGTATTAACACTTATTAGTAAAAGTGTTAATACCTATACCGGCCGTCCCGATATACATTTTTACTTTAAGTGGGTTTCTCGTCATCACGAAATTTGCAATTATTTGGGACTCTTTTACAATAAATTAGAATAGTTTATGAAATACCTAATAGGTGACAGAGGTAGTAATATTCAAAATATTTGACGTCGTTTCGTGATACGATGAGGATTGTGTTATCGTTTATTCAGTTAGTTTTTTGTTGTTGTTTTTTACGTTTAAACATTAATTTGTGAATAAATAAATAATAAATTACATGGAATAAAAATAATTTTGCGCTATTGGTTGAGATCAGACTTCCACGTAAACAATTTACTACCTTGATTCAGACTGTAACATCAGTTTTTTTGTTTGTTTACAATTAAGCACAAAATTATACAATGGGGTATCTGTGCTCTTCTCACCACGGGTATCGAAACCCGGTTTCCAGTGATCTGAGTCCGCAGACGTTCCGCTGTGCCACTGGGGGGGGCAACTTAAGTTTAAATTTATTTAATCCGTTAACTGAATTGAAAATAATAATTTTAATATTGCTCTGTCCTTTTTAGTAATTAACCATATACAGTTTTATCAAGTAATAAGAATTATTACTATTTTTGACATACGTTTAGGCCTAAATTATGATTTATATAGCCTAGGATTGCAGTGATTTTGCAAATTCGATGCATCATACCAGGCTTCAAGCGTTGACATTTGTTTCGGTTTTAGGCTTATCATGATGTGAAGTACTTTTAGCATTTCACAATTTCTTATGAAGTATATTCGTGTGTACATTAAAAAAACAAAACAACGAACTTTAATTACTTTTCCAGGAAAGCAGCAATTAATTTAAAGTTTTCTTTTCCAAAACAATTTTTTTTTGTAGAGTAATATAGTTTAGAGTTATCACAAGTCTTAATAAATAGCAACAAATAAAATAATGTAGATGTATTTTATTTTTCTAAAATTTTAAAATGAAAATTAACGAACAAATCTTGAGTTTTAATTTCAGCTAAAATATTTTAATAGTTTATGAAAAATTTTAGTACTGTTATAACTTTAATTTTTATGTTTAGCTGTATGTGGTGTTGGATACCTTTTCATAAAATTTTCATTAGTTCATTTTTAAAAACGTAAACAGTTTTGACATTTGAGCTTTAAGCTTACGTTAGACATTCACATTTCAACAACTCTTTTGGGTAATGTAACGCTTATAACATTTAGATTCGTTCTATTTTATGTACATGACAACTGTATGTTTTGAGTAACTTGGGCTAGAGGGTGAATTCCTTAACAGAGTTAATCTGTAGATATACACGAGGCCAAAAGTCCTGCTTATGGCACTTATCTAACACTCCTACGAAAAGTGGGGCCTAATAGGCCCCAGAGCAACTTGAAAGGTTATTAATATTAGGCTAATAATTTTGTATTTAAATGAAATTTAAATGATATTTAATGAAATGAAATCAAATGAAATGGCAATTTCATTTAAATACAAATTTATTAGCCTAATATTAATAACCTTTCAAGTTGCTCTGGGGCCTATTAGGCCCCACTTTTCGTGGGAGTGCTAATATATTGTAGACTCTTCCTCAGTATAGCTAGGTATATATAAACTGTGTATGGGTTCATTGATTTTTGTAGAGTAATATCCTTACATGCGAGTTGTATGCATGCAGTATAGTACTTTTGTACTTAAAATGCCAATGCCTGTTGTTCGTTTTCAATAGTAAAGAAACAGAATGTGTGTTTAGAAATTATATGTAATGAATTAGTGATATTTTACTTCTTTTTTTTTGAAAACTGCTTTTGTGAAAGATTTATAGGGAGAGATGACTTTAATTAAGCAGTGTTAATTAATGGTCATAAGGGTTTTATAAATATTTAATACCTTCAGATGTTCTTCAAGGAGAAATTTGAATGTATTGGGATTTAGTTTGTTTAAAGGTTAGGGTTAACGTAATCTCTAAGCGTGTAGTGGCTCTTGGTGATGAGAAACCCACTTGAAATAAAAATGCATCTCAGAACGGCTGGTATGGGTATTAACACATTTATTGATTAGCAAAGAACAACGTTTCAACCTTCCTAGGTCATCTGCAGGTTAACAAAGAGAGAGTTAGCAACTGATCGTTATTGGGCACGTGTCTTCGGGACGAGAGTATGAACGGGTACGGAATTGTAGGGGGCGTTAAGCAGTGTAGTGGCTCATTTTACTTGAGTTACTGTTGTGTAGATATAGAATAATCTCCGATCAAGATAAATACAGTATCAAGCTTGCATTAAATTTTAAAATAAACTAAAATGGAGTTCCAATTCAAACTAATTTCGAAAAATACGACGGGATTGTGTCTGTTAGAACATAAAGTTGAAATATGTAAAACAACAACAACAAAGAGTTACATTTTACGAACTTCCCCAATGAAAGTAAAGTATGTTAAAAAAACAATAGAAACTGCATCTCTTCCAATACTTCCATAATACTGGTTTAGTTTTAGTTTTATAGTAACTTTACCAAAAGTTTATACCAAACTTTACTTTGCCTACTGTGCAAAATGATTATAAGTTACATTATTTCGTTTCAACAGGACTAACAGTGAAACCAACAGTAAATCCCAGTTTAATCATTGCAAGTATGATCAGACTTCTACAAGTGGCTACAGGTAATATAAACATTTATTGATTTTCCTTTGAATAGGTTTAGTTGGGATAAGCAATAAGTTCTGTGTTAGTACTTACGTATTATGATTTACTAAAATATTTAACTTTATTTTCTAACAGTAAATTTGTTCAACATTTCTCTTTAAATTAGAAAAGTACTTTAAAATCTGTGTTTAAACTGACGTTTCATGTAAACATACGACACAAGATAATTTTAGATTACTTAATATATTTTTTTAAATTTTGTGAAAGTTTTCTGTTTTAGATAACAATACTTGTACAGAACTTACTTGGAAACCTTTCACACGAGAGTATTAAATGTTTCATTGTTTGTTTGTTTTTTAATTGATGGAAAATCTGCATGTTTAATTAGGAGATATTCCAATAAAATTTGTGTTTAATATGCGATGGCTTTGAAAACCAGATTGGAGATAAAATTAGAATTTTCTATCATAGCATTTTCAGAAGACGCAGTAACAAACTGAAAAACACAAGTTTACGTAACGCCCTCTACATGCTATTGAATGGCTGCATAATGTTACAGGATTTTTGAAATACTTTACTTCCTTGTGTGGGATATTTAATTTGTGCAACTGGTTTGTTAAGGTTGCTACTGCGGGTAACTAGGCCATAAGGCTTGTGGAAACCATACGAACTGTGTCAGTTGAAAAGACAAGGTGACAGACAGACAACAGGTTAAGACTGGTGTAACTTGATAGAAGCCATAAAACACATGTCACATATTGAAGGCTACAACAAGGAGACTTGTAACAGATTACAAGTTAGTTTGGCCATGCAGGTTCAAAACTCTTGTTTCAGGAAGTTCTAGGACACTTCCCTAACACACTATTCAGACCATTAAATTACACTTTTTACGATTGGTCTGGCACTTTGAAGTTCACAGTTCTCAACTCTGTGGTATTACAGTACAGTGGGTAGTTGTATTTTTATGCAGTTACAAGTTTTCAGTATGGCATACTTGACTTTTATGAGTGGATCTCGTTTTTTGTTTCCTTGTTTTTGAATTTTGCGTAAAGCTACACGAGGGGTATCTGCGCTAGCCGTCCCTAATTTAGCAGCGTGAGACTAGAGGGACCTCATTTTTATTCAGAATATATTGCGTAATGGTAACCTTGTTGGTAGTGACGATTGGTAACTGCTACATGTTATGAATACGTTGTTTTTTCGGAAAGTGGCGAATAGGCAGAAGCAAGGGTGAAGCTTCCCCCCCCCCCAAAGGAAACGAGTCGAAGTACCCAGCTGGGTGAAATGGACCTGTTTTTGCAAAAGAAAAAGCAGTCTACGTGTGCACATAAAAAAACGACATAGGAGCTCAAATAAGTCCCGGTACTAGTATCGGTGGAATTTCATCTCTAGAAAAGAACAAAAAAAAAGCAAACAAAGAACGTACTAGAACGCGTGACATAAGTAATTACGAGGAAATTCGAAGGGCCTGACAAACATAAAGATTAGTATCAAGGTGTGCAACATACAACTAAACTGAAAGGAAGTTTGTCCAGTCAGTGAGAATCGTAACTGTTGTTATAGGAAGATAGATGTAAGGACCCAAATCACTTTTAACATGAAGTGAGTGGGTGACATCTTTTGTTGTTGCGTCAATGATTGAATTCTAAAATGTCGTGGCATTTCTTAGCATGATAAAATAAGTCTTAAATTTTTTATATACTTCGAAAGTGTAATACAAGTACTACAACCAAAACTATTAAAAACTAGAAGTGACGTCAAATCTTACATGAGCATAGTTGTGTAAATTTAAACTAAATGTCGTTAAGAGACGATGACATTTGTCGTAACGGTCGAAATCGTGTTTCTTTGCTCTTAGCAGCAAACAAACAGCCAATCGTATTGATTCACACCGCTGATAATTTCAGCCACGTGCTTGCTTACACGTTTACAAGCCATAACTGTTCATCGTTAATTGGTCGGACAAATCATTTAATATCCTCATTACCTGAATATACTTAGTTTCTGTTTATATGTAATGAAAGTTTGTACGAAATTACCAATAATACCCAAAATGCTTAGATGAAAATTCCTTCTATAGACAACTGAAGTTCATATGTACTCCGTTCCTAATTTTTTTCTTCCAGTTTGCTTCACAAACTGTTTCGTATTTCACGTCTACATCTGTAGCCACTTCACAGTGTTTAGTACCTAATATCTACACCATTTAGCTATTTTACCTCACACACTGCGCTGGAGAAACATTGAATCGTAACCATGTGAAAATTGTAGTAAGGCACGGTGTTGTTAAATATCATAGTGATATAAAAACTGGAACTACATTTAAACATTATATATTGCACCTAGAGCAAATGTTTAACATTTCGACTCCAAGCACCCTGTGTTTTGGTTTTCTTTTTCTCAAGTAATGTGTCAGTAACAGTAGGCGAGTCATAGCGAATTACGTTAATCTAAAGTATTTGGTGTTTCGCAATTAATCTTTATTCGCTGTATTGGAGATGCACGTGGACAAGACTGGTACATTCACTTATTTTCGAACTTGTAAAACTTGCTGTATAAACGGGGAAAACAAAACAGTTATCCTGCAGGTCGTTCAATGACAGCTTCTTAATGTGTTTACTTTGTTTGTCGTGAATTTCTGTACTAGTCTATTATTGAAGGTAAACGAACTACACGTCGCGTGCTGATATTGTTTGTCTGGTAATTACTTAAGCTCGTATCTGAACTCTGTTTAGACGAAGTAGAAACATTTTAAACTGTTCTATAGTAAGTAAACCTAAACCCAGAGGATGGACTGGAAGATACTTTGAGAATGTCGATAATACTGGATGCAAACGTGACGTAGTATTGTGTAAGTTGTACGTATAACATGGAAACTTATTTTATATACATCGTAAGTCTGACCCGGCATGGCCAAGCGTGTTACAGCGAGCGACTCGTTATTGCGCCAAACATGCTCGCCACTTTCAGCCGTGGGGGGCGTTATAATGTGACAGTCAATCCCACAATTCGTTGGTAAAAGAGTAGTCCAAGAGTTTGCGGTGGGTAGTGATGACTAGCTGCCTTCCCTCTAGTCTTACACTGCTAAATTAGGGACGGCTAGCACAGATAACCCTCGAGTTGCTTTGTGCGAAATTCAAAAACAAACAAACAATCGTAAGCCATCTTGTGGTGAGATATCAAGGATTTTAGTACTGGCATTTAAGGTCATTTTGTGTTTAGCCTGCTTACCCTAATCTGAACGGAAAAATTGATCAGACATATTGCTCAAGTTTATAAAAAAAATGTAAGTAGTTTTCATTCTTGTCTGCAAGGTGGCGCTTTTATGACATTTTGTGTGACGTCAGATATGTGTTGGCTTTGGTGAAAGTGAATAGTGACAAAACTTTTCAAAGTAGTTTGTTTCGAGTTCTATGCCAGTAACTATTTTGTTAAGCGTGTTTCAATTGCATTTTATTTTCGCGTTCGAATGAACTTCGAACGGGATTTAGAGGAGTACTGGGTTTTATAAAGATAATGACGTCAGTAGGCACGTGGTAGTGATGAAAATCAATATGTATTTACTTCAGTCTGCGGTTGTGTTAGAAATATGACGTCTATATAACTAAAGGAAAGAGAAAAAAACGTGACTTCTTTGGATCCAATTAGTTCTAGACGAATAAAACACTGAGCAGGTGATGAAACAAGTGGATAGTGGGCTGATATCTTCTAGATTTATTTATTAGGATAATCTTTAAGTTTTAAAGTACATTCCACTGTGATTGTCACTGTTAGTTCCGTGTGTAATGGTACTTATGTTCGAAACGTTGTCAGACAAAAATTAGCCGTGATATCAGTTTTTAACACAGATCTTAAGTAAATCACAAATAATTTTGAATTGCAGACGGCAACCACGGCCCATTCATAACATTAGAAAGTAAGACGGAGTGAATTTTTACAGTTTATGAAAGGTTGAATTTTGTATAACAGTAAGAACTAGAACAATTTAAATAGACTTGTGGCTGGTTTTTCATCTTTTAATTTGAGTTATTTTTACGTAATTTCTCAAAGTTTCACACACTAGACATCAAATTTTCTACTACCCCCATTTTATCTTCATATGAAGATGATTTCACCGTGAAATCATTCTTAATGACTATTTTTGTGTTCCGTGGTTCGTCATTTTACCCCGATAAAACAAGTTAGATATATATGGTGAATGATTTTAGTAGCACCTTCTATGGTGGGCCCGGCATGGCCGGGTGGGTTAAGGCACTTGACTCGTAATCTGAGGGTCGCGGGTTCGAATTCCCGTCGTACACAACATGTTTGTCCTTTAAGCCGTGGGGGCGTTATAATGTGACGGTCAATCCCACTATTCCTTGTTAAAAGACTAGCCCAAGAGTTTGCGATGGGTGGTGATGACTAGCTGCCTTCCCTCTAGTCTTACAGTGCTTAATTAGGGACAGCTAGCGCAGATAGCCCTCGTGTAGCTTTGCGCGAAATTTAAAAAAAAAATCTATGGTGTGTTTAGGGTCTTAATAAACGTGAAACTTAACTTTTTTAAACACCTTTTTATATGTGATCTGGGAAAGGCTGGTGCCTAAATGGATTGTTAATTAGAAAGGGAAATAAGACATTAAATGAATAGGCTTAATGAATAATTAGAGATTAAAAGTAGGGGCAGGATTTTAACAAACAACAGGGTGACTCGAGAAAGCAAATTAAAACCACGTAAATTGTGAGTTTAATTCTGAATAGAGGGGAACCGAACGCTGCCATACCAACATTCAGTTCAGTTGCGGTAGACGTTAATTTTGAAGTGAATTTTGTTAAGCCTACTACAGCATTTAACACTCCTACGAAAAGTGGGGCCTAATAGGCCCCAGAGCAACTTGAAAGGTTATTAATATTAGGCTAATAATTTTGTATTTAAATGAAATTGCCATTTAAATCCATTAATGAATGGATTAACGAGATTCCCACTGTCCCTATCTACTATCTAGCGAAACCACAGCCAGGGGAACGGGCTTGGAGAAATCAGGACTAGAGAAACGTCTTTTCGTAGGAGTGTTAAGAGAAGAAATCAAAACACATTAACGACATGCTTATATTTTTTTAAAGATTTCTCTCTTAGATATGTATAGCTGAACATAATGAAAATAAGCTTCTAATTAATACAACGTGAAAGTAATTAAAAAGAAAGTTAATTAATTCGACTCGGTAACGTAACCGGACTTTCTATTGACAAAAACTGAGGACTAAATTCTAGCCGCTGTCAGCATATAAAGTAGCATTCTGATTTTTCTCAAAACGGTGATTTATCAGCAATCGAAACTTAGGATAAAAAAATCATTTGTTTCTAATTGATGATTAAAATTTGGTGATTGTGTAGACAATAACCTGACATCAGTTAGTCCAAAAGTTTCATGTTTCATCTACTTGCTATAATTAGTCGGTTAACAAGTTTCAATCCAGCTGAAACATCAAATTCATAAAATTTTGTCATCCTTTCAGGGAGCGCTAAAATTCCATTTTTTAAAAGGTAGAACGTAGTTAATTTCTTCAATGAAAATCTCGTTAATTGTAATTCATATTTGGTAAAGAAAAAATTCGTAAAAAATTATTTTAACTTAGATTATTTTTATTGAAATCGTGATTGCGCATGCGCTTTTCATTTTTGTTTTATGTAGTGTAAAATATAATAAACATGGCGTTTGAAACTTTTGTTAGTCTAACAGCGGTTGGTGGTTAAATTAGTTTAAAAAAACAACAATTTTAGTACCTTAATCGTGTAATAATTATTAGATATTTGAAGCAGAATGTAGTTAAGTACATAATAAAGTGACTTGGCATGGCCAGGCGTGTTAAGTCGTTCGATTCGTAATCCGAGGGTCGCGGGTTCGAATCCCGGTCGCGCCAAACATGCTCGCCCCTTCAGCCGTGGGGGTGTTATAATGTGACGGTCAATCCCACTACTTGTTGGTAAGAGTAGCCCAAGAGTTGGCGGTGGGTGGTGATGACTAGTCGCCTTCCCTCTCGTCTTACACTGCTAAATTAGGGACGGCTAGCGCAGATAACCCTCGAGTAGCTTTGCGCAAAATTCAAAACAAACACACATAATAAAGTTTACATCTGCCATTCCCCCCTCCCGTTAGTACAGCGGTAAGTCTACGGATTTACAATGCCAAAATGAGAGGTTCGATTCCCCTCGGTGGGCTCAGCAGATAGCACGATGTGGCTTTGCTATGAGAAAACGCATATATCCGACATTACACCTAGGTTATCTTAATTGTAACACTAGGTTTGCAAGTGTGTTCTTTTCTCGTACAACTCCAGAAAACATTTTTACTTTTGAGAAAATTGATGAAAGTGAATGAAAACAAATTGGAAAATAGAAGAAGAAAAAAGATTTTTTTGTATTCGAAGGGCACGTGCTCTGGGTGAGTCCATCAATAGGAGTTGAACGATAATCATAGCCGGTTGCCCTAGGTGACGAGCCTCACCATGACTGTACTTAATCTTTGGTTTCAATGCGTGTGGGTGGTCCGGCATGGCCAGGTTGGTTAAGACACTCAATTCGTAATCCGATGGTCGCGGGTTCGAATCCCCGTCACACCAATCATGTTCGCCCTTTCAGCCGTGAGGACGCTATAATGTTACGGTCAGTCTCACTATTCGTTGGTAAAAAAAAGAGTTGGCGATGGGTGGTGATGACTAGCTGCTTTTCCCTCTAGTCTTACACTGCTAAATTAGGGACGGCTAGCGCAGATAGCCCTCGAGTAGCTTTGCGCAAAATTCAAAAACAAAAACAAACAGTGCGCTGGGTGTGGATAGCACATTGTGTATTTTTATGTGTAACAACAAACAAATAAACAGAAGTGACAAAAAGTCGAGAAGTTAAAACTTTCATGTATAAACTGATCGGGAAACATCCATGGGTTGGCATAAACCAGAAACGAATGCTTTCTGTATGTAACGTGTTTCTGCATGACATCTTGATAACGTAACGCACACGTTGCTAATTTTGTTGTTTGTGTATTTTGTAGTTCTGATGCCACACCAGACGTAAAAGCTCCAATTAAAAGAAAATACACAAAAAAATCATACGTAGAAATGAAGGCTCTTCTGCCTCCAGAGGAAACCACAAGTTTAGGCCTACTTTCTCCAATCCTCTCATGTTTTCAAGGCATTGGAAGTAAGTATATCATTTATCTAGATTCTGTCATTAGCAGTTTAGGCCTACCGAGTAGTCCTAACTTGTGTAGTTTTAAAGTTTTTTTCTCTTTTACGTTGAGTTGGTAATCCGTAAGAACTGAACGTTGTACATTTTGTAAAATCAGTTATATGCTCTAGTCTGTAACATAACCTCACTTTACGTGACACGTGACTGTTCCAAAATATCCATTTTTCTTAATGAATTTTTAAGAGTTAATTTCGTGAATCTTGGAGTAATTTTAAAGGATGTAACGGCTCTTCATTAAAAAAAAAGTTTAAAAAGCTCGAAAAACTTCCCATAATTCTTTGAGATTATTAAGTGAAAGAAACAACACGCGCGGTAGACAACAAGGCTCGTGAAAAGTATTTCAAAATAGGTAAATTTAAACTCAGGAAATTGAAAACGACGTGAATGTTTCATAATAACTTATTTTTTTAATATGGTTGAGAGACTGTAGGACGAATGTTTGTTATAACTCCGAGAAGCATATTGTATTGTGTTAATTTCAGTCTATCTTCGTAACGTCTACGTGTGTTAAAAGACTTAGTGGACCTAAGACCTAAGCTCCTGCTTTCATACCCATAAGTACCGTTTATGCTTCCACAATTATTAAACTATTTTAAAAAGTAATATAGAATAGTATAACGGGTTACTAGAGTCTGTTTATTGTTTTACGTACTGTTATTTCACCACCGCTTCTTTCCCAAAAAGCGAAAACAAAACGTTTGCGTTGTTCTTTTTGAAAATTGTCCATTTTCTTCTTCTTATGAGATCCTTCAATTTTCTGTACACGTTATTGATCCAGTTATAATAGTGCTATAGCTTTGGAGTGCAATGTTATACTTGCTTGCATGACAGGTTTTCATCTCCGGATAGGTTCAGAATATATAATGACACGATTCTTGGATATCGAATTAACGCAACATAAATAGGAACTGGTTTCATGTGGGGTCGAATTGCAATTTGTCGTACTCTACTTAATGCAGATATTAACGTTCTGTGGATTCACGAAATCAAGACGAGAAGAAAATTCATACATTAATTATCGCAGTAAGAATACTAAAGTAAATAGAGAAAAAAGTTGTGTAACGTTTCTTAGTTAACTAGAAATGTCGGATTTACCAATAGTGAATAGCGTTACCCACGCGACTGGTTATTCTCACTTAACACTAGAGAGGTGGCAACTTCTAAATGCCATACATAATATGAGAACTGTCTATAGGTTTTTGTTAATATATGTTCCGTATTTTTTTTTTTGATATAAAATTTTTTTAAATTATTGCTGAAGCTCAGTGACGAAAAACAATTTAGTGACCGCGGGGCGTAGAAAACGGTAGACGGGCGTTTCGTCATAAAACATCAGATCAGCCCTCAGTCGTCACAGGTGAAAATTACAAGTAGTAGCAAGTATGAATCGAGTTGATAAAGCTGTCGTTGTTTTCATTTCAGTTAAGTCCACAGAACTTTTGGCTGGACAAAATGATCCCATCTTGAAGCCAGGTTCTTTCAAAGATCTAAACACCAAACCTATCGTAAAAAATGGGGTAAGTTTATAGTTTGAAATCTTTGCATGTTTTTGCACTGTTATGGAATTTTTAAAAACATTCTTTCATTATAAAATAAAAACAAATATTAATAATGCGAAAGCACGCTACAGTTTTATAGTAAGTGAAGTATATAGTTAGATATATGTATCTATAGAATGAAAAAGACACTGAGAATTGAATATTGGACTTGTATTTTATACATAAAACAGGAAGGGCTTTAGTGCGGCTTAGTGGTTAGTGCGCTGGACTGTGGATCTGAGGCCCTGTTACCGCCGAATTAAGTAATGCTCCTCACTTTGAAGTCGTGGGTGTGTTATAAGAGTGATGCCCAGATCACATTATTCGAATAAAGTAGCCCACTGGTTGGCGGTGGTTGCTATTGACTTTTTTTTTCAGTCAGCGAGCAGACATTTAAATGTTATGATTTTAGTCACTAGCTATGAACATAGGTATCCGTGGAGCTAAATTAAATAGGTTTTGCTTTAGTTTTAATTACCAGAACAGTCAGTTATTTGCTAGATAAGAGAGCGATATATTTTACCCAGTTGACTTTCACCAATATTGTTTCTTCGTGTAGTTTCGACACAGAATCCAATTCTATTTTGTGTTAACAGATTCGTTTAAAGTGCTGTTGAAAACAACCCAAATCCCTGATGTCTGATTAAAAAAAAAAAAGAATCCTTTCTATATCGAAAAATGCCTCTAAAAATTTTAAAGAAAGCAGGAGATGTGGCTCTCTTAAGTGAGAGAACTGGAAAACCAGTCTTTGTCACGGTTTTGGAGCGCGTGCTCAAAATGTCACGCGTTGAGCCTCGTGCGGTATGACGTCGATACGCGTGCTACCGATCCGTAGGCGTTGAAGGACATGGAACTAAGTAAGATTATGGTAGTTGGTGAGGTTACGTAATACTTTTGTGCGAAAGAGATTTGAATGAACAAAATTAAAAATGCAGTGAAACTATTTTAATATACTTCGAGTTATTAAATATATTGAACATAACAACTATAGAGTAATTTTAATAAAACAGGATGACATTACGGCAATTATTCAAATTTCGTTTTTCAGTTTTTTCTTTGTTTGGTCGGCCATTTAAAAAAATTAAACTTTAAAATCACAGTAATACTGATACCAAGAAAACACACAGAGGAAAAAAAAAGAAAGAAAGAGAGATAAAGCAACTGTGCAACTCAAACACCCTTAGAAGGTAGGCCTGGCCAGGTGGTTCGGACGCTCAACTTGCAATCTGAGGGTTACGGGTTCGAATCCCTGTCACACCAAACATGCTCACTCTTTCAACCGTGGGGGCGTTATAATATAACGGTTAATTCCACTATGCGTTGGTAAAAGAGTAGCCCAAGAGTTGGCGGTGGGTGGTGATGACTAACTACCTTCCCTCTAGTCTTTCACTGCTAAATTAGGAATGTCTAGCGCAGATAACTCTCGCGTAGCTTTGCGCGAAATTCAAAGCAAACAAACAAACGTTTTTACTCCAGTGTTATTAGGGTGAACTATTCCAATATTTATTTGAACTTAAATAATCATCTGAAATTTGTGGTGTTAAATCTGCCCACAGTTAAGCTGTGTTTATGTCACAGAAATTTATCTTATATTTATGAGTGTATATTTATAGTTGAAACTTGCGTCCTTTCATTCAGTCTCATGAAGACAATAGCAGGTTTTAATAACTCAAGTAATTAGTTTTCAAACTTTTATTAAGTTACCAAAGTTTGTTTTTTTTTAAACTGAATATCACAAATATATGTATATGTGTGTATCGTTTTATAAAGACTTTTTCAAACAAACCAGTTTTAAGTTATTATGTTGAATACTATGTCCAGATACATCAGAATGTACTGTAGTGTGCAATGAACTACACCTTTGTAACTTGTAGTGGTTTACTTTTGTAAATAATCTTTCTAGTTGCAATTGGCCATAAAATTCCAGAGAGACTTTCAAAGAACTATAACATGTTGCATTTTGTGAATTTTAAGAAAGCATGAATTAACCCTGAGGACGTTTTTTTCTTAACTTTTGTTTTTACACTGGTGACTACTGTTTAGTAATTCATATTAAAACTCTGCCATAGTGATGTTTTATTATTTATGTTAAAAACAAGACTCTGTATTTAATATTTATTTCCTTGTGAATACAGTAATCTTGTCTATATGTTAAAGATAATAACAGTGAGTTCACATACTATATTTGTACTGTTGACAGATTTAGAAAAGTAGTAATCTCTTAGTTAGTGTAAGCTTAAGACACTTTGTGCACTTCAGTATATACGTATCCAAATCAAAAGCTATTGCAACAGAATTTCCAAACTGCGTATTGCTTGTTTATCTAGTTGGAATAGACATTAAACGTCTGTTAAATGTAATAATGCTATAGTGTTTCTTCACTTGAGGGAACAAACTGAATTTCTGTGGTTGTTTCTCTTTGCAGGAAGGATTTTGTATTGTTTTATCATTGCAAGATGGGTCAACTTTGTATGTGACAAGTTCGATTTCCGCCATACTTGGCTATCCTAAGGTAGGATATGTAAAATTAACTAATCATCTTGCCTTCCTCTTATCCAATACATCTTACCAACTTTTAAATTGGAGGTTAAAGTTAGAGACTTCTGCAGAGGTTAATTTTGTATGGTAATTTTAAACAACTCCTTCCAAGAAGGAGAGAATGTAAGACAAATGTTAATTAAACTTGGTAATTTACCAGTGTATTTCATGTTAAAATACCCATGATAATATTACTTCAGACACCTAGTGTTGAAATAATGCACTTTCAGTTTTTTTTTTTTTAAACTTGTGAGAAACATAAACGAAAGACTAACAGAAAGTACATTCACGAGTACTTGAGATAAGAAGGAATTAAGGCTTTTTATTCTCTTCCCTTTAGGATATGCTAATCGGGCAGTGCTTCGTAAACTTTTTATATCCTAGAGACCAGGTTGTCTTTGCTAGTTATCTTACACAAGGATTGAATGCACATTTTACAGAGGGAAAGAAAGGTAACAGTTGCTTTGTTATTATGCATTATGTGTTTGTTTATTTCTTAGTGTTAACGATTATTGTGATTGTTGGTGAGAATCAAGGTACTGTATTTGCCTGGATACAGTTCACACTTTTATCATCTAAATACCTCCCAAAAAATTGACTGTCCATTATTAGTTCACGCATGTTAAATTTTGTTAGGTATTTTATAAGAAGTTACCATTGAAAATGGTCCTGCATGGCCAGGTGGGTTAAGGCATTCAACTTGTAATCTGAAGGTTGCAGGCTCGAATCCCCATCACATCAAACATGCTCGCCCTTTCAGCTGTTGGGGCATTATAATGTGACGATCAATCCCACTATTTGTTGGTAAAAGAGTAGTCCAAGAGTTTGTGGTGGGTGATGATGACTAGTTGCCTTCCCTCTAGTCTTACACTGTTAAATTAAGGATGGCTAGTGCAGATAGCCCTCGAGTAGATTTGAGCAAAATTCAAAACAAACAATACCACTGAAAATTATTAAGGTTTTATTTAAAAAAAAAAAAAAACGTTATGATGATAATATGCTGTTGGAATGGAAGAAGACAAAACAAATGTTCAAGGAAACAGATCTGATGATTGTGCCAGTTCTCACAAAGGGGAAGATTTTCAAAGATGAATAATATGTTTAGCGTGTTACGTGTTACCATGCATGTAATGTTCAATACATTTTGTAATAGTGACACAAAAAAGAAATGTCAGTGAAAGAAATTTAATATATCGATAGTTGTTTACTCTATTTAAATATTTTAATTTTTTATAAAGTATTAATTGTAATGGAAGTTTGGTAAAGTATATAATAAAAATAAAATGAACTATAACTGTACACTCAAAAAAATATCAGGACATTATCATTTAGCCTGTGGATGTATTAGAAGAAATTATCTGTAATGTGTATAATTGTGGTCTATTTTAGTATAATTACTTTAAATGCATTTTTCTTTCCAACATAAAATATAATATTTGGATAATCTCTAATTTTTAGTTGATCAATTTTGTATACAGTTTTTCAATTGGTAAAGGAAGTTAGGGGTTACAAAAGGTATGGCGTGCCTGTGGAGTGACAAAGCACTTGGTTGTTTTTGTGATTTTATTTTTAGGAGTTATCACATACTGTCAAGGAGTTACTAATTTTTGCAGTACTTATTTTATTAACACTTATTTCAGGTGCTTGTGAAAGTTCAAGTTTCTACTGCCGGATACGGTGAGTAATAATTTATTTTATTAGCTACACAATTGGAGAAACGAGTTATTATGACTTTTACTGTTTTAGAATGAAACATATATTTTAAAGTAATGTTCCTTACAAGTCAAGGAAATATTGAGTAAATTAGAAACTATAACAGTTGTCAAAACTGTAGTCAGGTAACAAGAAAAGTGGCAAATCAGCATAATTTAACATTGGTTTGTTAAATTTGTTTAAAATGATTGGTTGTAGGTAATTAAATATTACCTGATTGTAACAGAAAGAAAGTAGTGCACAATACGTACTGTTTGTAGCAGATGTGTGTAGAAATTTTATTAAGTGAAATTTTTACAGGAAGTATCAGGGCTTGAAATCTGGATATGGAGTCTCAGAAAAGAAACCCCAGTATCAACCTTTTCATACCATGTTACATGTCAAAGAGGTGTGTAATGACAGCACCTGTGTGGAAGAAAGTGATCGAGCCATGTGTCTTGTAGCAACGTTTGTGCCTGTGAAATCAGCCTATAATGGTAAGTTGCTTTAAAAGCTCTAGTGTGCACCTTGTAGCAATGGTTTGTCCTGTTGAATCAACCTAGAAGTGTAATTTGTTGAATCTTAAGTTAAAAATGTAGAACTAAAGCTATATTTATGTAATCTCCTGAAGAACTACATGATTTGCTTGAAACATTTAGCTCTCTGTCAAATTGTAACAGTTGTGCCTACAAAATGAGTTTTTGAGTCATGATGCTGTCTTTTACATAAATATTTGTACTTATAAAATTATGGTTTAAGAATTAATTTTTGAATTGTAGCAAGGTCATTGACATAAATATTTGTGCCTGTATAAATGTGGTTTAAGAATGAGTTGTTGACGTGGACTTTGGCATCAATATTTATGCTTTTAGAATATCATTTAAGAGTGAGTTGATGAATTGCAACTTTGTGTTTGGTGGCATCAGGTATGTGCAAAGTGCCAGCTTTACAAGTGAGTGTTTTTTAACACAACTATTTTATGAAAGTATGAAACTACTGTATAACTGAGGCATGATAAAGATGTATTCCAGAATTGTTGTTTTTCATCATCAGGAAACTATTTCACTAGTTTTTTTTTTCTCAATGGTTAAACAGTTTGTCACAATAGGAAGCATGCGTAAACTCAACTTGGGTAGGAATGTGAATTTTGTTTTCTTATCATTTAACAGTAACAGGAAAGTTGGAAGTGTTAATAACTTAGTCACTTATATTCCTTTATATAATGGTTAGCATATATAATGAAAGCTTTAAACATGGGTAATTGTTATTGCTTAATTTCTTAGCAGAAATTCGTTTCAAGATCTGGAGAGGTACTATAAGGATACATACTTAACTATTTTGTACAATAAAGACTTGGTGGCTTCAAAAAATTACTGGAAGGACTTAAATGTTTGTTCATTTTGTTTAACTGTGTGAAGAAAAAACCAGAAAAACTTACTTTCTATAGGTTTTATTTATATACAAAGTATTGATTGCCATTCTGGAGATTTAAAGGAATGTATCATTTTTTTTACCTTCAGTACCAGATGAAATTCCAACAATGTCATCCTTTTCTACCAGACACAGTATGGCTTGTTATTTCAGTCATGTTGATAGCAGGTAAGTTCAGCTATTGTACTGTTATATTATTTATTTTAGTGATTTGATTCAATAATGGCTTCTTCTGATAAATTAACTTAAATAACAATATGTTTCTGCAAGACCCCTGAAGAACGTGTGCAAGTTTATTGTGCGGATGAACCAAAATACTGTCTAAACAACAATTATTTCAAACTTGAGGGTTTTGGTGTTTTGATTTCTTTAAATAGATCTAATAAGTGATCTGGACTTAGCATTAATTATAACTGTATATCACCAGTTTCATTTTTTTTAATTTAAAGATATTGAATACCTAGATTAAAATAAAGTTAAATGTGTCGTGAATAAAGCATTTCATATTTTTCTGACCTCCTGATGAGTGCATCTAATAAATAAAATATTTTGTACGTGTATTTCAACAGTGCCATACCGTACTTAGGCTATGTCCCTCAGGACATGGTGGGAAACTCCGTGTTTGATTTCTATCATATGGATGACTTGCCACAGATGAAGGATATTTACGAACTAGGTTGGCATAATTATTACTAAGTTAACAAGAAAGTGTTAAGTGTCAGTTGTTATCTAGGTAATATAATTTATATATTTTTTCAGTGCTAAATTAGTTTTAAAATAAAAATTGCACTATGCCTAACCACATACTACTGGAAAGATGTCAGAGACATGTTGAGTCAAGTGTTGATATGATGGTATCTCTACCTTCTTTGTTAGTTCAGAGAAAAATGGTGATTAATTCAGTTGTTCTTAGTTCATAAGGGGAAAAAAACTTTTGAAAGTAAAAGCAAAATAATTATGATATCAAAATAAAAAGAATAGCTTGCAGTACTTTTTCACTTACCATAAAAATACCTGAGATTAACTGAAAAGTCTTCGTAAAGTGCAACAAAAATTGTAGAATAATTGGAATGAAATATTTATGGGAAAATATTTCATTGCATTTAGGAAATAATCTCCATGGGAAAAATTTATAAATGATTTTCTACCAAATTTTAAAAAATAAAATGATCGGTCAACATGTCATTTGTACAGGTTAACTGTGGTGCCCTGTGTGGTTCTGTTGTAACCTAATGGATAGTGGTTGTGCTTAGAAATTCTATTTCCTTTGGAAGTATTTATATTACTACATGATACCTGAGCTTTTGTCACCAGTTTTACTCTATGGCTTGAAATTGTAACTAAGATATGTATGTATATTGCAGCTATATGTATAATATTGTATTTTATAATTTAAGGTTTGGTAAGATGTTTATGAATAGCATGTTAGATACAAAATGTTTTTTGAGTATACATTAAACATGTCTTAAACTGTATAAGCACATTTTTGTATAACATTATTGTATGTAACTGTGTAAACTATATATATGGTATTTTGACACTTTTGTTGCCTTAAAAATTGTAATTATAACAACTGAGCAATTTTAAAGAAAAATGCCAGTGTATTATTCTACATATGTGATAATATATTTTCTGTCTTTCAGTTATGAAAGAGCAGGGTTGTCCATTTCGAAGCAAACCTTATCGGTTCAGGGTGTTTAACGGTTGTTACATCACCATGGAAACAGAATGGTCTTGTTTCATCAATCCCTGGACCAAGAAACTGGAATTTGTTGTAGGACAACATCGTGTCTTGAAGTGAGTTAAAATCATACTGGAAGAATATTTTAATATATACATATTGAAGATTCTAGTATCAGTATGCAATTCACCTTGTGTTGTCCAATTCTAAATTACCTAACATAGAATAGAAATTGCTTTTATTTCAATGGAAAATAAGCTAAACTTCTGGTGGAATGGGAGGGGCATTATACAGTGGAGCGCCATTAAGCCGCGGACCACTAAACCGCGAAATCGCTTAAGCCGCTGTAGCAAGTCTTGTGAGCGAGGATTATCGCGGCTCACTGCTAATTTAAGAACGGGTAAAAACGAGGATTACGAATTTAATCCTGGCTTTATAACTTCAAGGGGATATTTAAAAAGGATTTGCTTTAATTTGGGAAATAAATAAAATATATTACAATAGAAATCGACCGTTAATCTACCTTATCCGCTCTCTATGTCAGCTTTATGGAGGCCGCCATTGTTATCAAATCACACCTCTCCATACATTAAAGTTAATCCATGGTAAATACATGAAAAAAGTGATCAATAATTAAAGTATTATTTTTAATTCGATGATCTGATATAATGATCACGCAATGGCCCGGATGAGGCTCCTCGGCGGAGCTGTTGGCGACTTCGGCTTTTCAGTCACTAAGGTTTAAGCCGTGGACCACTTAAGCTGGGGTTAAGCAGGTTGACCCCCCAAATACCCTGGTTTAACGAAGCTCCACTGTATTTTACAAGCAATTCTATGTTTATAGGTGAAGTCTTCTACTTAAATTACTGCTCAGGAAATATTTCAAACTAAATAAAATATGCTGCAGACATGTTAGCATAACCCAATTTTAGTTTGGATTAGGGAAGGCTAGTACAAAATGGATATTTCAAGATTATAAGTGGCTATTCATGTGAATCTGAAAGGTCTTTATTCCTTTGGATACTCTAAATGGATTTATTAGACTTGATGTCTATAGCTGTTTGCTGAGATAAGTTGATTTACTCTGTGGTGTCACAAAAAACGTTTCTCTATAGTGCAAGAATTTCCTTGAATTTCCTACCTTAGTGACATCTGTGTGTACATCACCAAGCAAAATGTAGCTAATGGAAAAGTGCTAAAAATAAAAATAAAATCCTAACTCATTTTTTAATGAATAATTGACACCTTTGGAGAACTCACCTGAAATTAGTTCCACACTCAAAGGGTTAATACTGACTGATCTTACATTACACAAAGTAGTGATGACACTACATGCCTATAAGACAAACTTGTAGTGCAAAATTTTCGTAGCAGTTATGAGCAATAGGATGTTAAGAGCAATACTATTCAGTACAGTTTGTTGTCCCCCCCGCCATGTTGACACAGCAGTAACTCTGCATGCTTATGATGCTAAAAATCAGGTTCTGTTAACCATGGAGGCAGAATAAAAATAACCCATGATGTAGCTTTCAGTTTACACAACCAAACCAGTAGAGTTTGTTGCAAGAAACATGAAGTAATAGAATGACTTTCCAGTGTACAGCAGTATTACATGGTGTCCATTAAGTTGGAATCAATATAAAGATATTTCATTTAAAGACATAGTTACAACATCTGTTTAAAGTGGCCATCATCAAGTATAAAACATGTTTGTAAATGATGCAGCATGAATAATTTCCAACATTTCAGCATTGATAGATGCAACTGTCTGCATGATTCTATCCTTAAAATGATGCAAGCTTGTAATTTTCACAAAATAAACTTTTGATTTTAAACAATTCTGTACAGCAAAATGCATGAGATTCAGATTGGGTGAGCTTGAGCCCATTCTGTGATTCCCGACTCCTCTTCAGTTCATCAGATGAGGAAAATTGTTATCCAACCAGTCTGAAACAGGAATTTCATAATGCAGATGTGCACTGTCTTGCACGTAAACCAGTGATTTATGCCTCCCAGGCCATCAACTTGGGGCATTAACTCATAAGCAAGCATGTTTAACAATGTCCCAACGAATAAACTATCAGTTTATGTGTTTTTTACGTCTAGTGTACCAGTGGAAAATGTTCTGTGATCAACAGCAACAAGTTTGTTTATCCACCTCACCGTCACGTAATAGTTGGCCTTGTCAGAAAATAAATTTCCCCTTTAGGAAATCATTATTTTTGTCCAAAAACTACACGCACATTTCAGCCCATTTGTCTGGATCATCTTCTTCTGGAAAGTGATGAAAATACTGTTTAAGAAGGACTTTTTGAACTGAACTCTGTGGAACATCCACTTCAGCTGTCATGTATTTAATTGATTTTTCAGACTTGTGTTAACATTTGTAATGATTTTTTCTTGAAGTTCTTTTGATATGTTGGGTCATCCAGCACGAGATTTGTCAATAATTGAACCTGTTTCCTTTAAATTTTCAAAAGTTTTGCTACTGTAGGTTGAGATATTGTTTTTCTTTTCTGGGTGTTTGCTATGGAACTCCACAGTTATTTCTCTGTGTCCATCCTTGATGTGTTTGCGACATCATAATTCCAGCATTGTATTAATGACATGTTTATCATGTATGGGTAACACAAACCTACAACAAAAAAGGATAAAACATAAAATGAATACAAAAACATTTCAAATAAAATACGTTTATGTTGATTCCAGTTTGATTTGGTTTGAATTTCAAGCAAAGCTACTCAAGGGCTATCTGCACTAACCATCCCTAATTTAGCAGTTGGCTGAGAGGGCGAGCATGTTTGGTGTGATGGGGATTCGAACTTGCAACCCTCGAAGTTGATTCCAGATTTTATGACCACTCTGTAGAATGTAGCTATAAAAGTTAATATTGACTAATTGAACTTAATTTACTAAATAAATAATTTTGCTTCTAATATCGAATATTTCATTGTAATGACTTACAGAACACTGGTGAATTTGTTTGAAAGGAGTGAGTGTAATATTGAACATTGGTAATTGGTATTAAATGTTTTGCAAAGTTTCTTTAACTCTGAAAGAATAGTTGCTATTAAGAATGGTAGTTTCAGATGTAAAAGTATATAATTATTCCATCAGTGAGACTGTTTTTCAAGAAAGTATGTTAGAGGGATTGTTTAAACACTTGTGGTAATTTCTGTAAATACCAAAAACCAAAATCTGCAGCATTTGTATCCCTATCTTGCTACATTGTCAGATATTTTAATCGAGTTTTAACCCATCTTGCCACACTGACAGGCTCTCTGACATTTGAGTTTTATTACTGTGTAAGAGCTCACAGTCAACAATTTTTTATGATTAAATGATCTAATGGATGTAAGAATTTGTTTGATTTGTTATTTATGTAACTTTTTTCTTTTTTTGCTGTAGGGGTCCAGAAGACCCAAATGTTTTGAATGAAAAGCAAGAAGAAGGAAACCCTGTATCAGAAGAGCTTCTTAAAGCAAGTCATCAAATACAAGAAGAAATTGTACATTTGTTATCTCAGGTATTGAAAAATGACAGTTTGTAAGCTAATTGTGTATTTTAAAATACATTTTAATTGTATTTAAGTTAGGTGCAGTATATAGTTTGTTTGTGTGAAACACTGCATTTGAGTGATTCAGAAATGACCAGTTGTGAATATTATTTATATATTAAAAATAGTTAATGTTATCAAATGGTATCAATATATATATGTATAGCATAATTTTTACATATGCTCAAGAGAAAAGGTTCTAAGTGTGTGTGTTTTTGTAATTTCAGCCAGTGAAAACTATCCTTGGTAGTTTATGTAAAGTACATGGTTTCAAAAGAAAATTAGCATTAGCTAACCTTACAAGCAACCTTGTGGATAAGCTCGGAAGAACCAGAACTGTTGGAGGTACGTATTTACTGAACTCTTGGACTGAACATTTTATCACAGGTTGTTACTAATTTGTTTAGGAGTTTATCAGCAATTTAAAGTTTCAAGAGAACATAATGGTAATAGAGTACCGAATGTGAAAAACAGTGCAAAATTATTGTGAATGCCATATGCCTAGACACAAAGAATAAATTTATTTTTGGATATTCTTCAGCAATTGGTTTAGGTAGTTTATTTTATAAACATTTGAAGAAAAATATGCAGTATTTTAGCTATTATATTACTGTGTACCTCTACTGTTGGTTTGAGATTTAGGAAAATATAACTGTATTAAGTACAAAACCACTATTTATTTTACTTGAATGTACTTTAAGGATGCAAAAAAATTTTTCTGTAAATTATCTGAAGTATATCCTGAACATAACCACATTGGTTTACTTACTCTTTTATACAAAATGCACATGATTTAAAGCATTTTGACAAGATTCCCAAATAGCTAGGATAATTTCTTAAGTACATATTAAGCCTATTCCTGTAACGATCATATTTAAGTTTTTGAGCTACAGTTTAATTTGTCATATATTAATTTAAAATAATTCACTTAAACACTTGAAATCAATAAACTACAAATCAAAGGTGTTTACAGAAGGTTGAGTATATTATATTTAAAAAAAATTTTGAATATACAGATCAGTAAATTATGCAATAGTCTTAGCTTATATAAAACTACAGTGGAATGGTATGTACCAGAACTAAATGTTAACATTGTTTGGCATTTACACAGGTAGTGTTATGCTACATAAAATGCATTGCTTTTTAAAAGGGGTTTTTAACAACCCTTTCTGACACAAAATATGCATACTTCAGACTTAGGATGTAAAGTTTCAAAAAGGTGGTCAGGGTTACTTTGTACTTACTGGCATTGAAATGAAATGAATGTGGATCACCTTGGGGCACCAGAAAAGTCAGAAAGGAGATTGCAACAAGTGATGCTACAGCTCTTAGTATAATCCAGAAGCTCTCCACTTACCCCACACAAGAAGATTCATATCAGAAAGCAGAATCTTCAGTTGGAAAAGTGACATAAGTTACATGAATGTAAGTTGTTTGTACGGCATTTTTTTTTCAAATCGTGCATACCTCGAGCAACTGAAGAATGAAAGAGTGTCAACACGGTATCGTATGAAGATGTACTGATGAAGTCACTGGTTGCAGAATCTATGAATATCTATGTCATCAGACCAGTGATAATGATTACTTGGTAACTGATATCACTCACAAACTAGAGAACTTATGAAAAGCCACAAGGAGGAAGGGGTGTATTTTAGACTTCAAAGCCTTATAACAGAGATTTTTATAATGAAGTTTGCACTGCAGGGCTATTTTCAAGACCAACATTCTTCAGATAGAGTATGACTGGACATAAACTGTAATAACATGGTGAGGAGGCAACAAGGTTGGATTTAAGGTATTGGAAACCTTGCTGTAACGTTTTTCAGAGGCTTTCCCATTTAAGTGTTCAAAGCTTGTGATCTTATTTTTGTCGAGTTAGGTTCACTGTAGTTATCCACAGACCAAAATATTCTGTAGTTTGCTTTAATCATTTTTCACACTGCTGTTAATGACAAGATTGAAAAACATAACAGTGTATATAAATATTTATTTATTTGTTTCACAAATAAGTGTGTAGGCAGAATTGAATAAACTACAAAACCTAAATTATAAAGAAAAAAAATCTAAAAGGAAACATGTTTCAGTCAATGAGTTTGGTGCAAAACCTGTCTGTCATCACCGTTATTAGTGATCGAGTTGTGAAGCATAAAAATTATATCTTTACGATCTTGAAAGAATATCTAACTTTTATGGTAGAATCAACATCTGTATACTAATGTTTGATAAAACAACAACAAACTGCAACACATGATGGATGATTCACATGCTCCCATGAATTGTACTTAGTGGATAACTTGATTAAATGGAAGTAACACAAGAACCTTTGGGACTGAAAAAAACAAACTGGACTGAAGGTTCTGTAATAACCAAATCTACTCGATGATTTCAAATGGAACAAGGCCCAGAAGGGTGTCAAAATAAACTGTTCTGCAAATTAATAAACAGAAAATGAATGAACAAGAGGACGTTAAGTTGACTTGAATAGCTCAAGATGGGCCAGGATTCTCTTACTTGTAATTCCCAACCCTAAATCTCGTATTGAGCTCCAAAATCATTTTAATATAATGTACTCAACCCCTGTATATTTTGTGATCACTTTATAATTAAAATGTGCCTAGTTTTATGTTTAATTCTTTCTTCATTCAATGAGATAAAGGTGTCTAGTTATTGAGATTACTATAGTAGGCTTAAGTTTCATTAGGTGTATATTGAGAGAAATTCTGAAAGGTCAGTGACATAAGCCTAATTCTATTTCTTAAAATTTATGTCTAAACTGATATTCTCAAGAAACGTGGTGCCTGCTGATTATGTAGTAATAGAAAATAATACGTTTAAAGCTATTCATAATTCATTTTAAAATTTATTACCATAGGTAGTTTTTGTGGTATGAGCAAAGTTAGGTCAATAGAATGAGTGACAAGGGTATACATAGCTTATACATAAAACTGTTAGCATGCTTCAAGTTTTTGTTTACATCTATAATTTATTTGTACATGTTAAAAAAAGAAATTTTTTTTAGTGTATTTTCTTGGCCTTGTTTTCTTTAACTTGTTTCAGCAGAAGAGCATTGCCAGAAGGAAGGATGCAGTTGTTCTGTAAGTACGAGTTGAATGTTGTTTTGATCATAATACTATTTTTTGCCACAGAACCTCACACTCTCCACGCACAGATACCTAGCCAACCAAAGTATCATCGAGGACGTGCGGAATGCCAGGACATTACTGCAGCATATGCCGTAGGTTGAGTCAATTCCTTAAGCTCCACGGGGATGGTTATTTTTATGAAAACACTGGTGAAGCTTGTTATTTTGACAGTGAAGTTTAAAATTGATATACCTGGGAATAACTCTGTATTAACTGTGAAGAATTAGAACTTTATGACCTTATATTACACATTAATAAACGTGCATGTGGTCTCTTTCTCTATTCTTTTTACTTATGAAAAATAAATTGGGATCTTTAGAAAGCTTGTCCTTCAGTATAGATCAAATGTTTTTTTTTAAATGTTGGCCAAGACCACGGTTGAATTCCCAAAGTTTTGAATTGCAACAATTATTACAGTTTCTACTACTGAATTTTTATATTTTTCAGGATGAAGTTGGTTGTTAAAAAGTTGGACTGTGTCTGTTTGACCATATTAGTTATTGCTTAAACTAGATTTCTGTAAAACTGTGTTTATTGTCTCAAAAGATCTCTTGGAATTTTGACAGTTATCAAGACTGAGTGAACAACTGACTTTTTACACAAGCTGCCATGTTTCTTTTGAGGACTGTTACAAGTTTACTGTTTTAGAATATTTTTTGAAATCCATAAGTCCGGTTTGAATGTACTATTTGCTTTTGTGAAGGTCATAATGCTTTTCGATCCCATCATTACTAAACATACTGTAAATTCTTTACCAAAATGATTTGAGGTTGAATCCAGGATTGGAATATTTCTCACATTGTGTTTTTTTAGTGATAAGTTTCTGTCCGTATCTTTTGGGAATCGGTTCAGATATTATACTCGTATGGTTCAGCTTCAAATGGACAGCTGGTTTTGTCAACAGAAAAGGGGGTATTATTTTTTGTTTTAGAAATTCTATATTTAAAGCTTTGATTAATAATTGTACAAGAAACTAATCTGCTATTAATACAGTCAGTATTTATTTAGATGTTTTCAAGCTTTTTATTATTTTTTAATATATTTATTTATATATGGTAAAATGTCTGTTTTTAATAATTCCAGTACACACTTAACATTTGTTTTCCCAGTGAATGAATTTCCTTTTGGAAGGAGGTTAATATTACAGTAAATCAGGCATGTGCAACTTCTTCCATGACCCAGGTTGGATATCAGTTTTTAAATATACTTGTGGGCTACACTGTATGAAGCGAAAGGAAATTTAAAGAGACTGCAATTTCTTTATCATAATTTCTCATAGTGGACCATACGTTGCACATGCTTGTAGGAACTAAACGAAATATGCAGTAAATTACAATCATAAACTTACTCAACTATTATAGTATTATTTACATGTCTGAAAGGCACTTAAGTATTTATGGGTCATCTTATCAATATATCCCTCCACCCACCATTCCATTTCATGTTCTCTTTTGTACTTGTTATATACAAGTAATATGTACTTCCCACCATTATCCACAGCTTTCATATTTAATTTCTTCCTTTACCAAATATTTATTTTTTTTTGCAGTGAATACTTCCATGTGTCATTCTTGTCCATGTCTTAGTCATTTTTACCTGTCTCTCTCTCATAAGAATTCAGCTGGTCCAGTATCATCTTTGATATTTAGATCTCTATGTCTCTTTATATCTCTATGCAGTATGTCAACCTCTCTACTTCTGTTATCTTGAAAGTTCTTTACCATTCGTTTTTGCACCATCTTGGCCAACTTTGCAATTACCTTTCAATCTGCTTGTCTTCTTGTCAAGTTATTTAACCTTGAGCTCCCAGTTGCCTCCAGTACTTCTACTTCATACACTCTGTTTAGTCTTTTTATTATTCTGAATTCTCATCTTGCAAGCTGAGGGCTCAAATCCCTTTCCCACCAAACATGCTTGCTCTTTTGACAGTGGAGGCATAGTAATGTGATTGTCAGTTCTACTATTTGTGGGTAAAAGAGCAGTCCAAGAGTTGTCAGTGGGTGGTGATGACTAGCTGCTGTCCCTCTAAACTTGCATTGTGAAATAATGGATGGCTAATGCAGATAGCCCTCGTGTAGCTTTGTGCAAACTTCAAAACAGACCAAACCTCTTTAATAATATGCTAATGTTTCTTGCTTTTATTTTTCAAAGTTAATTTTACACCCATTATCGTCTATCATTCCTAATTATTATTTTTAAAACTGTTGTGTCCCACGTGAGTATTTATAAATAATTATTTTCACTTTGCAGTGGCCTCTGTTTATCTGTCAAAACGTTGTTGTACCATTTTTAGCACGTTGGCTACCAAGCCTATTTTATCGATACTCTCCAGGGTCCAGCTAGTCAATTTACAATTACTTTTTTAAGAAAATTGTATATGTAGCTGTTGTGTCCCAGCAAATAAGTGGCTCTTTAAAAAGAAAATGGAGCATGACTCACTAGTGGGTCGTGTGGGTCTTAGTGGAAGACTTTCACGATCCACAGATGGGTCATGTGGGAGCCAACTTGTTAATAACCATCATATCCTTTTCCCTCCATGCAAACACCACATCTTTTATTATTAACTTAACCACCATAACAACAACCATCTTTCTTCTTGTTCCACGTTTACAATTTCTAAAAATTTTTGTTTGGATTTGCTCAGTTATCACTAAGTAGTCATTTTCAATAAAAACATCAAATCATTTTCAACTTCTTTCTGTTCTTTCAAATCATTTCATGTTTTTTCTCATTCTCACACGTTACTATTATTTGATGGTGCCATCTTCTTCCTTCTGCTCCTGTTTTTGGGCTCTCATGATTTCTTTAGGCTTAAAATAAAAAATTTTCTTCGTTTCTTGAACAACAATCAGCTTCAGTTCATAATTCTTTTCCATATTTTTTTAAGACTAAATTCTGTTTTCTACTTCATTTTCTATCTTGTTAACATTTTTCTTACCATCTAAATCATTGTTTCCAGTCTCTTCTTGAAACTGCTTCTTTCTTTTCTTCTCTCTTTCTCTGCTTTGTTACTTGTACTTTTTTAAGCAATATTCTAATTTTTGTAATTATTCTGCCTTGCCTCAAAGAAAGATCTTGTCCAGTTTAACCCATAGGTTATCTTCCCCTTCCATTGCTTCTTCTTGTCTGCATGTTTTACTTTCCCTGTACTGCACTTTTTTACATTTAGATATTGATGCCCTTAACTATTTTAATGTTTTCTTTACAATCTTCTCATATTTACATTTCAAACTTGTACTCATTCAATTTAGATACTTTCACTACTTGATTTAACCATTTACTTTCTCATAAACTGCAATAAATCTTAACTTTATTTGTATGTAGTTCACCGTTATTATTTTTTTTAACTCTTATTAATTTTAATAATTTTAATCATCTGTTGTTGAAATTCTGTCTTTACTAATAAATAATTCTAAACTTCAGTTTTGTTTAACTAAACTTTCACCATTGTTTAACGCTTCTGCTTACTGCTTAAATTTCTTTCATCACATTAAGTTTATTTGTTCTTTTTGTTTCTGTAATTAGTTCTGACCTACTTGAAGCCTAGTTTGCCAATCATAAATTACTTTAACACCATTCTATCTCTATTTTTACCTTTGCTCAACCAAATCATTTATTTCGGCTTGATATCAAATCCTTATAATCCCAAATGTACCAAGACTGACAAGTGTATAACCATTAGTTACTCACTTACATTCTCTCGAAGATTTTAGTTAAATAAAAGTACTGACAAAAGGGTTTCATATAATGAAACTTTTTTTTATATATAAAAACTGAGGAAGTTGTATGTATCAGAACTTTAATGTTTATATAATTATTGAGTAATCATTTGCATTTAAGGTGAAAATTTGCATCATTTATAATTAAGTGTTTTTTAAAAATGTTCAGAAAGTATAATTTGAGAAGAACAATTTTTAAGTTTTATTATTTTATGAGCAAGTAAAAGTTAGAAATACTTTATTAAAATGCTTACTGAGATTTTGAAATGTAATTATAGTATTTATTAATCTCGTGGTTGATTTTTAGAAGTATTACATATAATTTTTTTAAAATCTTAAATTGGCAATGAACAAAAAAATTGAAACAAATATTAATCACAGTTTAGTTATTTCAAATGAAAGTTAGCAAAGTTTTACGTTTGTTTTTAAAGAATTTTAAACTTTAGTTAGAAAGTTTAAAATTATTTCTGTTACCAACATTTTCCCTGGTAGCATCACTTTTGAAGTTATTAGTTTATATTTCCTATATGCTACACAAAGACCACTTACCTACAGAATTTTGCTATTATGGTTAGAAGGATTAAATCTCTGAGATAATTACACAGTAACTGCTATAAGCACGTGCAGGAATGAAATTATTAATATATGTATTTATGCAAAAATGTATTTATTTTCTAATAATACTTAAGAATTAATAGCTGTATAGGATATACAATATTTTATGACAAGTTTCTGTAGACACTAGATGTTTAATTTTGATACAATGTTGATTGTTGTTTACTAATGTTAATTAGAGTACACAGTCATGTAGCAGAGTGCACTAAGATAAATGTTTTTGTTTCAGGATCAAGCTTCTGTAGTCATGGGAGAAATTTCACCACATCAAGAGACACACGATTCTGATCCTTCTACTGCTACG
The DNA here is from genome assembly GCF_004210375.1 of Tachypleus tridentatus. Taxonomy (NCBI): domain Eukaryota; kingdom Metazoa; phylum Arthropoda; class Merostomata; order Xiphosura; family Limulidae; genus Tachypleus; species Tachypleus tridentatus. The sequence goes on along the minus strand of NC_134830.1, from coordinate 163,535,777 downwards.
CCCTCTTCTGTACAGGAAATGCGTTACCAAGAGAACATTGAAAGGCAGGTGTACTTTGTGAAAATTTCAAATGTAAAAAAAAATAAATCATACAAACCTCCTAAAAAAAAATCAAAACTTCAAAGGGACATAAGAAGCAATTAAACCCCTTTATGAATTTTTAAAAAATGCAAGAAAAATTCAAAAATAAACTGGACATAATATCTAATATCTATCCTGTATGAACTAAACAGTTATAAAGAAAAACATTTTATTTCTTATGCCTATCCTTTATAAGCTAAATATTTACAAAGGAAAATACCCATGGGAGGGTATTCAGATTTAAAAAGCACATTGAATGTAAGATTAAAATGTCTTTAGAATAATTAAAATGTGGGTGCATGCTCCTAGGTGAAGGAAATAGTGTGTTAATCTTTATATATTAAGATACAAATTGAAACCTATTACACTATGTAACATAAATTTTGTTCCTGGATAGTATGTGTTATTTCTTAATTGCTTACATTGTAAAAGTACAGAAAATGGCCATTGTTCCCTTCAAACTTTGCTTTTATGGCCTGGATAATGAAATTTAGAAATTAACCTATTTTCTATGTAAAAACAGGCAAATTTGCACATTTTCATTTACATAAGGTCTGAATAAAACAACATATGAATCAAGATTTACATGTATTTATACTAAAGTTATACAACAATGTTTAGAAGTGAGTAGTTTATCGAGATTTGCGACTGTAATGTAAATCACTTTCACGTATCAGCCCCCAAATATAGTCTCCCATCATGTTTTTGTTATACACTCCCACGTCACAAAAGCAGAGTTTGAAGAGAAAAATAGGTCATTTCCATTTACTTTAGGCATAAGCCATTGGGAAATAACACTTTCTGCCCAGGAATAAGAAAAAGTAAAAAAATTATGACATAGTGCAATTCAAATGGTTTAGTGACGTACTAGTAATGTGAAAAGTGTTTATATCTGACACATGTGTGAAGCTACACAAGAAGTGTTTCCCCATGTGCCATTCATTTTGAACTGATAGCCTAGAGGGATAGCATCTAATCAAAGCATCCACAATCAACTCTTTGTCTATTGTAATTGAATAGTGGTGTTTGACTGTCGCTTTTATAATATACCAACAGCTCCAAAGTTGAGAGTGCGATTTTGCAGTGTTGGGACGTAAACCACGGACTCTTGAATTCACAGTTCGCAGTGGTAAACACTAGCTTACACGTGGCTTGATAGAAAAGTAAAAAGTTGTGATTATTTTTGTTTGTTTGTTTTGTAATAGGCTTGACTTTTTTTTTTAAAGGTTTTTTGCCAGTCAGCCAAAGACGTATTCATCCGATGGGTCAGGAGAGAGCAAGAGTGAAGAACGACCAAATACAAGTACTGATGAAGAAATTGGGAAGTGTAGTGGTAAGAAAATGTTTCAGTTCAGATCAAAACCTTAAACTGAGTGCTATAATTTAGTAGATAATTTAGTTTTATTCTTTATCGTATCCATCCAGTTGTTTATTAATTACAGTTGTTAAAGTTTGTCCAAACTTGATAAAATGTGGAATAACTTTACAGTCTTTTATTATTTAAATTTTTTTTTTCAACAACCATAAAATTATTGTTAATATTATTAGCTGCTGCTTCAGTTTTTCCAATGAAATGTCATTGCTGTACCTCTCTGTCAGCCACAGGTATCAAAGCACAGATTGTCCATTGTCTAGTTTTTTTTGCCTAAATACAAAGAAGCAAAGCAAAAAATATATTAAAAATAAATAAATTTGCTGCTTCAACTGTACAAACATTTCTTTTACTGTTTGGTATTTTACTGCTTAAGACAAAAACTAGTTTTTAACTTGTATGATAAACATATTATTGAATTTTTCCATAGAATGTTTTTTCTTGTTTTTCAGACAGTGCTTTTACAAATTTAGTATGAATCATGTATATTTTTTAGGATCTTCTGAAGATAAAGAGAGACAGCTTTCCTCTGACTCGCCAGGCTCAGCTGCTAGGTTTGAAGTTGGAGTTTCAGGGGGCTCTGCAAAAAGAAAGTTATCTTCTAAAGGAGATTCTGGCAATGGGTCATTTCCTTTAAGAAATGGGGTCCAAAAAATGGACACTGGTAATGGCAGTAGTAGTGATGGAAGTGCCAAAGGAAACAACATCCACTTTACTGTGCATTCTCTTACTGAGGAGGCTCTTTCTCAACATAATCGTATGACTCAAAAGTTTTTCAAACCCTGGAAGGGAAAGATTTCAGGCATATCTAGTTCGACTCTCAAGGAAAAAGATGCTCTTAGGCATAAAAGGTCTCAAACAAAGGAGCACGCTCTTGGTTCACATAAGCACAAACCAGCTCGCAACTACACACCCACAACTAGTACTTCTACTACAGTCACACCAACTCAGACAGAACAGAAAAGTGATCCCATACAGCCATCAGGAATGCTTTATATGGGCTTCAACGTGCCTCCACCATTTTCACTTCCAAGTTTTCCAGTAATGACTCCGACAGCTCCTGTTAATACATCAGCCAACATCACCTGTGGTACAACATCCTTCACAAACTCAGGGTTCACAACAACAATACCAAACTTTGGTTATCCACCTTATACATTTATGCCACAAACTAATACTGCTGGAGGGACTCCTGGGCCATTTTTTATGCCAGGTATTTTTTTCTTAATTTCAATACATATATACAAAAATCATATATAATTACTGTTATAGTTCATTACCATTTGTGTATGGTAAACAAGTTTTGTAACATTTTCATTTGGTTGTTTAAGTAGTTGTAAATAACATTGCTAATAGTATCCTTTAAAAAAGGCATTCTTAGTTAAGAATTTTTTGGTGTTTTTCTCCTTCTTTTATATATATATATAAAATCATGTTTTGCATTGAACTCGTCCACAAGTTGAATTAACTGTAAACTTGATTGTAGATTACAGCATTTTATTCTAGTTATTTTCCAACATGGTGAAGAAAAGGGTATCTCCTTTTAAATATCTTTAAGCTTACCCACTTTGAAATGAGTAAAGAAACACAAAAAATGTCTTTTATTGTTTACCATGTACATAAAACCTGTCAATGGGCCAGTTGTTTGCAAATGTAATAGTTGAAAGTAATTATGGTAAGGTTGTGACAGTTGGATGTCATTCGATCTCATGGTTACCAGCCCATATAATCACCTAAGTTAAATTATTGATTAGTTACTAATTAGTAACTATACATAGGTGATTCAGAAAACTAATAGCCATGGCAGTGGAAAAGATTGGATATACATGTACGACACTTTGTATGTTTTATGTATGATATACCACTAAGTGGTAACAAATTAATATTCAAGAAACATTTTAAATTGGAGTGATTTTTTAGCATTAACAGTTACCATAAACAGTCACATCAGACCAATAAAATAATTAAAGACAATTTAAAGGTCTTACAACAGCAAATAAAAGGAATTGCTCATAAAAAAGAAAGCTTTTGGACCAATAGACTTTCAATGTGTGAAATGAACATCTTTGATGTAACACATAAACAATAGCACAATGGTAAGTCTACAGACTTATCATGCTGGAAACTTAGTTTCAATACATAGATAGCCCATTGTGAACTTTTTTTTTTGTACTTAACTACAAAAACTTTTCTTTCTTGGAATACCTTAGTAAAGCTTTGGCTAAGTATATACATAGCATGTTTTCATAATTCTGTTTTTTGTCTCCCCTCAACATGGATTCCTTTACTTGGTGAGGGGACCTTAGAACTTAATGGTAATAGGAGGGTTAACTTGATATTTAACCTATGCATCTTACCAGTTTTATTTTTTAATTTATACTCACTAATGAGACTTCACAATTTTCCCTTTTGATATTCTAATGTGGAATGTGATGCATATTCAAGGTGTTATGTGTGTTGGAGCCATGCCGTTCTACCCATCACTGCCCACCGTCATTCCGCAGCCGGGCTCTCATTTATGGCCACCTTGTGGAGCAATGCCCAATGTTGGTGTCACCAGCTGTGGTCAGCCTGCAGCCTATAATGGAGAAAATTATCCAGTATCATTTGAACAACAAATGTTTAATCCATCTGTTCCATTCAATGTGAACACAACAAACCAATTGGATGAAACAAAAACTACTGAGAAGACCAGAGTCTCCCAGGAACTGCAGGTTAGTTGCTCTTCATAATTATGAAGATTTGTGTGTGTGTGTGTGTGTGTGTGTGTATGTTTAAGCAGTATTGGATTCCAAACTTCTGGGTGGACCATGTCCAAACCTTGATGGAAATACAGCCAGATTCATATTTTATGAAACACCTAGTTGAACTTGTTCATTCAACTTTTGAAGCATAGAATATTTAAATTCTAAATTATATAATTGAAGTTTGAAGTTGGTGTTTCAGGAACCTTATGTGCTTCTTTAATTATCTTACACTTAGAAACTAACTTTTAATGAGTTCCCCTTTCACAAAAATTATATTCTTCTTTACCTTAGTGAATTTGTAAAGACTTTTAAGACACAAATTTGTGAATACAGTAAGTTCCGTGCAGTTCTATTCATGAAATATTGATAAGGGTTACCACTAAGTTCTACTTTATTTTTGCCAACTGTATCATTGGTTTTAAATTTAAAGTGAGGAGAAATAAGATTAATGTTAAAAAGTAAAATAACGATGCTATTTCAGGATGCATCTGCCCATTTGTCTGACCCTGGATTTACCAAGGTTTATTCAGAGTCACCTTGTGAAGTTCAAAAGGTAAATAAATCTGTTTTCTACTGATCCTGATGCTTGTATTAATAAGTCTTCATCCTCACAGTGAATTTGTAATTATTCATCTGAGATAAACCTAGAGTAGGGGTTAACTGACCCACACAAAACATAAAGTGAACCATTAACTTGATAAGATCACACAAAGCACACTTAGAATTGCCCTAGTAAGTAGTTACCAGTCAGGAGCTTCAACATGGCTGTTGTTATTGAAGAACCAATTCTGTTGTAGTAGGTTAAGAAATAAGTTATAATTATAAACAGCACAGAAACAAAACTAACAAGTCTAAACATATTATTTATGGATATTATGCTTACTAAATCTTGAGTTTAGTGTACTGTGCAACTTGCACTAAACAAACTAATGAAACAAGTTCTGTGAAACTTTTTTAAAACCACACTGTGTGTCTCAATCAGTTTATTTTCTTATTTAAACTCATCCATAATTCCTTTTTGCAGTTAAGAAACTTTTGCTGTTTTTTTTTTTTATTCAGAACAAGTTCTTGTACTATAACACAAAAATAGTATTCTTATTAAAAAAATAAAACATTATTGGGTTTTTAAGGGACAGACTAATTATTGTTTTAAACATTTTTAAAGTGTAATTAGAGTCTGAGGAAAATATGATACACTGAACCTCGCAAGTTAAAAACTGGCTTTAAGTTAGCATTTATAACTCTTCCTGTAAGTCAAATATGTTTCATCATGGAATTGACTTCCAAGAATAAGGTATAAGCTTCAGTTGCAAATTCTGATATGGTACCTTCCCTCTACTCAGAAGATCAGCTATTCTCACTCAGTGCTTCCCTCTGTGTACAAAATTTTTCTTTGTGCATGCCACAAGCCTTCCACTCTCTCCTGTTCGAATCAAGTGATTCCAATGTGTCTCCCATGTAAATCATTGTGTGTCACCTTTTCACCAATAGGAGCATAGTATACTCACATGATGCATGTGACTCCCTCTATACATCTCTACTGAACTATCACTTGTTTGACAGCATATGAGTATGGACATGCCTTTCTGTTTGTTTATTGCTGGATGTTAAACTTTGTTTCCTTAAGAAATGGTTATCTTTCAATCTTAATGTGATTTATTCAACCTGATTTTTATATTTGTATTTTCCAGTTGATTCAAGTTGCTTTATATCTGCACTCAGGTTTTGTGAAACCTTTCTCTGCAATGAATCCTGAAGTTAACCTCACCACTTTGGAAGCTACACCAGTAACTAGTGTTTTACTCAGGTATAGGTGACCCAACAATGGATTTAACAGCTTTTATACATTAGGAGATTGAACGTTACATGATCCAGCCCTTATTCTTGGACTTTACCACAGCTCCTACTGATACTGTTGAGCCTTCGCTGGCTGATGAGGGCTTTGATATTTTGTTTTGCTTCCATAGTTTGCCAATGCTTCCTGTTCTCGACCTGGGGAGTCTCTTTGGCCTAATTTTCTCTTAATGGCTTTTGTGTCTCAGGTTTGTGATGTTTTATCCTAATTACATGAATAATATTCACAATCTTTTGTTTCTTTCTCCCACTTCTGATATTTGGGTTTTTGCTGATTCATTGGCATTATAATTATGTGAGAGGATTAGCATATTACGCTCTCAAGGACTTCCAATTATTTCACATTTTCCAAACATTGTTCTCGTATAACCTGCATTGCTTCCTTTTGGGTTACATGGTCATGACTCTCGATCCTTTGGCAATCCTCCTTCTGTCAGGATCTTTCTCATTCTACTGTTATCATTGGGTCCACCTTGTGGTTCCATTGGCCTATCCTTTTCTACCTTCTTCCTTCCAGACTTTGTTACAGTTGTCTTTTCATGATATCTGACACCTTATTTTTTCCCCTTGGTTCATGTCTTAATTTTCCAATGTAGAAGATTCTGGATCATTCCCAATACATTCATCTTTTGCTCTCTCCATCATATTGCGATTTCCTCTTCTATCACCTGTGGCCATGCTCTAGACTTTAATCTAACTCTTACAGGTAAGTTTTCACTCATACTTTCTTTTTTCTCAGATACTTTTATCAACTTTTTCTTACATGGATCCCTCTTTGTGGTATCTGACCAGGTATTCTTTAACTTCAACCTACACACTGTACATCCATTTTGACTTGTGCTTTATCTTCCATGGCTTTGCACACTCACCGTTGAGATGTGGTGTTTCACAAGATTGCTTGTAGGTGAATAACCTTGTGATATTTTGTTTCATATATATGCTCGTTATGGCCTGTACCACCTGTGGACTTCTTGGGTAACACAGAAGGGGATAGCTGCCCATCTTTTCCATGACTTGAATGAATCAGCATGATATGCTTTTCAAAACAGAATTTTGTGATAACTCATTGCACTGTATCAGGTAATAACATTCCTTTGGATTCTCCAATGCATTTTCACCCCCATCCCCTATTATTCTAATGGAATATGGGAGTCCTTACCACTTATCAGTTCCAAGCTACTGGGATAGTCAATCATGGAGGCACCTGAATGGGTTCCACAAAAATGATGGTTATAACCATTCAGTTAAGAGTAGGACAGTGGTGTTCTGTTAATGTGGATGAGACATGGCATCCAGAGGAGTTGAGATGTTGAAAATGTAGTTCACTCTTTCAATTTGGAGCCATCATCTTTCTACCACATGGATGCCAGTACCCTGTGGCTTGGTGTTTGATTTAGAGTGAATCAATCAATATTAGTCCTCACACAGTTTTCAGGTTGTCTATCTTCCAACCTTATTTTTTTCTATTTGTGTTGTAGGTCATAATGATGATGCATGGGATTGTTCTAGTTCTGTCCTTGGCTGTCCCTCATTTTCTGTTATTACAGAAATGTTATTGCCATTTGAAAGGTTTCTTTTCAATAATTGGTGGAGTTGATGGCATGTGATAGACATTATTTTGACACCAAATGTCAAATTCCTGGATCAGTTGCTCAGAGCTATTCTGTGTGTCTTGAATCAGAATGTTTCTCAATTCCCCTGTTATTGGGTTTGGGGTGAAGCCAGCATGATTCCTCAATCTACCTTTGCACAGGTGTTTGACACCAAGTGAGTAGGTTTTGGATGTAGTTGACTTACTGAGTACAGTCTGCTACACCCTACACACACTACGTCCAGGGGCGCATCCTTATTTACCTGCTTTTCTTGTTTTGGTATTGACTTACAATATCTTTGTCTGCTTAGGATCACTATCCTACCACATACTTTCCTACCCAGATATGCTCTTTTCTTTTTCTGCCCTAATGTCTTACACATCACACATGTGTGAAAAGAGTATACTTGGTCAGAAGTGATGTAGTTTACCTCTTCAACTCTGACCCTCTCATCTATGGAGGTATCTTTTTCATGCTTTGGAGGTGATATGTCTGTTCTTCTCTCACACCTTTCTCTTCTCATCAGTGTTGGATTCTAACTAATCTTGTGTGAAAAGGTACTGTATCAGAAGTTGTAATTTTCCTTTTCTGAAATTATATTTCTGATAGGTTCTTCCCTCCTTCCTCCCTCCCTCACTGTTCCAGTGCTTCTTTCTTCTGCCATACTTTGAAGTGATAGATCTTAGAGGTGAGGGAGTCACAGACATTACATGAGTATACTCTGCTCCTATTGGTGGAGAAGTGTTGAATGATGATTTACATGACAGATGCATTGGAATCACTCAATTTCAGTAGGGGAAAGCAGAAGGCTTGTAGCATGGATAAAGAAAACGTTTGCATATAGAGGGCAACACTGAGTGAGAGTAACTAATCTTGTAAGAGGAGGGATGTACCTAACAGAAGTATGATTTCAGTACAAGAAAATCATAACACTGCATTTAATCAGTATGCATTTATATTATTGTTGGCATATTTTTATTTAAATGGCTAGACAGCTAACAGTAGAATCAACACATTCCTTTACATAGAGCTAGATTTCAGTGCTTCATTTTAAAGGTAGTTTAATGAATGGGATGGCTAGATGAACCTACAGGTGCCTTGTTATCTTTAAATTATGTTATAGTAAGGAAATACAAACTTGGTATATGGAATATGATCAGCTGTCTTTTGTAGTTTTTATGTTTGCATACCTTTGCTATGCAGGAGAATATATTGTACACATACTACTATGTGACACTCAAATAGACTAAAAGAACCTTCTCATAAAATTTGGAGATACATTAAATTAATGTGTTCTTGCAGCTAAAACTGAGAACTTTAGTAAATGGCTAGGTCATAAAGGTGAAGTGAGTTCAGGATTATAATATTATAATTGTCATTTTAAAATTATTTTCTAATAGCAACTTACCATTTTCTCAGATTAAGAGTTTTTTTTCAAATGTGCTTTAATTTCTCGACACATTCCTTTGCTTTCACACACACACACACACACACACAAATTTGGGTGTATAAATTTAAAATATACTTAAGTTTGAATTGGATGTTTCTTTTGTTTACACTAAACACCCACAAATATAATTTAATTATTAAGATAATTAAATTAGTTGCACCGAGTGTAGTAGTAGCAACAGAAACTAAAATCTTAAGTTTGACTAACAGTAATAAAAATAATTTATTTTTCATTAAATTGTATAGTTGTATGGTGCCTTGCAAGGTAGCATTTTATTACCTCAGTGTGTGTGTGTGAATAAATATATGTTACAATAAATTAGGAAAATATATTTCACTATCCAGTATTTTGAATATACTGTTCCAGACGACTAGATTCTGTGATGTTAATTTGTTGAGATAGAAAAATATCTGTTCCCTGTATATCCTTGTAGGTTTCAAGATATTGATGTGTTTTAAGGGGTTTAGTTTAAGTTAATTTTACATTTTTGTACTAGCTGATATAAGAGAAAGTTACAATAAGCACATGCTACATAGATGCACTTACATAGATTTTGCTACCATTTCAGTCTGATTCTCTTCTTTCTGACAATTAAACAATGAAACAAGTGGAAACTGACTGAGCTTAGTTGTTTTGGTTTCCTTGTAAAATTATGTGAAAATAGATTGGTCAGGTGATTGTTTGAGGCTTATAAGTCTAGAAATGTAGTTATGTTATAGTTATGAGCAAAATGATGTATAAAGGCAAGGTTCTCTCAGATTTTTATAGGGACACAATAGTGAGCTCTCATCAACCAGGATTTTTATTACACAAAACAGTCATAAACTGGCACTTAAAGACATTTCCCATTAAATATCACAACACTGACAGTCAAAAGTGAGAGCTAGTAAAAAACTGGGCATCCACTGGTGACCAAATGAAGAAAAAGAGAATTGGACAGGTTGGATAGCCCATCAAGAAGTGTCAGACCGTGCCTAAATTGACCAATTTCTTCAACAGTAGTGAAAATATGACAGTCTATAACTATCATAACACCTGAAAAAACATGCCAAAAAATTAGCAATCAACAAATGATTTAAAAGTCATAACTTTAGCAGCCTTTAAAGTGGAATCTGTGGACAGTGAGACACAAATAGCCTTGTTTAATCTTTTTCTGTTCTGATGATAAGAGTGAAAATGCAGAGAAAGTCACATGAGGCACTTGACTCCACTTCTGCAGTTCCAATATTTGAACTTACTGGAATTAGTATAATGGTGTGGGAAATGTATTTGTGTCTATGTTTAGGCCTGCTAATTGCTATAGAAATGCGAATAATATTGAGAGTGTACCTGAACACTTTCTGCTCAACATGTCCATTTTAATGGACAAGGATTTTTTTGGAATGATGATGCAATAATCCTCTGTGCTCATATTTTCCAAAATTGGTTTGAATACTGTTTTTGTTTTTGCCAACATCATCACTGTACCTCAGTTCATTATGGATATTAAAGGTAAATGTATCCTGATGAAATATGTAAAATGACTGCTTACTGTACTCCTTAATGAATGGACAGTAATCAAACAAAGTATGTCTTGGCACTGTGTTGTCTACCTTCTGCCGTTATTGTTGTAATAAGCTATTCAACCTGACAATAAGCAGGAATTTGAATAAAGTGGCCATTGATGTATAATAACATAATAATTAACAAGGTAAACTTTTCCACATTTCATTAACCCATTGACTGTGGCTGCTGTAAGTGCATGTCATGTCGAATTGTTGTAAGTCATTAACCTCACATGGCACACATTCATCTGCCTGGATGCAGATGTATCCTGTACAGTGAATTAGTAATCAATGGGTTAATATTGGTGACTTGAGTTATTATAATATAGTTAAAAAGAATTGTGTTCAGAAGTGTACAAAGAACAAAAATGCCAAATCATCAAGTTATTTCGATATCAATTTATAATTTATCTCTGAGTGAACTTATTTTAAAAGTGTGTAAACTTTGACTTTTGGTTCCATTGTGGTTATTCTAGACTTTCTTCCAAAATAATATAATTGTATCTTATTTCATCTTTTGATTTCTCTTGTAGTTTATTATTAAACGATAATATTAAAATTTGTAAAATAATTAAACTGTGCTTCATATCGATAAACAAACATTCCTAAGGTAGGACAAATTATGTCATTAAAAATAGAAAAACTTTATATTTCAAATGATTTTTTACATTATGTGTATGACAGAATTGACTGTTACTTTTATAACTTTTGTCTTTCACTTTCCACAAGTGGTGAAAAATGTATTCTGTTTTACAGAATTTGTGAGTTCGATTTTTTTAGTTGACTTATCTCTTGAACAGCACTATACTGCTTCTGACTGCTAGCTACTTATCTTGGAGAATTTTTGGTTAGATTCATAAAGCCTGAGTAACTGTAAGTAACATTGCATTCTCGACAAACCCAATTATAGAAAGATACTGAATGGCACCTTAAAAAGTACCAAGTGCATGTTCTTCGTGTTTCAGGTAAGTAGCAACACATGCATAACTTTTAGTACATGGAAACTAAGTTCGAGTAGGAAGATGCTAAAAACCCATGATTTGTAAATTTGGTACCAAAAGAAATTAGGTGAAGATTGTTTTGTTTCATTTCAAAAGAGTTTAGAAGACAAATAAAAATTAGTTTTACAAATGTACCTATGTGTTTATCAATATATCAAACTGTTGGATGCTAAATATACAAACATTGATTGTGCTTTAGTTACTAGCATTCTGCGGTTTTGTAAGTCGAGAGTTTCCTGTAAAAACACTGAAGCATTTTAGTAAATCTCTCGGGTAACAACTTATACGTTATGTCCTCATTACTTTGAGGTCATATTTCATGGTTTCTAACTCACGATTATTTTCGATGCTGTTAGTAATATTTCTGCATCACCATAACAGGTATTTTCATTAAACTGGCTCATTTATTATAAAAACAAAACTTGTTTTTTTTTTTTTAATGTTTATTTTATGTATTACACTATATGGTCAGTTTGAACTTTTATCTTTGTAATCACTTCTATGATTTTAATTGGCAAGGTCGTCTTATTAAATATTTAGCCATGCATAATATGCTCTTCAGTTTAAATAGAAAAGAACAACATGTGGACCTTTAAAATTAATATGTTATTAGAACTAAGTTATTAAGATGAAACCTTGTCTTAGTTTGGATTTTGGTCCTGTTATCAGTGTATATAGTGAAGAAGTTTCAATAATATTTTACACTGTATGATACAGGCAATGAAAACATAGTTTTGTAGGAAGTCATCTAGAATATACTTAAATACTTATCAGTACCTTACTGGGTTTGTCTGCCTTAGGTGACATCTTCAGAAGATGGCACCAAGAGAGGAGTACTGAGGTCAAATGCACACCTACCAGCAACACGGAGAGGAAAATCTTCTTCAGTGGAGTCTGACACTGAACTGGTTCAACCTAAACTGATGAGAGTGGGTTTGTCCAATAAGAATGACAAAGATGAGAAAAACTCTGATGAATCGTCGGAAAAAGATCTCCAGGAGGACACTGTTTCCTTTTCCATAACATCTTCCCTTTTAAAATCAGATGGTTATTCCAGTAGATCACCTTCTGAAAAAGCTGAGGTGAATGTTTGTTTTGGTAGTTGCAGTATGTGTGTGTGTGTGTTTATGCATATGTATGTATATTTTTAAGCATTGTTTTAGAATTACAAAGGAAGTATTAGTATATAATGTGTAGAAGAAATTGTTTTTGCATATTGTCATTAACTAACTTCTTATCAAAGCAAAAATTTTGTTAACCATTATTTAAAGTGGTTTACTAAATGCACCTCATAACCACTTCTTCCCACCCTTCTGTTCCCTGGTGGTTAGGGCTAGAACAAAACTCAAGCTCTTTGTGTTTACATAACAACTTTTAGAGGCTTACACTGCCAATATTTCCATCCAATTATGGAGGGGAAGAGCAGTTACTTGTCTCTGAATAATTTTTACAAATTGTTACTGATGTAAGATCTCAGAAGCAGGTAGGATGATACTATGTATCGCAGGAGTCAAATCATCACATTTCTTGAGACTTCTTAATAACAGCACATGTACTACCGTTGTTGCAGGAAATGGAAGTGGACACCAAAGAGGAGTCAAAGAAACTCCCTCGTCCAGTGCGTGGGGACCCACCTTGGACGGAAGGCATTGACATGGGTCCAGACACTGTGTTCTTGTATCAGCTTCCAATCAGAAACATGGAGGATGTGCTGAAGAAAGACTTAGAAATTTTGCAGCATACAAAACAGTCAGAACTTGTTAATAAACAGTTAGCTCAACTCCAGTCAGAGCTAGAAGAGGAAGGCCAACTCCAGACAGTTTGTTGTCCTGGTACTTCTTTAAACGAGAAAATTGAATCGGAACTGAAGACGTACATCAACTTGGGGTTTTCAACATTTGAGGAAGATCTTGATGAGGTATTAATAATAATCTTAATCACATGAAAAGGCACTTGTTACTAAAAGTTTTGTGCTATAAATGTAAGTGTTTGTACATGTTATGCAACTTACTCTCAACCATTGATATGTTTTCATTGGAATTTTCTTTTATGATATAGGAAATGGAACACCAAGAAGAAGCAACAATTCAGCTTTTGTCTGGGGATATATAAAGAAATACCTACTCCAACACGATACAACTAAAATTCAGAACTAAGGTTTCACTGAAAACCACTTGGAAAATGGGATACAAATAAGGACTGGTGTCCAGAGTGCTTCAAGTCTTGCGACTTAAACAGCAGAGTGTCAACACTTTCTGCAAACTCTAGTGAATATCTGTGTAAGTGAGACTGGACTATGGAAGCTTCTATGTACTTTCAATTGTAAAGTGGACTTTAGCTTTATGAGAAGATACCCATTTCAGTAGGTCCTAAGCTGAAGTTGGTTAATACAACCACAGTGCACAAGCTTTCATGGAGAGGAATAACAATAAACAGAATCTATATTTTAGTTCTTACAAGGTATTTGGGAAGAACAGGTCTGTGTAAAACATCATAAATTAAATAAAGGAGATAAGGCTTAAGGAAAAATCTAGACCAAGTGTGTTCTTTCCAATAATTACCATCACTTGTGTTACTGTAATTTTTCATGTTCAAGTATGGTGGTTTAGGTATTTGTTTTACTAAGTATTTCTATTTCATATTCTTATTTATGATTTTAATCACAAGTTAAGTGGTGAAGGTAAATTATGTATTGCATGTTTCACTGTGGCCTTTGAGAAAAATAGAGCTATTATTTCCTAATATGAATCTTACTGAGAAGCTTTATTGAAATTGACTTTCAAATATTTCCTTAAGTTATCAGACACTGTTTTTATCACCTACTACAAAGCTTCTCATATTTTCTGTGAGGATTTTTTTAGCTGTGTACTTTCTTTGTCACATTTCTGAAAGGTATTTCAGCCTGAAAAAGTTTTACCTAAAACTAAGAACCAAAAAAAAACTAACAAACATGATTATGTTATGAAACCAAATACGTTTCAATACATCTCAAATTAATCAAGCTAAACTTTCCATGTTAATGAAGAAACATCATTTTTAACTTGATTTACCCATGCTAGTATGTTTTGTGTTATTAGTCAACATCAATGAAACGTTACAAACTACAGAGTAAAATAAAGTGGTCTAGCTTCAAGCAAACAAATTACAATGTGAAATGACATTGTAAGTGGGATTAGAACACCTGACAATATTGTTAACAGTAAGAGTACCTAACTGATGAGACATTACATTGTAATCTTTCCATGTAAGCATTAATGGGCTGATTTTTAGATTTTATCTAAGTAGGCAGCTTGCTCTAATTAGAAGTTAATGTTAATAGTGCATTATTCCATTTATCAAACCATGCTGTAAAGACCTGTGGAGAAATAGACAGTGAAAATTCATCACGTGGTTGGCATTCAATACTGAACATTCTTTGGTAATAAACTCTTGAATTGTTACTCATACACGTTACTGACTGAATGAACTAAACTGAGTTACTGGTGTAAATTAATTTAGCACAAAATGCAATTGAATTCTGAGAGTAACTACGTTAATATGAAATGTAGTATGCAGTAGTAACAGACACTACATTTTTAGTCTTAATTATAGAATATTCATTGCTGTAGTTCTGCGTATGTGTGTATATTACCTAATGTTATATATGGTCACCTCATTTCTGCACAATGTCCAGTTAAGTCTTGTGATACTATTTTTCATAACTTGGTCCTGTTTTCTTCTCAAGAACTAAAATTACTGCAGTGTTTTATCATAAAATTCACACTTTGATCCATGTATATAATATTATATTTGCATTCAGTGATTTAGGTTTCAGAAAAGGTTTTTTAAAGTCTTTAATTTGCAAAAACAAGTATAAATAAATTAGAAATAAATTATATGTCATTAATATGTATTTTGGAGTATTATCAGTGGAGTACATAACTAATAACTGAGTTCATTTTAATCTTCAGAAGTTTTTGTTTTATGGCATTACACACCCTTCGTTAAGCTGGTATATTAAACCAGCTGTGAAATTCACTGGGTTAATTTTTTAGTTGCAGGTAGTATGTTTTAATCAGAACTTACTGATAAAACTTGTAGGAAGGGAAAAGTGGGGGCTGTTCTTAGGAGAAATACTCATTGTATTGGATCTGAGATTTTGGATTGTTCCATTATTTAGCAACCAAAAAAGTACAGTTCCGTTAACACTAAGTTTTATAGTTTCTTTTTCTGGTTCAAGATGGGTTTGAATTAAATGACTTTGCACCTTTGTGTGGGTCTCAAACAAGTTGTTCCCATTAAAATGGGTGAAAATTTTACCTTGTAATTTGAAAAAAATCGTTTAGTCTATGTTTGTTTAATTTACATAAACTTTGAGTACAAAGTTTAATCAGTTATGCAACTAAACCATGGTAACAATGCATTTGATGTAGATATTTTGAAAATTAGTGAAAATGTATTTTACCTTGGGCTTTAATGTATGAAAAGTGTCCAATACTTAAATAGCTCTTTAACTTGTTACATTAAAAATACTAGCACTACAATATCTATAGACAATCTTTCAAAGCACTGTAGGCTATCTTCAAATAAAATGAGGTGAATTTGAAATTCTCGTTTCATAAACTGTATGAAATTTTCAACATGATATTCAAAGTAAATATTCCCCCCCCCCATTATGCATTGTTCTAACTGAGGAGAAAAGCTTTGATACAACTGCTGTGTGATGGGATGGACACAAAGCCCTAGCATACATCCTTATTTAGATACGGTTATGCAAGTTGGAATTGCTAAAGTTAGTCTGATAAACCTTACATACAAGTTGGCTCGTGTTGTTTCTTCAGCGGTAAATTTACATATGTTGTTAAGAAGTTGATATGAAGGTCACATATTTTGTATTTGAAATAAATGTACTTAAAACAAGAAAAAAATCTAGTCTACAAATGACAGACGTCTACCTTGTACTGATGTATATAATTTTTTTTAGGGCTGGATAAAAATGTTAAATATGGCATAACGTACACTCCTAAACATACGAAATATATCGCTTTATTTTAACAATGAACATAAGTTGAAGATAAAAATTGACAATGTTTGGCTTGTTTTGAATTTTGCGCAAACCCAGCCGTCCCTAATTTAGCAGTGTAAGACCAGAGGGAAAGCAGCTAGTCATCACCGCCCACCGCCAAATCTTGGGGGACTCTTTTACCAACGAATAGAGGGATTGACCGTAACATTATAACACCCCCACAGCTGAAAGGGCGAACATGTTTGGTGCGACGAGGATTCAAACCCGCGATCCTCGGATTATGAGTCGAGTGCCTTAACCACCTGGCCATGTCGGGGCCCACTTGATAATGTTACGAAAGATCCGTTCCTCAGCTAATGCCATTTGAAACTGAAACGTTGAAAAACCATTAAATGTGGGCGAATCAATTCGGTATAGTCTATATAAATGCAAAATCGTCCGTGCCTTCAAAATTCATATTACCAGTTACATTCGTCCAATCATTGTCACACCTAGGAATGTAACGACCCCAGGATTACACATTATACATCTCTGTTAATAATTTCTTAATTCCATAATAAACTTTGAATTAAAATAAATCCATTGAGAGAGACCCCCCAAAAAAAACCCACAAAAAAACACGAAAATAAGTAGTGTTTATTTTGTTCCTGGACAAATAATATTAACATAGTGTAATTTCGCAATAGCAAAACTATTATTCAATCTTAAAAGTAGCTTTACGTTCTAGAATATCTTAATGTTTAACTTGGAAAATGTGTGTAAAACTTAATTAATTAAGAACAACATTTCCAAGTTAGACAAAGATGGGTACCTTTTCTTCTTAAGAACTGTTTGTTGTTAATCACTGTGACATTTTGGTTGTAAAAGGAGACGAAGTAGCACAGTAGCTAGGGTATGCACGAAAATTTTATTATATCCTGGAAAACGTGGGGGCATGTCCCCCCCCGTTAAAATTACACCCGTAATGTTGACAATTTAAATAGCTTAGTGAAAATAATATTAAATAGACTTTTTCTTTAATACGCATTAACTGAAAACCGTCTAGGAACTGTGCTTCTGAGCTTTGTAGAATTACTTTGACTCAGAGGCGTAAGTAACATGAATATGGGAAAGTTATTTGTTGTAGTAGTTGTGAATGTTATAGTGCGTACTGAAACCAAAACCTTTACATTCCAGATAATTAAAATAATTTTTATTTTAACGAAATTAAAATTTTATTAAAATGAAAGTATGGAACAAAAACTTTAGATTGTACGAACAAAATATACGAAAGTTATAACGACCACTTCATTCAAGTGAAAATAACATACACTAACACGTCTGTTTGCCCTTTGAGTCGTGGAGGCGTTATAATGTACGATAAATCCCACTTTTCGTTGGTAATTCAAAAACAAACACAGTTACAAGCGCTCATCTCAAACACACGTCACCATACAATCTATTTTGCAAATAAAAACAACAACAACAAAAGTAACCAAACACCTACGCTTGTTTAGGTTTGAATATTTTACCATGTTATGTTGTTTCTAACATGTTTACTTTAAAAGCCAAGGCACATGATAAGATAGGTTATTCAGTATCTGTCCTGTGAAAATGGGTTTTCACTCGAGCACTGGACGCAATGATCCCAGCTCTTTGCTCCCTGAAAAAGAGTTCCAACTGTCAATGGTTTTCTTCCAAATATATAATTTTAATATCAATTGACACTTTTAAACATTAAATATAGTTGAAACAGAATGAATTACCAAGTAATAATACACGTTGGTCTCCAAATCTCTGTACTTCATCAACACCAACTGGATTACAATCAACTCAAGGGAAAGGAAGTCCTTTCGTGTCAAAATTCTCGTGCTTTCTCGATCCCCTTACATAGCTTTCCTTCAATACAAAGGGGGGGGGGGTGATGAGAAACTACTTTCCTGAACCCTCCAGTTTGGAAGAATCAGCAGGTCGCACGTAGTTTTCTCTTCCTTCAATTAGGCCAGGCGTGCGACTCGTAATCTGAGGGTCGCGCCAAACATGCTCGCCCTTTCAGCCGTTAGGGCGTTATGAGGTGAGGGTCACTCCCACTATTCGTTGGTAAAAGAGTAGCCCAAGAGTTGGCGGTGTGTGGTGGTGACTAGCTGCCTTCCTTCTAGTCTTACACTGCTAAATTAGGGACGGCTTGCACAGATGGCTCTCGTGTAACTTCGCGCGAAATTCCAAACAAACAAACAATGAGAAAACCAAGTTTAAACAGAATACAACATATACTAGAAACTCTGCACAAACGATTTTGTTTTTTCAAGTCCTTCGTGGGTTATTTTAACCACTCGCGACTGCGTGTTAAAGGATTCAGATAATGAAATTCAACATTCCTTCCAAATGTACTCTATCTTATTAAAATAATGATTAGGTTACTGGATACAGTGCAAACAGAAACAGATTTGTTGTTGATTTTGACCTTTCCTGATCTCTGGTCTGGTAGTTAGGGTGGCTCTCAATCAGCAGGTCGCGGATTCGCATTCTGTTACCAAACATGCTCGCCCTCTCGGTAGTGTGTGTGTGAATTATGTTGTAATGGTCAATCCCAAGTTTTGTTTGGTAAGGAATAGCTCAGTAGTTGGAAGTGTTGACTATCTGCTTTCTCTCTTAGTCTGTCATTTCAAAATGAATGACGGCTAGCGGCTCTACTAGCTTCATACGAATTTCAACAAACAAAACTTACCTGCACTTTAGTTGGCGGATAGCTCGATATTAGTTGTGGTGATTATTCAACCCTGTTTTAAAATGCAGGGGAGTGTACAAGTGTAGCCCCGCCCATTTACTGCACGTGATGCTTTTAAATGTTTCGTTGATCTGTGCGATCAGAATCTCACTAGTTACCAGAACTGACCAAACCTTGTGGATTTTCCGCACCCTGCTACCTATTACTGGACTTTCCTTATGGGGCGGGTTCGTCTTTGTTGCTGTGTTAGACAATCTAGGTTAACTGGCCTTGTATTACTTGTTTCCCTGAGTCGAAGATTATAATAATCTCGATGAAAGCGAGTTATAGGGGACAAGAGAAACAGCGAAAGTTGGAGTTTTCATCGTCCAATTAACTGCAGTATTTTCTTCGAACCAAGCCTTGAATTCTAAATATACGTCACAAAAGGAAGAGATTGACAGATCGTGTTAGACACTGAAATAAAAAAAAACAAATTAAAATACAGAAGAAAGCTTTGAAAATCAAACAATAAAAGTAAGGTTTTTATTTTCCTTATCAAGGTCCTTATGGAGATAAAGGAAGTGGAGAAAATGAATGAAACAATAAGTAAAAAGTCACAGCATGAAAAACACGCTACAGAATTTAGGAGAGTTTGTTTGTTTGTTTTTGAAATTTCGGGCAAAGCTTTTTTTTTTTAATTTCGGGCATAGCTACTCGAGGGATATCTGCGCTAGCCGTCCCTAATTTAGCAGAGTAAGACTAGCGGGAAGGCAGCTAGTCACCACCGCCAACTCTTTTACAAACGAATAGTGTGATTGACCGTCACATTATAACGCCTCCACGTTTAGTGCGACGGGGATTCAAACCCAAGACTCTCAGATTACGAGTCGAACGCCTTAACCCACCTGGCCATTTAGGAGAGAGGCTTAAAACAAGTTTTAATCAAATCAGTTATCAAGAAAGGCAGAGAAAAGCCTAGTAAGAAAGTAAACTGAATTACAGTTGTTGTGTCTGCATTAACAATAGCTGGTGTGGTTGTAAAAAATAAAAACCGTTTTCAACTCCGAATGAAATAATTATAAACAGCTAAACCTTGCATGATCAGTTCTTCACGAACCATTTCTAAACAATATAACTTTACATCAGTAACTGCTTACAAATCAATGCTAAACACGATAGTTTAAAAAACAAACTCACTGTCTTTATTTATATTATTGTATATTATATGGTAATGCTTCATGTGATCTAGAGTTAAATCACTGCTATAATTAATCACAATGAGTTTCGTGCTTAGCTTTGGCTTCTGGTTAGGACATTCGACTCGCAATCTGGGAGTCGCGGGTTTGACTTCCCCTTTTAGCTGTGAGGGCGTCATAATGGTACTATCAATTCCATTATACCTTGGTAAAAAGAGTTGGTGATAGGTAGTGTTGACTAGCTGCCCTCCCGATAGTCTATCACTGTTACATTAGAGCAGGTGGCTCTCGAGTAGTTTCGCACGAAGTTCAAAAATAAACCAACCAATGAAAGTTATGAAAAAGCAAGTATAAACGTTGCAAGCGACACATGAAATTGACACTTTGGTTGAAACCGTTAGATCTTACGGTCATTATTAACTCTGTATCTTAGTAAACGTTTAATCATGCCTTGGTGTGCGTACACGTATTTATATGTGCACTTACTCTGGTGATTTGTGTTTGTTTTCAATGCATTTTTTTATATTAAGTTTGATAATTCAGACCTGTTTTTATATATCTGGTATTTACAAAAAAAAAAGGTATTTCTGGTGGTTATATACCAGTTATATTACAAAATGTTTAGTCCACTCTTGTGGGTTATTTTTAACATTTCCTCTTCGAGTTTTGGATACGGTTCTTACCTTTTTGTACTTGGCACGTTGATTCAACAATATCTACCTAATTATAAAAGCTGGATCCACAACAATAAAATTATCACATTGTGGGTTTCTTACATTGCCCATTGGTATTTGAATATATTGTCTATTTCGCAGGTGTGTACGCCATAGTACTCAAACTTGTGTAGCTAACTTCTGGCTTTGCGTCCAAGTTTGGTAAGCGTTATGGTCACCAGGTGCTAGGTCTTTACCTTTTACGTCACATGGTAGTTTATTATTCGACTAAACTGTAATTACAAAGCGACACCTTTTTTCCCCGTTTAGGCTTAGCGGATACAGGTGGCTAAATAAAATAAGTGTGGCATAGTGATTTATATAGGGGCCTTATACTAATTTACAAAGAGCTTGTAACAGGGGCAGACGATTAGAATTACTTGTTGAAGCGTCACCTGGTAGAGCACCACGGCAAGAAGAAGTAAATGTATCTAATAGCAAAATTATGTAAATTTAACGACTCAATGTCTGTTTGCAAAATAATAGAAGTTACTATCCTTTCTCGTATGCTGTCGATTAATCGAGATATAGTTGTAGTATACTTTGTACAGTAATTAACAGAATATACCACAATTATCCAATAATGTTTCCAAGGCTCTCGCTACGTTGTTTGCTAAAGATGTTTAGTCTAGTTGTGTTAACTTACGTAAATTGAGTTGGCTAATTAATACGGTATATTTCCTAACTCTCTAGAAGACTAGAGGCTGATAACATGTCACTGAATGTTTAACCCAACTTAACTTATTAAAGTCTGAAACGTTTATTACAGTTAACATAAAAATGCCTGGTTTAGTGTCTGAGAAGGCCATGAAATGGATTTTTAACAGTACGTTAACGTACATTAAAATGATTTGTCTTGTTACACCTATTGATTAACCAATAACCTTTCTTTGCAATGTAGTTCCCTTTAATATTGTGTTAATTATATAATTAGACAATATAAAATGACTAATACTGTTTCGCTGCACACTAATCAGTAAGTATCTGAGAAGTTGAAAAAAACAACATCATCACAGCTTTAGCGGACATGCACGAACATTAACATGGTATTAATTATTATATGTTAAAACCACGCATTTTTGTCACGTGATAAACAGATACGATAACATGAAAGTTTACTAAACATTAGTTCGGAGTGGTCCATTGTGCTCTTTCGTTTGTTTGTTTTCAATCATGGGGGAAAATAGAAATTTCCAGTAAAATACAGGATTAATGTACACCTCGTTAACAGACTATTCAAGTAGAATACGTGTAGCAGAAATTTTCAGTAGAATAAGTGTTGTTCTGTTGTTACAGTGTTACAGTTCTACTAGTTAACAGGCTATTCCAGTACAATAAGTGTTGTTCTGTTGTTACAGTGTTACAGTTCTACTAGTTAACAGGCTATTCCAGTACAATAAGTGTTGTTCTGTTGTTACAGTGTTACAGTTCTACTAGTTAACAGGCTATTCCAGTAGAATAAGTGTTGTTCTGTTGTTACAGTGTTACAGTTCTACTAGTTAACAGGCTATTCCAGTACAATAAGTGTTGTTCTGTTGTTACAGTGTTACAGTTCTACTAGTTAACAGGCTATTCCAGTACAATAAGTGTTGTTCTGTTGTTACAGTTCTACTAGTTAACAGGCTATTCCAGTACAATAAGTGTTGTTCTGTTGTTACAGTGTTACAGTTCTACTAGTTAACAGGCTATTCCAGTAGAATAATTGTTCTATTGTTACAGTGTTACAGTTCTAATAGTTAACAGGCTATTCCAGTAGAATAAGTGTTGTTCTGTTGTTACAGTGTTACAGTTCTACTAGTTAACAGGCTATTCCAGTAGAATAATTGTTCTATTGTTACAGTTCTACTAGTTAACAGGCTATTCCAGTACAATAAGTGTTGTTCTGTTGTTACAGTGTTACAGTTCTACTAGTTAACAGGCTATTCCAGTAGAATAATTGTTCTATTGTTACAGTGTTACAGTTCTAATAGTTAACAGGCTATTCCAGTACAATAAGTGTTGTTCTGTTGTTACAGTGTTACAGTTCTAATAGTTAACAGGCTATTCCAGTACAATAAGTGTTGTTCTGTTGTTACAGTTCTACTAGTTAACAGGCTATTCCAGTACAATAAGTGTTGTTCTGTTGTTACAGTGTTACAGTTCTACTAGTTAACAGGCTATTCCAGTAGAATAATTGTTCTATTGTTACAGTGTTACAGTTCTAATAGTTAACAGGCTATTCCAGTAGAATAAGTGTTGTTCTGTTGTTACAGTGTTACAGTTCTACTAGTTAACAGACTATTCCAGTACAATAAGTGTTGTTCTGTTGTTACAGTGTTACAGTTCTACTAGTTAACAGACTATTCCAGTACAATAAGTGTTGTTCTGTTGTTACAGTGTTACAGTTCTACTAGTTAACAGACTATTCCAGTACAATAAGTGTTGTTCTGTTGTTACAGTGTTACAGTTCTACTAGTTAACAGGCTATTCCAGTAGAATAATTGTTCTATTGTTACAGTGTTACAGTTCTAATAGTTAACAGGCTATTCCAGTAGAATAAGTGTTGTTCTGTTGTTACAGTGTTACAGTTCTAATAGTTAACAGGCTATTCCAGTACAATAAGTGTTGTTCTGTTGTTACAGTGTTACAGTTCTACTAGTTAACAGGCTATTCCAGTACAATAAGTGTTGTTCTGTTGTTACAGTGTTACAGTTCTACTAGTTAACAGACTATTCCAGTAGAATAAGTGTTGTTCTGTTGTTACAGTGTTACAGTTCTACTAGTTAACAGGCTATTCCAGTACAATAAGTGTTGTTCTGTTGTTACAGTGTTACAGTTCTACTAGTTAACAGACTATTCCAGTACAATAAGTGTTGTTCTGTTGTTACAGTGTTACAGTTCTACTAGTTAACAGGCTATTCCAGTAGAATAATTGTTCTATTGTTACAGTGTTACAGTTCTAATAGTTAACAGGCTATTCCAGTAGAATAAGTGTTGTTCTGTTGTTACAGTGTTACAGTTCCACTAGTTAACAGACTATTCCAGTAGAATACGAGTTGTTCTACACTAAGTGTTATTGTTCTGTTGTTACAGTGTTACATTTTCAATATAACACACGTAATTCTGACGTTCATACCACTCTTTTAAAGGTACAACATTTTAAACCTCTGCAAGTAACGTATATAGGTATAACTTATATATATATATATTTACATATAGATGTACGTTTGTTTGTTTGAAGGAAAACACAAAGTTACACAGTAGGCTGTCTGTACTCTACCCAGTACCGGTACTGAAACCCGGTTTGTAGCGTTTAAGTTCACAGACATTCCGCTGTGCCACTGGGGAGCAGAGATGTATATGTGTGTGATGAGTATTGCATATAATGATTTATATTTACGATATCCAGTTTCGTGGTAAATAACGTAATTATATGTTTATTTCCAGTTACGACGGTCACTGTTTCGAACCGTTACGAAAAGTGAAACCAGTTAAATAATTTCCATTAGTACCACAACAGGAGAGTAGAAAATCCCATTTTTCAACGTTTCGCCATCTCACGCGGTTCACTTGGTTACAGTGACGTAAATAGAACGTTCTGTATCGCCTTAACATCATGAAACTCAAAATACTCGAATTCGGGTCGAAATAAAAATGGCATGCAAGGTAACTTTGTGAAGTCTTTTATAAAACTCTTAACGTAGCTGATAAATATTCATAGAGTCTTCCATCACGTAAAAAACTTTCTATCATGAAGTTTTCAAGGTCTTTGACGGTCAACTGTGCCAGCCCTCTTAACAACACTTTGATTTAAATAAATAATCCACGTTCTCAGTTTTAAGGCATCAAGATCTTAAAGCCAACATAATTCCTATTTTCCATAAATGCCCCTGTGTCTTAATCCATAACGTCCCAGACTAAAGTGTTAAAACAGACAATTTAAAATGTACAAATACTTAACATAAATAAACAGTTCTCCATTCCCTTTTCTAAAGAACCCCCCCTTCACCCTAATGGCTCAACCCAAGTCTGATAGCCTATAACGCTTTAAACTAGGTTTAGACACCAATGTTAAACACATCACATTATGTAGTTTTGTGCTTAATACAAAACAAGTATTCTCTGATAAAAGTTTTAAAAAAATACTTCGAAACTGTTCATTGCTAACGAAGTTATTTATTTCCCTTCTCATAAATACCGCCACTCACTTTGAATTATTTGAATACCGCCCAACAACAACAGCGAGACTCTCACGCCAGGTTGGCGTTGTTTAAAGTACTCTCCACACCAGATTCTTACCTATAGTGGCGACTATACATTCGAGGTGTGCTGCGTCTGGGATACGTATAATACTATCATATTTTGTAACATTTGTTTCGTAAACTAAAGAGCTAAAAACATTACCTGAAAACAGATAAGATCTGAAATTAACTACAATATAAGTTAATAATTATTAAATAATATTAGGAATTATTGTGTAATTATTTTTTTCCATCTGTTAACTAAATACCTTAACTGCAACTCTATCTTGTCAGACAGGAAAGTTAACTTTAAAGGGGCAATGCTGTTTCACTTGCAAGCATTATATGGATTTAATATTTCATATTGTGAGCAAGTTCATGGATATGTTTAGTAATGACAAACAACCAGTAACAAGAGAGTTCATTAACGACTGAATTATACAGTTCGTGTGCTTTAAAACTTTAAATTATCTATTTTATTTCTTTGAAAACAACAGCCAACCAGTTACAAAGATTAAAATGCAAACTACTTGTTCTATCTAGGTATTGACTTGAAATGGCCACTGATTTGCATTAAGACTAATTACCTGTGTGAACAAGCAGCTATTCAAATTCATTCTTCCAAAGTGGTCACCATGGTTACGAGCGAACTTAATTAAGCAGTTAATATTCTTATTACAGTTGTAGTTTCAACTATCTCCACGGTTACGAAAAGTGTAGTTAACAAACTACATTTATACGTACCGAATATTTCACTACAGTCGTAAGTGACAATCGAACTTCATGGTTCGTAGATTTAGATTAGTCCTAAAGCTAAGCTAATAATGGAAAATCTTCTTCATATATGTATAATAACTTAATTAAAAATAATAAAAATAAATATTACATATATATATTAAGCATTTAACCAGTACTGACATTAAGGAACAAAGGGAATATAAATTTCAAGATATATAGAAACTGGTTGTTTTACATCGCGTAAAAAATTATTTACAAAAATTTAAGCCTAATGTGAAAATAAAGAGAAACAGAAAATCTGAAGGAATTGAAAATGTTACAATGTCTTCACTTTCTACAATAAACTATGTAAATATTTAAACCTTCGTGCTCATATAAAAGCAAGACGTTCATTTGAGGGTCCGTCTTTTATTTATTTTTTGACAAAATAACTGGTAGTGAGATTAAATATATTAGTTTTATTGTGATGCAGGGACTGTCTACGTATAGCTGTATCATCCCTATATTATTGTTTGCGTTCTTTTTGGCACATTATTTGATATTAAAAATATTTTCATTACTTGCTGTGTGACCTTCTCCCCCCCCACAACTGAAAGTTAATGTTTGTTTGGTTTGTTTTGAATTTCGCGCAAAGCTACATGAAGACTATCTGCATTGAAAGTTAATGTATTCCTTGAACATATGTAATGAAAGTTAACATTACCTGTAATATAAGGTCTGGTTCCCTAAAGACACCGATTGTATAGTGTACAAAGCATTGAGTATTTCTCACGTTGCAGTCATTTAAAGTTCATCTGTTATTGGCCGGTAATTCGTGTTTCACCCTGTGCTTAAGTTTTTTTGTTTTTTTTAAAGGAATACCAAATATATGTAAGAAAGCTAACTTTAAGGGGTAATGATGGCATCGTTTACACAAGAATTGTAATTAAAAAAAATTACTACTAGTTATTACAACTAAGCCATGACATCGTGCACTGACCAGAAACACGTAGACTGGGTTAAGGTTTAAACTGCTAAAGAGATGAAGTAATTGTAGAATTATCTCGAATAAAAGAGCAACTAAAAAGACTAGTCGTTTGTTTGGTTGGTCACTTTCTGGTTTGGTATCTTAACGATGGTTTACTGGCTTACTTTTAGGCTTGTTGGGCAGAAAAAAAGTGAGAGGCCATCATCTTTTAAATTAAAACTCTATCATTGTCGATATTTAAAGTGGAGAATTGTACTATGGCCATTGTACATCTTGACCCTTCTTACATATATAGTCAACCAGTCCTGTGGTTATCACTTTTCTTCAAGGATACTGTTAAGTGTTCAAAGTCAAGGTTAATGTTATTGTTGTGCGTAGTATCCTACGCTATTGTTGTTGCTCAGACCAGGGTTATAGTAAATCTTGAAGACCGAGACACTATTGATATCCATTTCTAATATTGTTAATACTTTGTGCTAACTTGGGTTATTATATATATGTATCAGCTTCAAGGTTAACTCGCTTATTCTGATTTAAAGGACTTGTTCAGTGTAAAATTACGAATTGTCTGTATGTTCTTGCGACTGTTATCTTTCACTCGGAGCCACTTCTACATTCTTTTCTAAACGTTTTATTAAAGGAGTAATTTTTTTTATTTCTATTCATCTTACGTAATTTTCGTATAAAAATTTTACTTCGTGCAGAACTGTTTTCTCCAGTAATTTGTAAATGTATTCTTTAAGCAAATAACTTACTTGATGCGAGAATACACGAATGTTCCATTTACTGAAACCACTACTACATGGCGTTTTGGCCCGGCATGGCCAAAATAAAACTCGTAATCTGAGGGTCGCGGGTTTGAAACTCCGTTGTACCAAACATGCTCGCTCTTTCAGCCGTGGGGGCGTTATAATGTGACGGTCAATCCCACTATTCGTTGGTAAAAGATTAGCCCAAGAATTGGCGGTGGGTGGTGATGACTAGCTGCCTTCTCTCTAGTCTCACACTGCTAAATTAGGGACGGCTAGCGCAGGTAGCCCTCGTGTAGCTTCGCGCGAAATTCAAACAACATGGCGTTTTAACAGATTCTGTTCTTGTTCGGTATCCCCAAGTTGTGACGAAAGTCAGATGACGTAACACTACAACTTGCTTATAATACATTTTCACTGACGAAAAATGTTAGTCTCTATATGTTCTTAGTGTATTGAGGAGTCCCTTGCATTACGTATTTTGGGGGGTGGAAAGTCTTGTTTGGTAATGTTCAACAATAGTTTTCAAAGTAATCCGTAACTTCAAACAAAGTATTTTTTACGTTAATAATTCATATTATGTAGAATTACAATTGGAGCATATAGTCATATTGTTGTTTTAAAATATAATATCGTAAAGCATGCATGCACCAAATCTTTGCGGATCCACAACTTTGTTGGTTACCAGGTTCCTCCCAATAAATAAAGAGTCATAACTAAAATGTAAACACTGATGTTCATTTGAGGGCCCGTCTCTTATTTAATTTTCTGACAAAATAATTGGTAGCGAGATTAAATATACCATGTATTCAAATTTGTGAGAAACGTGATACCTAAAACTGCCATTTAATTTGAAAGAACGTTAATTATGGTTTCGAGACATAATAAAAAAACTATCAATAACTAAAGTATCAACAGAAATCGAACAGAATTAGGAACACAACAGAATGAGTTCAATGAAACTGCACACCGTTTACATTTTTTATTGTGCGAGAGATCTAGTATACCAAAACAAATAACACATAAATATTTCAATAAAGACTTAAATGTGTCCCTAAAAAGTTTTTATGTTGTCTAATTAATATAAAAAGTATTAATATTCTTTACGCATAACAAAAACATTTTTTTTCTTTCCTTAATTAGTTATTACGCTTTACTGTGATTGAGCATATTTTTAATCTGCCCACCAGTTTACTCTTTAATACAGTTGTCTAACGTGGATACTAGATGGCGCTTTAACAAAGTATTGTTTTCAAATACCGCGCAACCTTTTGGCGGGATTTAATCGTACGTACCTGTTATTGTGTCGAAAATGACGTAAGTGAACTTGCATCGAAGCTTAATGTTTTACTTTATTAATTATTCAACAGAACAATTTCGTCTTCGCCATGCCTTTAGCGTTGACGATTACATACGTAAGAAACAAAGTGTAATACCAATAGCAATGTACGAAACCGCACCTGGCGTTTGGAATCCTTATTTGACAAGCATAAAGTGTTATGACTGCGAGTCCAAGCCCAAAACTAAGAATATGCAACGCAATTCAGCTAAGTATACAACCCTTGTTCTTAGCTGTGCAAGGTTCGGTGACATTACTAACTAAATGTGTTCCATGATAAATATTATGTCACAGTAGATGTTCTGTCCTCTTCTACACAATTTTCCCGATAGAAAAAAGCTTGTTCGCTTACCATCACCTGTTGTTTCTCACCCGGAGACATTAGTGTTACGTGCTGTCATGGGTTAAATAGCCTTATCTTCTGTGTTGTGCAACTGTTTTCTGTAAACCTGATTATTGTATTACCGTATATAAAATCTTCGTAATCTGTTGTAACTCCTTAGACATTCGTGGCCTATTATTATTTCTGTTATCAAAACATGTTTTTATTTGAAAATACCACATTTCAACTTATGATAAAAGAATTAGTCAGTGTAATACAGGTTTGGTTGGCGCGTCTGACACGAGCGCCCACAAAAATGTTTCCAAGAGTGGGGGGGGGGGGAGGAGGGTAATCATGTTTGTAAGGGATAAATGTTTCCCGGAAGGGATCATGCTTGGAGGGAGTCAGATTTTGCAATATAAGTTAACAGACTTAAATAACGTGTTATCTGTGCTTAAGCGCAAACTGAAATTTATAATTTGAATTGAAATTACTAAACAATATTTAGTTTAACTACGTTGTTAAGTTTATATCATACTACGTGTAAATGTTTGTGAAATGTAAGGGGGGAGGAAGCTTCCAGTTGCCCCTTTGTGCGAGCGCTCGTGACGTGTGATATATTTACTGTCAAAATCTTTTTTATCTCGCTTATCCATCTCGTAAAATACTGTTGACACTGGTCAGTTTTTCAGTGCTTTGTGTCGAGCTTGGATAAGTGCTTACTGTATCGGGCTGCGAAATCGTAGAACCGTGGTTCGAGACGCGATACTATTCAATACGCTTTGCTCTTTCGTCTAGGAAGTAGGGGAATTGGAAGGTACTTAAAGTGTTCGGAAACTCGCAACTATGAGAGCGGAAATTTTCGTTGTTTCAGTATCACATTGATCATGGTTTCATATAATGATTTTCAAGATATCAAGTGGGAATTGGGGACACTTGGCGTCGTGTGCCAGTTCCTTGCGACGCCTTCTCTTCGGGAGTGTTGTAAAAGTAACAATAAATCCCGTTACTCGATTCAAAGGGCCGCAAAACTCTTTTTAGCGGCAAGAAGTATTAGCTGTCTGCCTTCACTTTGGTCGAAATTCAAATTAAATATTCCAATACTTAAACCGTAGAGGTCTGTGATCTCCTGACCTGTTCGTTTAGTCCACGTATGCTTGTTTGTTTGTTTTGAATTTCCCGCAAAGCTACTCGAGAGCTATCTGTGCTAGTCGTTCCTAATTTAGCAGTGTAAGACTAGAGGGAAGGAAGCTAGTCATAACCACCCACCGCCAATTCTTGGGCTACTCTTTTACCAACGAAAAGTGGGATTGACCGTAACATTATAACGCCCCCACGGCTGGGAGGGCGAGCATGTTTAGCGCGACTCGGATGCGAACCCGCGACCCTCGGATTACGAGCGCATGCCTTAACGCGCTCGGCCATGCCAGGCCACTCTACATAGATCGCCTGTGTTGTGAACGAATACAAATTACACTTCACAACTAAACGACCCTTTCTCCGAGTCTCTGGTTCTATAATTATTTATTCTCGATCTCATGGTCTATGATATATTAGAGAACAGGGAGTGGGGCGAGAAAAATTCTGAAGTTTGGTAAGGCGCGTGGATTGTGGGCGGTTTTGTGACGCTGTAATTATCAGGTCTCGTGAGAAAAACGTGACGTATGTTCAGATAAATATATATCAAAGTAGACGGAAGGGTAAATACTATTCGATAAACAGACACGTAATCCAAAAAATACGTACAGAGACGTTGAAATAATCATACGAATATATCGCACAAAAAATCGCCCAAAGTAAGACGCTGAAACGTGTGTGATTTTTATTATAGCAAAGTCACATCTGGCTATTTGCGTTTCAAATCCGTACACTTACCGCTGTCCAAGTGGGGGACAAGACACAAAAATAATTGTCTTACACGTAAAACCACAATGAAAATAAATGTGCGTGTAACTAATATAAACATGCACGAGACGTTTAAAATACTTCTATTCATATTTTCATGTACACTTCTTGCTCGATTCTTACCAAATTATCCCACAAACAAGACGAAATGTAAACAGTAATAAATACTGTCACGTTACAGACAATGTTCGTCCTGTAAAAGCAAAACACAAAATAAAAATATCCTACGTTAATAAAAAACATGGACAAACAGAAATAAAGGTGCTACAAGTGAGGTTTCATTGTTCAAGAGTTCTATTGTTCACAATGAACTGACAGAGGTGAGTTAGGTTTCAGTGTACAAGAGTTACACTGTTCACAATGAACTGACAGAGGTGGGTTAGGTTTCAGTGTACAAGAGTTACACTGTTCACAATGAACTGACAGAGGTGGGTTAGGTTTCAGTGTACAAGAGTTACACTGTTCACAATGAACTGACAGAGGTGGGTTAGGTTTCAGTGTACAAGAGTTACACTGTTCACAATGAACTGACAGAGGTGGGTTAGGTTTCAGTGTACAAGAGTTATACTGTTCACAAAGAACTGACAGAGGTGGGTTAGGTTTCAGTGTACAAGAGTTACACTGTTCACAATGAACTGACAGAGGTGGGTTAGGTTTCAGTGTACAAGAGTTACACTGTTCACAATGAACTGACAGAGGTGGGTTAGGTTTCAGTGTACAAGAGTTACACTGTTCACAATGAACTGACAGAGGTGGGTTAGGTTTCAGTGTACAAGAGTTACACTGTTCACAATGAACTGACAGAGATGGGTTAGGATTCAGTGTACAAGAGTTACACTGTTCACAATGAACTGACAGAGGTGGGTTAGGTTTCAGTGTACAAGAGTTATACTGTTCACAATGAACTGACAGAGGTGGGTTAGGTTTCAGTGTACAAGAGTTATACTGTTTACAATGAACTGACAGAGGTGGGTTAGGTTTCAGTGTACAAGAGTTATACTGTTCACAATGAACTGACAGAGGTGGGTTAGGTTTCAGTGTACAAG
This sequence comes from Tachypleus tridentatus, assembly GCF_004210375.1. Lineage (NCBI taxonomy): Eukaryota > Metazoa > Arthropoda > Merostomata > Xiphosura > Limulidae > Tachypleus > Tachypleus tridentatus. The sequence goes on along the minus strand of NC_134830.1, from coordinate 163,503,247 downwards.
AGTTACACTGTTCACAATGAACTGACAGAGGTGGGTTAGGTTTCAGTGTACAAGAGTTACACTGTTCACAATGAACTGACAGAGGTGGGTTAGGTTTCAGTGTACAAGAGTTCTATTGTTCACAATGAGTTGCTAAAGGTGGGTTAGGTTTCAGTGTAAAAAGCTCAACTGTTCACGACGAACTGCTAGAGGTACGTTAGGTTAAAATACTCTGATCGTAGATAGTAGGACACTTTAAAACACTTACTTAGCAACACCGTATGTTCTGTACGAGTTGGTCTGAAACTTTCCACAACGTGTTTTTCATGCGTTAGTAGGACCCAAAAAATATATGTACGGACTTTAGGGATGGTACGGAGCACCAGGGAGCCGCTCCCTAAACTCGCTAGTGAACCTAATAATTTAAAACCCAAAGGTCACTAAGCACTCGATCCATGATTCTAAAACCAAACATTACTATATCGTGAGTTTGCAATTAACCCTAAAGGTGCGTTTGTCGATAACCTTTATTAAAATGTCATTGTTATGTAGGTTTAAATCCACCTTTATCAAACCAATAAAGGACAACTGGCTTTATATGCGTATTTCACAATAAGCATCAGGTTCACACACGTAATACTTAACGGTTACACATATACACAGGATACTTGATTGTATATATTATTGTCTCTATTAGTCATTCATTTTTGTTCTTCTTTTCACGAAGTCTCTTTACGACGAGTTACTGTATTTATCATATTTTATGAAATAACTTTTAAATTGTATTATTATTTTTATCTTCGTATGTCACTTTTTCTCAGCTCGTTCGAAGCTTAATAATTCACTGCACAACAATATTTTATGAAAAGTTTTGCTTCCTGAAAAGGTTTAGCTGATTGTGACAGGTACCTGGTGGGTATGCACAAATATAGTTTTGGTTTTGCTTCATCACGTAGGAACTCTGAAAAATAGACAGTTAACTGTTTACCGTCAATAACGTATTTAATTGCGTTTATGTTTCTAATACGCTATTAAGTTCAACATAATTAAAAGTGTTTTGCTCCTGATTTTCGTTTGTATTCAATGTCCGGTGCATCACGTTGCAGTGTCCAACAGTAGTCAGCAAGCATTGACGGATTCCAGTTGCCCTAATGTCGTTTTTCCATTGTAGCAACGTCCTGGTGAAAACCGAAGATTTCGATAAAACGGTACGTGATGAGCAAATTTGGATGTGATTTTCGTGATCAGCAGCGAAAAATCTATAAGGAACCACCCAACAGTGTTCAAGAAGGAAAAACTTTGTTGTGCAGTGAAATTGCCCACCAGTGACATAGCGGTACATCTGTGGACTTACACATTAAAAGCCGGGTTTCGATAGTGTGGTGGGCAGAGTATAGATAGCCCATTGTGTAGCTTTGTGCTTAATTCAAAACAACAACTTAATAATTTGTTTTCGAACCTTCGTTCTTTCTCTCTAACACTATTAACTATTCCATTAACAGTTTTATTCCCACTAGAAACCCGAGGAAGGGCTGTTGCCCAAATGAAAGTTCATCAATAAAGTTATGTGAACGTAGCGAGCTTTTCGAAATTATTATTATTTTATTCTATATTATACATTTACTTAATATTTTTATGTTGTGAACATGAATATAATTCTTGGTTTTAGATCTTTTATTACAAACCTAAAGATCACTCAGCTGATGATATATGATTATAAATTTGAAAGCTTCGCATCACCTGATGGTTAGGGTTCTCAATTCGCAATTTACGAGTTCGAATCCTTATCGCCGAATGTGCTTGCGATTTCAGCCGTGGGGGCGTTATTATGTTATGATCAATCTCATTATTTGTTGCCGGTGGGTGGTGTTGATCAGCTTTCTTTTCTCTCGTCTGCCACTGCTAAATTAGGGACGGTTAGCGAAGATAGCCCTTGTGTAGTTTTGCGCGATATTCTAACTAGCAAACCAAACCCCTAAATTCGAAGGCCCTCTCTTCCACTATGGTTGATGATGATAAAACGTTGCACGATCATCTAATGTGACAGTTAATACCGAATTATGTCAACAACTGCACACTGTTACATTCACGTGCTGTGTTATTACTGCTAACAATTATCCAATCATGTCATAACGATTATTTGAAACTGTTAACAACGTACTATTTCCACCAATGTCGTTGACAATTTCTGTCTTTAGAACTACATTAACTATAATACATTCTTTCTACCGTCATTGTTAACAATTACTGAGTTGTACAATAAATACAATTGATTTTTCGAACCTATGTTAACAATACTCGCTAGTTAAGCCTAACAAAGAGCAGTTTTCTCGAAATATTTTTGAAAAACACGATTGTTTGTTTTTTTCATTTCGTAGTTGTGTCGTTACAACTTTACTTGTAATGCCTTAAACTTTAAACATTGCAAAGATTTCAATGTTAACCGAAATATATAACAATCTCATGTTAGTCTGATAATTGCTATAGTGATTTTGGGACATCATCCACGTGCGGTTATGCAGTCATAGTCCTTCTAATGTAATTAACACCAGACTCAGTTGTTAAGTAGGTATTTATCAGTGTTCACACTGCTACTAATATTATTTTGCTGCAATAGTTTTCTAAATGAGATGATTTATATTTTCGAAATGAAGGATTTTATTGCTATAATGAATCTGAAATGGCATGAATTGTCAAGACTGTGATAATGTTTTTTTGTTTTTTTGTGTTTTTTTTAATTTCGCGCAAAGCTACTCGAGGGCTATCTGCGCTAGCTGTCCCTAATTTAGCAGTGTAAGACTAGAGGAAAGGTAGCTAGTCATCACCACCCACCGCCAATTCTTGGGCTACTCTTTTACCAACGAATAGTGGGATTGACGTTATAACGCTCCCACGGCTGAAAGGGCGATCATGTTTGGTGCGACATGGATTCGAACCCGCGACCCTCAGATTACGAGTCGAACGCCTTAACCCACTTGGCCATACCGAGCCCCTGTGATAACGAGTTAATTAAAGCGGCTCGTTTGTTTTGAAATTTTCAGGCAAAGTTACTCGAGGGCTATCTGCGTTAGCCGTCCCTAATTTAGCAGTGTAAGACTAGAAGGAAGACAGCTAGCTAGTCATCAAACTTTTGGGCTACACGTTTACCAGCGGATTGATCGTAAAATTATAGCGCCTCCAAGGCTGAAAGAACGGGCATGTTTGATGTGACGGGGATTCGAACTGGCGACTCTCGAATTACGAGTCGAGCGCGCTGACCATCTGGCCATGACAGGCCTATAATTAAAGTGGCAGGAGTTGCTAAAACTAGGAAATTGAGTTGAATAAATGGCATGAACTGCCACTGTTGTGATGTTAAGTTAATTAAAATTGCACGAGTTATCACAACTCTGATGTAGATCGTTAAAGAGGCAGAAATAATAACACGTTTGATGTTGAGACAATTAAAATGGACACTCGGTTAAAATGACGTGTTACTACATTTTTGATGATCACTTAGTTAAGGAGGCGTGGAAGCTTATTTATCTGTTACGTCGAACTGACTAAACTAAGATGTCCAGTTCATTCTTTCGATTAAGGCATTGCGTGCTCTCACAATTACGATTATCGAATGAATGAATTATACGAGGTCTGTTAAAAAAATACGCGGACTGTTTGAATTGCGCGGCTCCAGTTGGTTCCAGGGGAATCCGCTTGGTGTCGCTAGGTTCGCACAGATCAGCTGATTACGACGCCATTTCCCGATTGCAGATATCTTCATTTGTGTATTAGCTACGCGGTTTTAAGTGAAGTGCGATTTTTTCGTTTGGCGGATTTCAGAATGAATGACCTGAAGGAGCAACGACTTGCTGTGAAATTTTGTGTTAAACTTGGAAAATCTGCGACTGAAACTTTTGCTATGCTTCACACGGCTTACGGTGATGTTGCTATGAAGCATACGGCATGTTTCAAGTGGCATGAACGTTTTAAGGATGGTCGACAGTCCATTGAAGATGATGAGCGTCCTGGACGTCCTTCCACGTCAACTGACGACCCACACGTCGACAAAATCAACATCCTGGTGCGGGCAAATCGACGTCTGACTGTCAGGAAGCTTGCTGAAGAGTGTGGGATATCAGTTGGATCTTGTTACGAGGTTTTGACCGAAAAATTGAAGATGCACTGCGTTGCTGCGAAATTTGTGCCTCAGAACTCGTGAGTTTTTGGCCAAACACTCGATCACTGTTCTTCCCCACCCTCCCTACTCACCTAACCTTACTCCTTGCGATTTTTTCTTGTTCCCCAAACTCAAAAGACCCTTGAAAGGAAAAAGATTTGAGACGATTCCCGGGATTAAGGCAAATCCGACGAAGGAGCTGGAGGACATTACAAAAGAAGCGTACCAGGACTGTTTCAACAAGTGGAAACACCGTTGGGATAAGTGTGTGCGTTGGGGAAGAGAGTACTTTGAAGGGATCAAAGACCTGTAACTTCTAAATAAAGTACATTTTGTTTTATGACGTCAGTCCGCGTATTTTTTGAACAGCCCTCGTATGGCATCTTCACACAACGCTCAGTGCAAAGAAAGAGTCATAACCATGGATGATGTTTTCTTGATTGCGATTGATAGATTTAGGTGTTTAATTAAATAGATGAAAGATTAATATACGTATACATTTATTAAGAATCATTTAGAGGAACATTACCAAATAACTAGATGTGGTTTGCAAATACACTCAAATTTTAAATTGCCAGTGTCTACCCGCATCAGGTTGTATTACCTCAGACCATGTACTGAAAATGGCGCAGAGTAAATTTAGGTGGGATTAGCCAAGCTGTAGTGTAACCAAGGTTAAATTTTTTTCACCAAGTTTGATTTGTGTGTATCTGAGTGTGAAAGGTGAGTCATCAAAGTGTTGAAATTGTACAGTAAAGTTAAGAATAAAACCTCATCTAATCCAATTACGATCTAAACACATTTTATCTAGTGTAGTTATTTAAGGTTACGTGTAACCATTAATTTTGCGATGCTTTATTGAAGACTTCGTCCGAATCTTTGAAATTGTTGCTAATTAAATTACTTGTATCACAGACGTGGTCGACGGAGTTTTAATAAAAAAAAATCGTTTTTAACTTATTTAGGTGATCTGCAATTAACATGTCGAATATCAAATAAAAACAAATTGAAACCAACAAAGCTCTCAACCAAAGCGGCTTGTAAGTGAGTCACCTTACAAAACAGTATCAAAACTGTTATTAACCACTTGAAAAAAACCACGAAAAAACCCACTAAAACTAACTAGAAACTTCCTTAAATGTTCACACATAAGATAAGCCTTGCAATCTTGACTGAACTTTAATCATAGGCTTTATTTACTGGAAACTAGTCTACTATAAGATAGAAAACAAAATCTCTAGGTTAAAAAAACTCCACGTGCGTTAACCATTAATCGCCCTCTATAGGGAAGAGTGAGTCTTGTGTTAAGTGTTGTATCGCAGTGATTATCTGTGAATAAAATAAATGTCTTATGTTAGGCCTTACAACAGCTCGAGAAGGCTACAGTATAACAGGACATAGCTGTTTTCGAAATCATTACAGAAAATATTTTTTCTTCTCTTTACACACATACAAACAAGTACATCCCACCGTGACTGTCTTTTCAATTTTTATACCTTAGAAACCAAATCTGCCTGAAGAAACTTTGAATGCATGAGCAACCTGGAAAGAAATCCCGATTCTTGAACGGAATACGTGCATAAACAGAAATCACACCGTATTATTGTTGTATTTAATCTGTTACAGTTGGGATAACATAAAGTCCAAACGCTACCTACCCCTGAAAATATTCGACAGTAACCATAGATAGGGATTCGAGCTATTCAAGGCTATCCCTATAAAAGAATATACCGATAACACTTCTTTAATAGCAACACAATTTCTTGTAACAAGATTACTGTAACAACAGAAATATATGGAGTAACACTTCTCTAAGAGTCAGTCCTTCAACAAAGATTACTTTAACAACAGAAATATATGGAGTAACACTTCTCCAAGAGTAAGTCCTTCAACAAAGATTACTTTAACAACAGAAATATATGGAGTAACACTTCTCTAAGAGTCAGTCCTTCAACAAAGATTACTTTAACAACAGAAATATATGGAGTAACACTTCTCTAAGAGTCAGTCCTTCAACAAAGATTACTTTAACAACAGAAATATATGGAGTAACACTTCTCCAAGAGTCAGTCCTTCAACAAAGATTACTTTAACAACAGAAATATATGGAGTAACACTTCTCCAAGAGTCAGTCCTTCAACAAAGATTACTTTAACAACAGAAATATATGGAGTAACACTTCTCCAAGAGTCAGTCCTTCAACAAAGATTACTTTAACAACAGAAATATATGGAGTAACACTTCTCCAAGAGTCAGTCCTTATACCAAGATCACTGTAACAACAGAAACATATGGAGTAACACTTCTCCAAGAGTCAGTCCTTCTACCAAGATTACTATAACAACAGAAAAACAGGAAGTAACACTTCTCCAATAGAGCCCGTTCTTACACCAAGATTACTATAACAACAGAAAAACAGGAAGTAACACTTCTCCAATAGAGCCCGTTCTTACACCAAGATTACTATAACAACAGAAAAACAGGAAGTAACACTTCTCCAATAGAGTCAGTCCTTATACCAAGATTACTGTAACAACAGAAAAACAGGAAGTAACACTTCTCCAATAGAGCCCGTTCTTACACCAAGGTTACTGTAACAACAGAAAAACAGGAGTAACACTTCTCCAATAGAGTCAGTCCTTATACCAAGATTACTGTAACAACAGAAAAACAGGAAGTAACACTTCTCCAATAGAGCCCGTTCTTACACCAAGATTACTATAACAACAGAAAAACAGGAAGTAACACTTCTCCAATAGAGCCCGTTCTTACACCAAGATTACTGTAACAACAGAAAAACAGGAAGTAACACTTCTCCAATAGAGTCAGTCCTTATACCAAGATTACTATAACAACAGAAAAACAGGAAGTAACACTTCTCCAATAGAGTCAGTCCTTATACCAAGATTACTGTAACAACAGAAAAACAGGAAGTAACACTTCTCCAATAGAGCCCGTTCTTACACCAAGATTACTATAACAACAGAAAAACAGGAAGTAACACTTCTCCAATAGAGCCCGTTCTTACACCAAGATTACTGTAACAACAGAAAAACAGGAAGTAACACTTCTCCAATAGAGTCAGTCCTTATACCAAGATTACTATAACAACAGAAAAACAGGAAGTAACACTTCTCCAATAGAGTCAGTCCTTATACCAAGATTACTGTAACAACAGAAAAACAGGAAGTAACACTTCTCCAATAGAGCCCGTTCTTACACCAAGGTTACTGTAACAACAGAAAAACAGGAAGTAACACTTCTCCAATAGAGTCAGTCCTTATACCAAGATTACTGTAACCAAGATAACTGTTACTGTAACAACAGAAAAACAGGAAGTAACACTTCTCCAATAGAGTCAGTCCTTATACCAAGATTACTGTAACAACAGAAAAACAGGAAGTAACACTTCTCCAATAGAGTCAGTCCTTATAACACGATCATCTCAAAAGAAAACCTACTGCTGAGGTACGAAATGGAGCGAGTGGAGAAAATAGTAAATATGAAATTAGAAAATGTTTTATTATATCTTTAGATCTTTATTGTATATCCTCTTCAACATCATAGCAGTTAAAGAGTTCCTCGGTCTTATATCAAGCACCTTTGTAACGTATTTAAATCTACTGAAGACGTTGTCACGAGTGGTCGGCGATAATCAATCTCACCTTCTGGAACTCTTTTTGTCGTTTGAATTTCGCGCAAAGCTACACGAGGGCTATCTGTGCTAGCCGTCCCTAATTTAGCAGTGTAAGACTAGATGGGAGGCTGTTAGTTGACACCACCCACTCCCAAATCTTGGGCTACTATTTTTCCAACGAATAGTTGGATTGACCGTAACATTATAACGCCCCCATGGCTGAAAGGGCGGGCATGTTTGGTGGGGCAGAGATTCGAAACTGCGACCCTCAGATAATGAGTCAGGTGTCCTAACCACTTGGCCATGCCAGGCCTATGTTTGATTAAAGTTAAGCATAATACTTCACAATGGGCTATCTGTGCTTTGTCCACCACGGGTATCGAAACCAGGATTCTAACGGTGTAAGCCTGCAGAATACCGCTGTGCCACTGGAGGGTTTTCTGTCTTCTTATGGGTCTATTGTCCATTTGTAACCAGAAATATTACACTTTAGGACTTGTAAACTCAATATTCACAATAGAAAACAGAGTTAGGTGTCAATCTTACACTAGTTTCTGATTGACAACCAGATAACGTGATCTTAAACAGTTATACGTTGACATGGTTTTATGAGAGTTCTCAAACGCGATGGTTGCATTCCTGATACTTCACTTGTTGGACAGTGTAGTCCATCACCTGTAAACTGTACTTGCTGTCATTGTTTATCCAACCTCACGGCAGCTGAAAAACAAACAAGAACCCTGGACTGAACGCTGTAAATAAAGCTTTTGTTTGTGTTTTTACTTTAGACTTCGGCTTCTGTTTATTCAGCTGACATCATCCTTATTCAAGATCCTCCGCCATTACTATCACGACTTTAAATTTGTCAGTCGCTAATCTGTGAGCCAAATCCCTCATACCTCTTGTTATTGCGGCTGCGCTAACACAGTAATAGTACAACAGGTACCTCGGAGTACGTAGTTCGTAAAACACGGACAGGTAGCTCATAAATTTAACGGCTACTATCCTGACACTCAAGAACTGCGTGACTAACATACTCGTTAGGCCTACACTCCAGAGTGAAAAACGTTCAATTTCCATCCTGTGAAGTCCGGGTAGGTAATTACTAACACAACCATTACAGGCAGATGTCAGTTTGGGATGAACCACCATCGGATGTGGTTTCTCGAGCAGCTGCGTTGTAATAATTACAACGGTTTCTATGGTGACTGAATTCCAAAGAACAGGTTGACCGCTGCTATTTGGGCATTTTTGTTTTATGATTTTTTTTTATTGATCACAAAATTTATGGTAGTTTTCTGTGTCCACTAAAGTTTCAGTTTTGTTTGTGTTTTTAGCATTTCCATCTCTTCGTTTTAACGAAAGAATGATCGAACCTTGGGCCTATCGATGCTGTAAGTTACATTAAAGTCCCACATTATTAGTATATCTTGTTCAGTTGATGACTTGCAGTGGGAAATTCACCTCTCGTTAACCTAATTGTCTATGCGTAGCTCTGTGGTTCTAAGCAAGTAAACGAACTAAAACACAAAAAAAAGTGTGACAGGCAAGGTAGCGGCTTCCAAACTAAACCTGTGTTACAGAAACATACACAAATTCTGTATCACAAAAGGGTAGATCTGACACCTTATCATTGGGTCATTTCAGTGATACATATAAAACAAACAAGATACTAGATAGTTGATGAGCATTTTACTTGACCACAAAAAAATTTGTTGTTTTTTTATTTCGCGCAAAGCTACACGAGGGTTATCTGCGCTAGCCGTCCCTAATTTAGCAGTGTAAGTCTAGCGGGAAGACAGCTAGTCATCACCACCCATCGCCAACTCTTGGGATTTTCTTTTACCACCGAATAGTGGGATTGACCATCACATTATAACGCCTCCACGGCTGAAAGAGCGAACATGTTTGGTGTGACGGGGATTCGAACCCGCGACCCTCAGATTACGAATCGAACGCCTTAACCCATCTGGCCATGTCAGAGGAGATATTACATTTCAAAGTCAGAATATTCAATCATTCTATTGGTTCGTTCTAACATTCATTCAACGGTGTTTAATAAATATGCCCTAATTTAATGCCCTTAAAAAACAAAAACACTTCAATAACAGCAGCTAAACTGTTCTACAGAAGTCAATCACTACAGAAACGGTTGTAATTCACACTAATCAAACAAAATCGTAGTAAATATTCAACATTTGAAAATCAAACAAAAGAGAACATGTCCATTCGGCCCGGCATGGCCAGGTGGGTTAAGGGGTTCGACTCGTAATCTGAGGGTCGCGGTTCGAATCCCCGTCGCACAAAACATGCTCGCCCTTTCAGGCGCGGGGCGTTATAATGTCACGATCAATCCCACTATTAGTTGGTAAAAGTGTAGCCCAAGAGTTTGCGGTGAGTGGTGATGACTAGCTGCCTTCCCTGTCGCCTTTCACTGCTAAATTAGGGACGGCTAGCGCAGATAGCCCTTCAGTAACTTTGCGCGAAATTCAAAAAACAAGCAAACAAACCATGCGGCTCGGCATGGCTAGGTGGATTAAGGCGTTCAACTCGTAATCTGAGGTTCGCGGGTTCGAATCTCCGTCGCAACAAACACGTTCGCCCTTTCAGCCGCGGAGGCGTTATAATGTTACGATCAATCCCACTATTCGTTGGTAAAAGAGTAGCCCAAGAGTTGGCGGTGGGTGGTGCTGACTAGCTGCTCTCCCTCTAGTCTTACACTGCTAAATTAGGGACGGCTAGCGCAGACAGCCCTCGTGTAGCTTTGCGCGAAATTCAAAACAAACAAACAATTTTAAATTTATAACTAGAGAAGAGGGTAACCAGTCAGCGTTACTACATCACCTGCTATTCATATCAATGAATTGACTGTTACTGTTATAACGTACCAACAGCTTAAAGCGCGCGGAATATTTTTGTGATTTCGCGTAGTTTCGATTCCGCCTCTGTAGCGACGTTATGAAGAGCTATGCCACGTGGCCAATGCGTAGCCCCCTACATATTAATATAATTACAATATATTACAGAAAAAATACTGAAAAATCATTATATTATTACTTTATATGCCAAAATACTCAACCTAATGCAAAGAAATAACTACTGAAACTCACACAGCATAACCTGATACAAAACCGTATTACTAAACAAGTGTTAAGTCAATTAGATGTTACAAACTCAAGAGCCGGGCGTGGCTTAGCGTCACGAGCTGATGAATTTTTAGTCTAAGGTTCGAGCCACGATATATCGCTGTGGTGTAATTATAGTCTGAACATTCAATCCTGCCGTTCAGTTAAGATTATTCACACGATAGTTTAAGTGCGCCTCTGACTGACTGATTAGTTGTATGTGTCCCCCATATCTTTCTACGAATAGCATGTAGTTTTAAAATTCACGATAATTATACTTGAACCTCGGGCTTCCCTGACTCATTAAACAAGTTAGAGTTATTAGAAGCATCACATAGAACACTCTATTTCCCAACACACTGAGTTCTGAGCACGCTTTCTCTCACCATACCTCGCAATGTTGTTTTAATTCCGTACCGATATAACAAACACGCATGAGACAGGCAACATTAGCTGATATGTCACAAACGCGAGGCCACGGAGTTCTTACTTTTGTAGCGTGGAAATCAGGCTAATAGGCGTAAAAGTGAGACATAGCGTGACGAAGAAAGTACTTTATTACGGACCGTCTAATGTTGAAATTACTTTAACGACTGTAGAATCTATATATTTAAAACATTTCATGGCGTTCAGGAACATCAAAAAAAAAATGAGAATATGAAAATAACAGTGACTTGGTGTGTGTTCATACGTCTGTATTCAACAAAATTCCTGTTCGAAGTTCTGAGAATTCCTTGAAGCTCAGGAGTGTATCTGACCACGAGATAAGCCCTATTAAGAGTACTATTATTGCGTTATTACTTTCCAAACGCTAACGCACAACTCGCACTAATAACCTTTAATATTACCAGATATATTACCTTGCTCACATTCAAGCCGACAGAATTATTTCAGCTTCTATTATTCTTTATAATGGCCCTAATTAAGAAGTGGACAGTTCTGAAGGCATGAAAGCAGCATTTCTTATTAACGGTCCATGAAACAAAAGTTATGAATACCCACCCTCAGCTGTGGTTCATAACCCCCCTCCTCCGCCTCTCAAGGTTCGTGAAGCTGTTCCATTATCCCCCGTTACTCCTATAGCTACCCAAAAACGACTGCTTGAATATTGAAGGGTGTGGGAGCTATAACGAAAACAATCCAATGCCAGGTTTGAGACCAGCAATCCTATCGTACCTTATCGACCTTGTGTACACATTGTAGGCTCCATTGACGCTCCAATTGAATGAGAGTGCGGGACTACGCCATATAGACAAGGTCATTCTGATTTCTCTTGCTAGTTCCAAAACTGTGGGATGAGTTCGCGGATAAACACACTAATAAAGATAAAACGTAAGTGAATATAGGACTAATAGCCAGTATAATAAATAACCAATTATTATTAACGTAATACCCTAATTACAAGTAATACAATACAACAGTGCGCTCTTGTGGGTTTCAATCAAAGATAAGTAACAGTCAACGTGCAGGTTTTACTAAATCAAAGATAAGAAATAGTCAACGTGTAGGTTTTACTGAATTAAAAATACGTAACAGACAACGTGTAGGTTTTACTGAATAAAAGTGAACTAACAGTCAACGTGTAGGTTTTACTGAATTAAAGATACGCAACAGTCAACGTGTAGGTTTTACTAAATAAAAGTGAACTAACAGTCAATGTGCAGGTTTTACTAAATAAAAGATACTAACAGTCAACGTGTAGGTTTTACTAAATAAAAGTGAACTGACAGTCAATGTGCAGGTTTTACTAAATAAAAGTAAACTAACAGTCAACGTGTAGGTTTTACTAAATAAAAGTGAACTAACAGTCAATGTGCAGGTTTTACTGAAGTAAAGATACGTAACAGACAACGTGTAGGTTTTACTAAATAAAAGTGAACTAACAGTCAACGTGTTGGTTTTACTAAATAAAAGTGAACTGACAGTCAATGTGCAGGTTTTACTGAATTAAAGATACGTAACAGACAACGTGTAGGTTTTACTAAATAAAAGTGAACTAATAGTCAACGTGTAGGTTTTACTGAATTAAAGATACGTAACAGACAACGTGTAGGTTTTACTAAATAAAAGTGAACTAACAGTCAACGTGTAGGTTTTACTAAATAAAAGTGAACTGACAGTCAATGTGCAGGTTTTACTGAAGTAAAGATACGTAACAGACAACGTGTAGGTTTTACTAAATCAACGTGTAGGTTTTAAAAGTGAACTAATAGTCAATGTGTAGGTTTTACTGAATTAAAGATACGTAACAGACAACGTGTAGGTTTTACTAAATAAAAGTGAACTAACAGTCAACGTGTAGGTTTTACTAAATAAAAGTGAACTGACAGTCAATGTGCAGGTTTTACTTAAGTAAAGATACGTAACAGACAACGTGTAGGTTTTACTAAATAAAAGTGAACTAATAGTCAATGTGTAGGTTTTACTGAATTAAAGATACGTAACAGACAACGTGTAGGTTTTACTAAATAAAAGTGAACTAACAGTCAACGTGTAGGTTTTACTAAATAAAAGTGAACTGACAGTCAATGTGCAGGTTTTACTTAAGTAAAGATACGTAACAGACAACGTGTAGGTTTTACTAAATAAAAGTGAACTAATAGTCAATGTGTAGGTTTTACTGAATTAAAGATACGTAACAGACAACGTGTAGGTTTTACTAAATAAAAGTGAACTAACAGTCAACGTGTAGGTTTTACTAAATAAAAGTGAACTGACAGTCAATGTGCAGGTTTTACTGAATTAGAGAGATGTAACAGTCAATGGATAGTTTCACTAACTCAAAGACAAGTAATAGACAATGTATAGGCTTCACTAAATCAAGTTAAGTAACAGGGCAAACTGAATTAACAGTGAATGTTTAGGTTTCACTAAATCAAACTGAAATGACAGACAATGTGTAGTTAAAAAGTAGTGTCTATATAATACTGGGATAAGTAGTGTTTAGATAATACTAGAATAAGTAGTGTTTAGATAATACTGGGATAAGTCGTGTTTATATAATACTAGAATAAGTAGTGTTTAGATAATACTGGGATAAGTCGTGTTTAGATAATACTAGAATAAGTAGTGTTTAGATAATACTGGGATAAATATTGTTTAGATAATACTAGAATAAGTAGTGTTTAGATAATACTGGGATAAGTCGTGTTTAGATAATACTAGAATAAGTAGTGTTTAGATAATACTGGGATAAGTCGTGTTTAGATAATACTAGAATAAGTAGTGTTCAGATAATACTGGGATAAGTCGTGTTTAGATAATACTGGGATAACTAGTGTTTAGATAATACTGAGATAAGTAGTGTTCAGATAATACTGGGATAAGTAGTGTTTAGATAATAGTGGGATAACTAGTGTTTAGATAATACTGGGATAACTGGTGTTTAGATAATACTGAGATAAGTAGTGTTTAGATAATACTGAGATAAGTAGTGTTTAGATAATACTGGGATAACTGGTGTTTAGATAATACTGAGATAAGTAGTGTTTAGATAATAGTGTAAGACTAGAGGGGAGGCAGTTAGTTATTACCATCCACCGCCAACTCTTGGACTACTCTTTTGCCAACGAGTAGTGGAATTGATCGTGACATGACAATGCCCCATGGCTGAAAGGGCAAGCATGTTTGGTATGACGGGGATTCGAATACGCGACCCTGGATTAGGAGTTGAGTACCTAAACCAGCTGGTCATGCCAGGCCGCGTTGTAACTGTCTTCACTAATCACCGATAGTTTTCCCTTGACTTATTTCGTAGGAGTAAAAACCTTTTGATGATGTTTATGTTTCTATCAGTTTTGTGCGTGTGGAAATGGAACATTCTTCTTAAATAGCACCTTATGCTTGCACGAACTAACTGGTCGGGCCAGTGTCCCAAAGGAATCATATTTACTTTCCATAATTTTGAGCCAGTGACCTAGAGAAAAAAATCAACCAATCACATTAGGGCTTTGTTCATTTCTACAATGCGAACAACGGTACACGGTGTTACTGTCATAGCGCCCCCACACAGCTTTAAGAACGTAACGTGGTCAGCGAGATAACGTCTCGAACCTTAGACCTTTAGGGCTGCAGCCCAACACGTAAAAATCACCGGGCCACGCCCGATCTTTGCGCACGTGTGTGAAATCTACTCACATTGCTGAGATAAAATGCAATTTAACGAAAGTGCTAATACAAACTTTGGCCTTTTGCACTTGGTTGTTAAGAGTAGGGGATATCGGAACTGAATATTGATATAAGATTAATTAGAACACAGAGAGACAATGGAAACCTAGTTTCTTCAAGAGCAGTTGTGGTTAGCCCGGTGTGGCATTACCCTTAGGACGATATGAATACAAGGGAAACTTCAACTGTACAGGAAATTTAGGAGTCCTTGAATATTGTCCTTTAAAAGGACCACCTGTGAAAAGAAGGGGCGTTCTCTGACGTTCTGCTGAGGAAAGACTTCTGTAACTAAATGAATAGATATAGAAAGTAGGCCATTTTATATACGTATATTGTTAGAGCATGGAAAACAAGTTGCTCTTGTAGAAAATTATAGTTTGTTTTTTGTAGCCCTGGCTGTGATGATTCATTCTCTAAGCACGTGTTGACTTCTCAGGTCAGTTACTGTCAAATAATTTTCATATAGCTCAAATTACACCATTACTTACTTGCACAACACCTTACGTAACACATAATAAGAGATTATTGTGAAGCATAATAAACACACAGACACAAAAACGCAAATTATTGTGCTACTGTTTTTCTGATGAGAAACTATTAAGTTTCTAAAATTATTATACCCATACGAGTCTAGTCTCTCTGGTGTTTGGGTATATTTATGTGTATACCCGGGAGGGTCAGGTACACTCGACCTCTTCCTCCTTCCATAACTTTGTTGGAGTGGCCAGATTAATATATATTTCGATTCAAATACAAAATGGCTGAAGTGATATCATAAATTTTGTCTGGTCCTTTTCAGGACAATGTCCATTTATATTGTTCTTGATTTTTTTATTATTATTACTATTATTATTATTTAATAAGTCTAGAACGTAGGTGGCCTGTTTTATTTTATCTATATTCTAATACTACTATTATTATTTTAAATGATTTTGTCTTAAAGATCTAATGTATAGATTTAACGGGGAAAGGTGTTTAGGTCTCTCTTCATCATATGTGTCTAGTTCGCATAACAACTCATTTTTTTCGACAATTTTTATCAAAATATTTTATTGTACTCTGTAGAAGTCTATCTGGTATTGTTTGTGTATTTGAGTATTATGCATGAACTTTGATGAAGTGGTTTTAGGTATTCTGTATGCTGATGTAATTATTGTATTCTGTAATGTTTAGAGTTTGGTTTGAATTTGTTTTACACTTACATTAATCCATGCAGGAGCTGCATAGTCTATTACAGGTCTATTGTATGACTTGTATATTTTAATGATGTTATTTCTTTTGTTGTTCCGTAGTTTTTACCAGTTAGACTCCTAGCATAGTTTATACCTCTATGACTATGGCTGCGTTTGAAAAGCCCTCCCTCCAGCCCTTTACTTCAGCAACGTGTCTTTTTCTTAGCGACCTGGTCGTCAGAAGCTAACATATTAATAACTCGTTTCAGTTTTTGCGTTTACAAACACATATAATATTCCAGTTAAACACAATAGCAATGCACTCAGAATGTAATGGGCTGGGATTTTTATAAGAACTGACAACTGACTCAGAGAGGTATTGAGAGCAAAAGAAAAGGACCTGAAAAGTTATTAATAAAATATCAATACTTACTCGTGTCTTTGTCATTAAGCGCAAAGCAACACAATGGGTTATATGTGTTCTGTCTACTACGGGTATCGAAACCCGAGTTTTAGCGTTATAAGCCTCCAGACTTACCGCTGAGTCACTAAAGGACACAATAATTACATTAAAACGAAGTACTTGTTGAAAGTTTCACAGTTTAACACAACAATAAGTAAGTTAACACTTAGAGGGTTTATCTCAGTATAACTACTGTCATAACCGTGGCAAATTTGACTTGACCTTCTAACCTTTTAGTGTAGCTAATCGATTTTCTTAAAACCTTAACAGTGACTTCAACTGTAACACTAAATATTATCCTAAGCCTAAAATACTAGCCTAACTCGTCGTGCTTGAGTATTACTCATATTTAACAATTTTCGTAGTTCAATAAAACACTGTTAACTCCTGAATGAGCCAATCATATATGCTCTTTTTCTTTCCGAAAAATATTTCACCAGACTGCTGCTCTCTCTCCATAAAATAATAATAAACCGAGCGTAATGTGATGTAATATATTTAATGTTGAAACGTCTACAGTAAAGTATGGCAAATATTAATACATTAGTTAGACTAGTTGAGGGCTCATAGAAATAAAAACAGTATTAAGACCAATGTTAGATAATGTTCCCTCTCTGCTTTTTCTATTTAATGACCTCATTAGATGTTAATTGTTTGTTTGTTTTGAATTTCGCGCAAAGCTACACGAGGGCTATCTGCGCTCGCCGTCCATAATTTAGCAGTGGACCCCCACAGGTAAATTGGGAACTATTGATCTAGTCATGTGTACTACAGGGTTCCAGGCATACCATCCAAACCTCTTCAGTCATGTCAAGTACTTAGAAACTACCAACCATAGTGATTTAGTCATGTCTGCTATAGGGTTACAGATGTACCAACCATACAGATTTAGCCATCCTTAATAGAGGGTTCCAGGCATATCAACTATGTGTCTACTACAGAGTTCAAGACATAGCCATAATGATTTAGTCATGCTACTAGAGGGTTCCAGACATATCAACCACAACGGTTTAGTCATATACCTGCTACAGGTTCCAGACATATAAACCACACTGACTTAATCAAGTCTGATACCGGTTCCAGAAATTTTTTTTTGTTTGTTGTTTTTTTTTTTGGAATTTCGCACAAAGTTACTCGAGGGCTATCTGTGCTAGCCGTCCCTAATTTAGCAGTGTAAGACTAAAAGGAAGGCAGCTAGTCATCACCACCCACCGCCAACTCTTGGGCTACTCTTTTACCAACGAATAGTGGGATTGACCGTCACATTATACGCCCCCACGGCTGGGAGGGCGAGCATGTTTAGCGCGACGCGGGCGCGAACCCGCGACCCTCAGATTACGAGTCGCACGCCTTACGCGCTTGGCCATGGTTCCAGAAATAAGAACCATACTGAATTAGATATACATGGTACAGGGATCCAGACGTACCAATCATATTGATTTGTATATGCACATTCAACACGATTCCAGACATACCAATGATATTTGTTTAGAAGAGTCTACTAGACTTCTCCGGAAATGCTAGCCACATTGATCTAAACACGCTCAGTACAAAGTTTTATATATATTGATTTAGATATGACCACTACTACCACGCAAGAAGATAAAATAAAAAGGTTTATGAACTGACTTAGTTGTGAATAAGTTGTTGTTGTTTTGTTATCAGGTGCAAAAAACGACCAGAAACAGGAAGCACTGAAGAACAAGAAAAGGAAGTCAGTTCACATATAACTACATTTTTTTATATTGCAGTGAAGCGTAAAATACACCTGAACTTCCATTTAAAATGTTATTGTATGACAAAAAAAAGTCTCCCAACTGTAGTAAACCTAAACGTTTGTCCCAAATTAAAATATCTACTTTGTTTTGTCATTATCGTAATAATAAGTTAATATTGTGTGTTTGTGTGTGTGTGTATGTGTTTTCTTATACCAAAACCACATCGGGCTATCTGCCGAGCCCACTAAGTGGAATCAAACCCTGATTTTAGCAGTCTAAATCCGGAGACTTACCGCTGTACTAGCGTGGGGCGAAAATATAAATATTAAATGAAATAAGAAACAAGGTAATTAATAAGAAAATTATATCAGCCATACTGATCCCTAATGGTTATGTAATAATTCTGAGAGGGAACCGAACCCTGGGTTTTAGCATTGTAAGTCCATAAAGTTACCGCCGTTCTCCCCTGAGGACACACGATGTTAAAAATTCAGGTTTAGATACCTGCGGTGGTCTCAACACAGATAGCTCATTATGCAGCTTTGTGTTTACTAACAAAGAAAAATATTAACTCTGTTTAATGGATATCATTTCAAGTATATTTAATGTAAACGTCATTACTACGTGACTTCACGTGACGTCCTTTCGGTCCTTTCATCAACTCCAAGTAAAAAGGATATTAACTAATACGGCCCATAATGGCCAGGTGGTTAAGGGGGCGCTCGAATCGCAATCTGAGGGTCACGGGTTCGAATCTCCGTCTTACCAAGCAAACTCGTCCGCTGTGGGGGCGTTATAATGTTACGATTAATCGTTGGTAAAAGAGTAGCCCAATAGTGGACTACGTGGTGTGATGACTAGCTGTCTTCCCTCTAGCCTTACACTGCTAAATTAGGGACGACTAGAGCAGATAGCTCTCGTGTAGTTTTGCGCGAAACTCAAAACAAACAAACAAACCCCGAACATGAAAGAATCAAGACTCTTACATAATTATCTAAATTACTTTCCAAAAAAAAAAAAACTGGGAAAAACACGATCTATTACGTAAATTTGATTGATATTACATACCTGATGAAAGTTGACCTAAGTTCCTCTCTCCTCTTAAAATATATTTCAGAAATAGACATATAATAAGGCCACGTGTTACCAGTCAACACAATTTTAGGACTAATATGATAACATTTAAAAAAAGGTTTTTATATGTAAAATGTTCTTGTGTTATACTAGAAGTAGTGCAACATGTTGTCTGTATATACCTAACTATTCGTTTAAGTATTAAGGCTTTCCAATACTGAAAATTGCTTGTTTGTGTCTTAAATTTCAAGCAAAGCGACAGAGGGCTATCTACGCTAGCTATCCCTAATTTAGCTGTGTAATACTACAGCCAAAGAAGCTAGTCATCACTACCCACCGCCAACTCTTGGGCTACCATTTTACCAACGAATTAGTGGGACTGATTGAAAAATAAAATTCACACGGCTGAAAAGACGAGCATGTCTGGTTTGACGGGGATTCGCACCCGCGACCCACAGATTACGAGTCAAGTGCCCCCTAGCTACCTCGTCATGCCGAGCTTATACTGAACGCTAGCGACGGTATACGCAACACAAAAATATTAATACAGATACCGACGTGGACATTTGTCCTGGAGGGGGTCGGAGCAAATGTGGTTTACTCTGACCCTCATGTTGTATCATCATAAACATTCACCAGTAAACACAGATAGGAGGAACAGGTCCAACTGACACTCCATGACCTATAAGACCAAAATTCCAATAACAAGAAGCAGTAACTGTCAATATGCTGCTTCAATAATGAGTGATAAACGAAACCTGGGTTTACGCAACGTTCACTGTGAAACAGTATAATTAACTTTCTACAAATTATTATTCAATTCATATGCATATTTTGACATATATTAGACACGTAGATGGACGAAAACACAACTTAAAATAAACTCTTTATTATTTCATTGATGTAGAATGTTAATTACTGACATTCAAAATTAGCCAATGATTCTTCTACGATATCCGCGAGCTAGGCACGTGCTCGTTACTCTTTTTACGCCAGAATAAGAGACACCAACGTACGGAGACAGTGTGGAGTACCAACATACACTGATCTAGTGACGGTGTTTAAATGTTTTTACCGTCTCAAATATTGAATTCCAGCAAGATTTTCTCTCAGTTTTCTGCGAAAGTTCCAGAAAAACAAACAAACAAAGTCATCATATTACTCTTCAATAAATGATAAAACATTGACTTGAAGGAATATATTGTTTGCTATTTGTAACAATGCAACATTAGGATGGATATTGCGTCCATCACGGGGATCGAAGCTCAGATGTTAGTGTTGTAAGTCCCATCAAAAGACCCCAGAATGGTAACATCTCTCATTACCCATAAATATCTAGTTGTTGTTTTTTTTTTTCATCGAAAATGTCCCTCAGTGGCTCAGCGGTATGTCTGCGGACTTACAACGCTAAAAACCGGCTTTCGATACCCGTGGTGGGCAGAGCACAGATAGCCCCTTGTGTAGCTTTGTACGTAATTCAAAACAACAACAATCATCGAAAATACGTTTTTATTTATCTGTGGATTACGGTAAGCGTAGAAAAACAATGATTATTTTTCCATAAATTACGTCTTTTTTTTAATTTAAAAAAATAATAAAATATAATTCATTTTACAAACAAACACTTGCAAGCGTGACTTGAGAGAGTCAGCTCCTAAACTGACGCTAGAATCACGTGATCATATTAGTAGTTTCTGAACAGTAAACCGTGAAGACACGTGAGATTTCACAGTAGCAGCCACGTGGCTTGAGCTCGTGAGCATTAAAGCGAGAGTCACGTTGATCGTGTTATTACCTTATACACAATAAGTATAGATATATATTTGTCCACTGAATATACTTTTTCGTTTCGAGAGTTTAGTTTTACTTTCTACCCATACCGCCTAGTACAAACTGGATACAGAACTCAACAACGTTCGTTACACGTTTTCGTCACCACGCTTGCGAAAGGAACGACCAGTCGCCGAGAAGTCAGGTTACATGCGTATCTCGGAGACTAGATTACTCGCGCAAATTAAAAATATACAAATGCAATAAAAAAAAAAGGCTGTTCAACAACTAGATAAGATAGGTTTATTTTTAGTAATCGATTTTCATCGAATTCAAAAAAAGGATGCCAATAAAATTATATAATAAACTGTTCTATTAATAAAACTCACCAAATAAACGATTCCAAAACATAAACATCTCAAGCAAACAAACAAACAAACAAATATTATCCAGGAAGAATATAATTGCTTTATCTTCAATATTCGTTCTCTTTGTTACCCAACTTCAACAATGATTTTTGTTGTTATCTGATAATTCAGTTAGTTTATTTTACAAGCGCTATAAACATTATTACGCCCGGCATGGTCAGGTAGGTGGTTAAGGCACTCGACTCGTAATCGGGTTCGAATCCCTGTCACACCAAACATGCTCGCTCTTTCAGTCGTGGGGGCGTTATAAGTAACGGTCCATCCCACTATTCGTTGGTAAAAGAGTAGCCCAAGAGTTGGCGGTGAATGGTAATGACTAGGTGCCCATCCTCTAGTCTTACACCGCTAAATTAGGGACGGCTAGTGCAGATAGCCCTCGAGTAGCTTTGCGCGAAATTCAAAACAAATCCGTAATAGTGTAAATTGGTTTGTTTTGAATATCGCGCAAAGCTACTCGAGGGCTATCTGCGCTAGCCTTCCTTAATTTAGCAGTGTAAGACTAGAGGGAAGGCACCTAGTCATCACCACCCAACTCTTGGGCTACTCTTTTACCAACGAATAGTGGGATTGACCGTCACGTTATAACGCCCCAACGGCTGAAAAGGGCGAGCATGTTTGGTGTGACGAAGATTCGAACCCGCGACCCTTAGATTACCAGTCGATTGCCTTAACCACCGGCCCCCCACTATTACGGAGAATAAGCTATGAAAATCTTCAAGGGGAACAATAATCCGCATAATACTTCATTGTTCAGTCTATGGAAAATCTACATTCATTCGCTAAGCAACTCTTTTTAGCTACCGAATGATTTACGCTTTGGGGGTATATTACTTTTCAACACGTCAGTTTTTGGAACGCAGGTATTTAAGGGACTGTTTTTGTGTTTACAATTATGAACTCCTTTAGGGGTCGTTCCAAAATGTCGCAGATTTCTTGAATTTTAATTCTATAAAGGAAACAAACCATACTGCTGACAGTACCCCAGGTTATGATTCAAACGTGATTATAATATCTAAAATTAGGTTGAACTAGTTAATGTTTTCTACATCAAGTGGAACTCCATCAAATTAGTCCTATTTCGCAGCATATCAGCGATAATTATGTATCGTATAATCAACGTCTTTACAAAGATATTGCGATAATTGGCAACATATATAAAAATTGTAACATGGAGTTTTTGTTTTTGACATGACAGAAAGCTATTCACCCAGATAGATAGAATACGTTTGAAGCTACCAAAGGGTAAAAACAGGTTTGCTTAAAAGATGACATAAAGCTTGTTATGCAAATTTACGACCTCAGTTCCACGTACTTAACGGTCAGTTCTTCCACGTATACGTAGTAATTACTTAAGTTTATCACTAGATCCGAAATAATGCATCAGTTCGAAATCTCTAGCGCAAACTTACAGTAAATCAAAAGGTATGTCTATATGGTGATAGATTTAAGTGTCTAATTTACTGTATGTCTATATGGACGACTTGGAGGAATATAGGACACGTCTTACCGACGACCTGAAATTAACTGTGATACGTAACAGATTGTTCAAAGTTTGTTTAAATTTTGCGGAAAGCTACACGAGACCTATCAGTGCTAGCCGTCCCTAATTTAGCAGTGTAAGGCAACTAGTCATCACCATCCACCGCCAACTCTTGGGCTACTCTTTTACCAACGAATAGTGGGATTGACCGTCACATTATGAATCCCCCACGGCTGAAAGGGCGAGCATGTTTGGTGCGATCGGGATTCGAACCCGCGACCTTCAGATTACGAGTCGAGCGTCCTGACCACCTGACCATTATATAAAGTACAAAAATATTCACTCCTTTTATTTGAACCTATTCAGAATTTTTAATTTATTAAGACTTTGTATCGTCAGGGCTGTTGAAGGAATAGTAATGGTTAACGTAATTTACGGTTTATCATAAAAGTGCAAAATAAAATGTGATACAAGAAATTTCTAACTATTGATATATTACACAATCAAAGATAACAAGATTTCTTTGTATTCGTAAGCTTTTCTAAAATGCTGACCACAAGAGGCGAATCTGTACAACCAACTTCACGACTGTGCCTCAAACTGCACTTCGGATTAAAAAGACTTAACTTATACATATCTCACGTTTTAGCTGGTAGTGTCTAAGTGTCTGTTTATGATTATTTTCTTCTCTTTATTTCATAACCTTTTCTTGTAGTTCTTAATACAAAAAATTGTTTTTAGCTAACTGTTTCTCACCACTAGATGGCACGGCACGTTTTAATCGTTGGTCAAGCAAAACATTTGTGTGTGTGTGTGTGCAGATAGTTTTATTTGACGTTCACTCGAATTAAAATTTAACCGAGAATTTTATATTATTCAAAACGTGACTAAAATTTTGCTCAACGGTAGGCATATTTTTACAGAAGTGAGTATGCTACCCCCTTCCCCTCGGAAACAAAAAGACAAAGTATTTGAGGCGTGCTGTACAAATTGGTCTCTTCTCACCTAAGAATAACTAATAGTTATTTCGCCAAAATGTTTTGACCCTCAAATCACGACTGGACATTGGTGGTGGCTAAACTTCGTTTTATTATTACCGATAGAGAGCGCTCGAAGTGATAAAATTTTTCTATAGAACAGGTATCCAAAGGCAAAAAAACAAACAAAAAGCAACCAATAATAAATTATTCCAAGACAAACAGTCCATGGTTTAAATGAGCCTCTGAAACCGGTGAGTTACTAAGCAGTCGATGAAACAATTGGTTCTTCCAGTTTAATTTACAGACGAAAATGATCTTTCACTTAGCTATAAACCCCAAGGACAATACACAAGTTTTACACTACGACTCAGCCTGATGACCATAGTTTGTTACAAACTATGTGTTTGTTTTTTTTTTTGTGACCTTAGCTAACCTAGGTGTGATATCCTAGTCTTCAAGCTTCTACTACACAACTGTAATGAAAGTTTTTCCCATCACTTACTTGTTTGAACAGAATTCTCACCATTACATGTCGGTTTTGACAACAACAGCTTCGCGACTAAGCCTAACAAGACATCATGAGCCGATTAGGCTTAACTTGAGAGGCTGAGATATGTTTTAAAAAGGCATAAAAATTAAAAATATATGTTTGCTTTTTGAATATCGGGCAAAAGCTACACGAGGGCTATCTGCGCTAGCCGTCCCTAATTTAGCAATGTAAGATTCGATGGAAGGCAGCTAATCATCACCACCAACCGCCAACTCTTGGGCTACTCTTTTTACCAACGAATAGTGGGATTGACCGTAACAATATAACGTCCCCACGGCTGAAAGGACGAGCATGTTTGGTGTACCGGGATTCAAACCCGCGACCCTCAGATTACGAGTCGAGTGCCTTAACCACCTGGCCATGTCGAGCCACAAAAATATATCTGAAAAATGAAGAAAAAAAAAACAATCACCAAGGCATCAAAAGACTGACATTATATCGGTAAATATGTGATTTTTTTAATGAGTAAGGGAGATATGTCCTGTCGAAGAGAAAGGATATGCAGAGAGGTTACTTAAACGACAGAAAAGAACCACTCATGTACTGTAAAATATAATATAAAGAAAATATGAAAATAAAAGCAACAACAGTTGACCGACACAATCCATGACGCAAACTAAACAAACAGTGCATAATTGAACAAGTCAGATTTCGTGGTAAGAACGACAAAGATGAGATGACCTAACTACAGTGATAAAACAAACCAGAGCCAAACCTGTGCAAATTATCCGGTGACTCACTGGGCACAAACGGACAGCTGAGATCGACGGCAAATAACAACATCACTCGATGAGGAATCGACCCATGAACACTGTGACTCACAAACCAGCCCACATCATTCACAACATTGACTCGACCGTGAGTAAGTACTGCTCGATGAACAGGTAAGGAGATTCCGAATTGTCATTTCTCAAGGATATCGATTAAGATTCTAGAATTTTGTCTGGAGAATTAATTTAATCACGATTAGAGGTTTGGTCTGAATTTCGCACAAAGCTGCACGAGGGCTATCTGCGATATCCTTCCCTAATTTAGCAGTGAAAAACTAGAGAGAAGGCAGATTGTCGTCATCACTTACCGCCCGCCAATCTTTTACCAGCAAATGGTGGAATTGACCGTCACATTATAAAGCCCCTACAGCTGAAAGGACGAGTATGTTTGGTGGGAAGGGGTTTCGAGCCTTCGACCGTCAGATTGCGAGTCAAGCTACTTAACCAACTGGTCATGCTGGGGCGTGATTAATTATTTACTGTCTTTTAATGTAATTTATTTTCATTTAAACGACTCTATGCCTATATAATTTTCGTTTAACGAAAAGATAGAAGAAAAGGTAGAAGATCGCAGGTGACAGAAACTGAAATTTTCAAACTGAACAACACGTTACGAGTGCGTGCGTGGACTAAATGACCAGGCCAAAGAGCCATGAGATTCAGGTGTAATCCATTATTTTGATCTGCTTGATCAGAAGTAGGTTTGGTTTGTTTTGAATTTCGTGCAAAGCTACACAAGGGCTATCTGCGCTAGCCGTCCCTAATTTAGCAGTGAAAGACTAGAGGGAAAGCAGTTAGTCATCACCACCCACCGCCAACTCTTGGGCTACTCTTTTACCAACGAATAGTGGGATTGACCGTCACATTATAACGCACCCACGCCTGAAAGGACTAGCATGTTTGAATTACGACTCGAGTGCCTCAACCACCTGGCCATGCCTGTTCTCAGAAGGAAGGAAGGCAGTCAGCCAAGCGCACCGCCCGTCGTAATGGATTGTCCAGCTCTTTAGAACTTATATATAATGGGATTGAGTGTCGAAGGTCACAGTTGAAATTACGGAGTGTTCAGAGTCCTCACGTTTCGAACTCGGGACCCCATGATTCGCAGCTCGACATATGAAGTACAAGGCCACATCCTACGCACAAGTTCTAAACTTCATATTTATTTCACCTTAATGTCTAATGAGTGGCTTCTGGGGATCGAATATATGGATTGAAAAAAATCACCTCAATTCCCTAGGGGAATAAACATAAATATAAGTGGAGTTCGTTACTGAAGGATTGATGAATAGAACGAACCTATTCAACACGGTGGTTAAACCCCACACACACGAATTATTGAACATATACAATTAGAAGTCTATACTTCACTTTTCATAAAAAACTAATTGTGCCATTAACGTACACTGAAAAAAACTTATTTCAAACTTTACCCAAGTTGCTCTAAAATTCAATTATAGTGGTTGTGTAAAGATAGATAGTTAATTGCAATTTGCTTGCACTAGAACCTTCGCGGAAAGCTATAAACAGCTTTCTGTAATTGTAAAGTAACAGACAAAATTGAAGGCAGACGTTTAACGTCACCCACCGCCAACACTTCGATTATTTTGTTTCATCCAATAGTGGATTTTGATCGTCGCTATTACAGTACATCAATGGCCCCAAAGTGAGTAGCACGATTCCGTGGTAATGGGTCACGAACCCCAAATCCTCTGATTCACAATACGAGTTCGCTGACCTTGTGTAGCTTTGCGCGAAATTCAAACCGAACCAAACTAATCACCAGTCCGCGATAACTATCAAGATGAGATTCCAAGTGTGTTTCGTGGGTGCTCTTCAGGATATTTCATTGGTCTGGTAACCAAAGGGGTAGTGTCTAACATTTAGGTATTATTTTGTTCATTGACATAAGGGGGGAGACAAAGAACATTCAACAACAATACTAGAAGTAAACTTTTGTTAAGATTACTCGTGTTGTTTTCCTTCAGTGTACATTAAGTCAATCACTGGAGGTCGGAAGGATCGTTAAGTAGAAAAAAAAAAATCAAAGAAGAAGAAATAAGGTACAAGTAAGCAGCTGTAGAATATTGTAGTTTACGTGACGGAATTACAAATGCTGAAGCCGGACGAAAAAAATTAAACATGATCCACCTGCAAGTGTGTCTCAATCCAAGACCACACTTACAACTACCGCTGTTATTTTTACAGACATGTGATTCAAGTGCCTTCCATAGACCTATGCCCGGCATGGCCAGGTGATTAAGGCACTCGACTCGTAATCTGAAGGTCGAAGGTTTGACTCCCCGTTGAACCAACCATGCTCGCTCTTTAAGCCGTGAGGGCTTTATAATGTGACGGTCAATCCCATTATTTGTTGGTAAAAGAGTGACCCCAGAGTTGTTGGTGGGTGGTGATGACTAGCTGCCTTCCCCCTAGTCTTACACTGTTAAATTTGGGACGGCTAGCGCAGATAACCCTCGTGTAGCTTTGCGCGAAATTCCAAAATAAACCAAACTATACGACCAAAGCACATGTGGTTTTAACAAGAGATCGCCAGCTCAGAACCAAGAAGCGGTTCATCACGGACTGACCTTGGCAATATAAGCTTGTTGTAAAATGACCGGGGTCAATAAGGATCGAGAAAGAGGGCGGAAAAATGTGTCATGTAAGGTAGACAATACAAAATTGGGTTTATCTCTGATAGAAAAAAAAAGTGCCTTTTTCTTGTGATTTTAAAATGAGCGTTATTCATAACTGTGATTTCTCATTTTTTTATTCTCCCGCGGCCTTACTTTCTGTTCAAAGAACTATCAGAAGAGTTACCCATTTTATCGTATGTTATTCATACCCTTATATCCATGTTCCCGTTGTTACAATAATGTATTATTATAATACGTTTAAACCTACCACTCTGAGTATAACTTAATCCTTCTGTATTAGCGTTAAATGAAATCTATCGCTTTAAACTATTTTTTTATTTTTTGTAAGAAGAAACTGATATCTATTTTTGTTAATTTAAGTCTAAATTAGCATTTTACACTATTGTTGTTTAGTGTAAGGAGAAACTTACTGCTTTAAAGTTTAGTTAGTGTCAGAGTGAATATATCATTTCACACTATTGTTATTTAGTGTAAAATAAAACTTACTGGTTCATCGTTTGCTAATTTAACACTAAATTAGCACTTTACACTACTGTTGATTAGTGTACGACAAGACTGTCTGCTTTATAGATTTGATTGCTTAAGAGTAAATTAGCGTTTCAAACTATTGTTGTGGCCCGGCATAGCCAGGTGGTTAGGACGCTGGACTAGCAATCTGAGAGTCCGCGGGTTCGAATCTCAGTCACACCAAACACGCTCGCCCTATCAGCCGTGGGACGTTATAATATGACCGTCAACCCCACTATTCGTTGGTAAAAAAGTAGCCCCAGAGTTGGCGCTGGGTGGTGATGGCTAGCTGCTCTCCATCTAGTCTCACACTACTAAATCAGGGACGGCTAGCGCAGATGGCGCTGGTGTAGCTTTGCGTGAAATTCGAAACAAACCAAAAAACAACACTATCGTTGATTAATATACGATGAAACTGCCTGCTTTATAGTTTTTATAATTTAAGACTAAATCAGCACTTCATATTTTTGTTGGTTAGGGTAAGAAGAAACTTACAGATTCATAGTTTAAGACTAAACTAGCATTTTATACCTATTATTTCGCGGTATTATTTTAGCATAGAGCTACTAGCTCCACCTATTTATATTTAGAATAAAATAAAGTTGAGAACTCAAAAATGATCTGGATTAAGAGCATTGTAAACGGGATGGAAACGTTATTATTAAAGGCAAGTAACATTTCATATTTTGTTTTTCCGTTAGATACTGAAACCACATATTCACGTTGGCTTTTTACGAATTCTAGGCAGTAATGTTTCGAGTGCTTGTTTGTTTGTCTGTTTAGAATTTCGCTCAAAACTACACGAAAGATATCTGTCCCTAATTCAGCAGTGAAAGACTAGAGGAAAGGCAGTTAGTCATCACCACCCACCGCCAGTTCTTCAGCTAGTCTTTTACTAACGAATGGTGGGATTGATCGTATATTATAATGCCCTCACGGCTGACAGGACGATTGTGTGTGGTGTGACGGGGATTCGAACCCGAGACCCTCAGATTATGAGCCAAGCACCATAATCATCTGGCTATGCCGTTAGGGGTACTAATCTTTTTGAAGCGTCAAGTATATAAATAAACACAAAAAAGATAGGAACATTTTTTTTTTTACAAGATACACGTAATAAGAAGACAACTTCTCTTTAAGTGTGTTCAAAATGTAAATACTACAAGAAAGATATGCGTTCTAAAATTAAGCTGTATTATCTATCAATCACGGAACTGGTTTTGCCTGTATTTTTCCGGAGTTCAAAAACTCTGTTACAATCGCTTCCGCTAAGGATTAAACTCTATTTTTCTCAATGAAATACCTTTCATAAGAGAGACAAGACTATTAATATATTTTTTTTTATTTTGCACATATTTGGCTTAGGTTAATAATATTTCATTGTTTTACTTTCATAATTTCAACGTTGTACGTTTTGTACTGTTGAATAGCTTGGTTACATGTAACACCTGGATGTTTTTGTCAACTTCTTCGAATACGCGTGTTTGCGTTTCGCAGACCCGGAAAATAAAACATTCGGATTACGTGTTATTAGAAGAAGGTGACACTTTAGGACTAGATATACTTTCGTAATTTCTCCAAAAGCGTTCCCTGTCAATGGTAAATATAACCAAAACTGCAAGTAATAAATATTTTTATTTCTTGCTTTCGAAGTTCACGTGTCTCGCTATGTTGTATCCGACAGTGCGTAAAATTATTTCTGCGATTCAAGGCGTGCGCACGTTTTACTGATTTAACGATGGTGCAAAATGCAAAGTTTAAACGCTCTTTATCTGACGTCATTTCAGTGTCCACTGACTGAGTGACAGACAACACAATACTGTATAATGATGTAAGTGGTTAAAACTAGTGATCCATCCGTCTATGGGGCATTTGGCCCTCTTTCGGAGACATTTTTATAAAACGCAATTTAACTCTCCACTCTTTTGCATCAGCTATTTACAATTCAAGTTTTATGTAACATTTAGATTTTTGAGTGTTTTCTATACTATCTCTCCAGTCATCCATTCATCCATCCATCTATCTCTTTCGTTCTCTGCTGAGTCAGTGGTAATTTTGCAGACTTACAATTATTAATAAGAACTGGTAAGTGAAAGTACATTGGAGTTTATAATAACATATTAACTGCTCTCTATCTGCTACATATAGTGCCGACGGGGTCTTTCGCCCGATAGCAGGACTCTTTAGGCAGGATGATATAAGACGGACACAGGAATAGTTGAAACGCAATTTATATTAGCAGTGTACTAATATAAAATGACCAATGATGATAATGGTCTTTGAAGAAGGTTGACAAATTGTGTGTAATAAAAAGTAGACAATACAAAGCTTGGTTTATTTCTAAAAGAAAAAAAGGAGGCTTATTCTTATGACTTTAAAATGAATGTTACCCATAACTGTGATTTTACGATTTTTATTCTTCCGCTGACCTACTTTCTGTTCAAAGAACTATCAGAAGAGTTACCCAATTTATCAGATATTACCCATAGCCTTATATCATTGTCATGAGAACGGTTGAAATGCTATTTATATTAGCAACTGCTAATTAAAATCCTACATTCGATACCCTGCGGTGGACAAAGTGCAAATAGCTCACTCTATAGCTTTACGGTAAAAACAAAACTGATGATTCAATCTTGTAAAGGAATTCTATATATGTATAAACAGCCAGAGTATTCAATTACAATTCTCAGAAATAGGAACCTCATCCTTGAATATAAGGTCTGGTATAGCCCGATGGTTAGGGTGCTTGACTCAAAATCTGTGGATATAAGGTTCGAATCCTCGTCAACAGAACACGTTCGCCCTTTCAGCCATGAGAAGCGTTATTATGTTACGTTCAATCCAACTTTGCGTTGTTACGAGTAGGCCCAAGAGTTGACAGTGAGCGGTGTTGACTAACTGCCTTCACTCTAGTCTTACACTGCTGAATTAGGGACGGATAGCTCACATAGCCCTCGAGTATCTTTGAGCAAAATTCGATGTAAACCTTGAATACAAATACCTAAATAATTCTGCTGCTACAAAAAATAGTCCCATTGTATGTCATTTAAAAACTGATAATTCAACTCGATTCTTCCACCCCTTTTATCAGGAGTGGAAATAATACTTGCAAATGAGTTTTCTTTCATCACCAACCACATGAATTACCCCCTTTTTGGCTGCACTTGTTTCTAGTGTGGAAGGGTTAATATACGAAAATAACTCTACCTAATGTGAGGATTTTTGGATTTCTTGTTATAACCCGTGTATATATTTTGTTCCTTTGGTAAAAATAAGCAAACAAGAACGAGAAGTAAAATTTAAATCGTAACTAGGGCTGTGACAAAGACCCGCGTCATTTTTCTGAATTGAAAACAAAACATTGTATTAAAACGTAAACATTAACATTATTACTAAAACTGGGGGTTGTGTCCAACTGTATTTTACGCTTATACAATATCCTACCCCAGGCCAGGCGGTTAAGGCGTTCGACTCGTAATCCAAGGGTCGCGGGTTCGAATCCCAGTCACACCAAATATGCTCGCCATTTCAGCCGTGGAGGCGTTATAATGTGACGGTCAATCCCACTATTCGTTGGTGAAAAGAATAGCCCAAGAGTTGGCGGTTGGGAGTGCTGACTAGCTGCCTTTACCTTTAGTCTTACACTGCTAAATTAGGGACGGCTAGCGTAGACAGCCCTCGTGTAGCTTTGCGCGAAATTTAAACAGAAATAAACGAACAACAAACAAATATCAGATACCTATATTTCATGAACAAACAATTATTTCTGGAATTTTCGTAACGAAAGGCGACTATATCACATTCCAACATAGATCAACAAAATAACAGGCAAGATAAAAGCAATATTTACTTTCTGCATATCCTATACGTGTGGTAACTAATGGGTCTTATTTTTTGTTTAATTTTATAGACTTTACTAGCTGGAGCACTGGTCCCTTGGAAGGGTGAAATAAAAACTTATTTGTAATAAACGATAGGAAATTGTGTTTGCATATTTTCCGGTAATATTATACACTTATAAACCTTAAAAGTACGACAAAAATTACATAGAGTTACCAAGACATACTGTTTTAAATAATTCTGTTAAAAGTGGTTACATAGCTTATTCTAGTGCTGAGGGTCATACGACACATGCTGAGGTTTATTTATATATGGATTAATAATATTCAGTCAATATACATTAATAATACGATCCTTTATTTCATAATACATTTCTTTAATAATCGTTATCTTCATTTTCACTTTAATTAACTCAAGACATCACAAACAAAAATGTGTTTTTATATCAGTTATAACCTTGGCGAATGTTGCCTTGTTACAATCACTAGCTTCCAATATACTTCTTTGGCCTTATTTTTAATTCATATAGACTGATTCTATTCATCTAGTGCACGCTTATATAGACGATTTTATTATTTTAGTGTAGATTAACAAGTCAAAGTAATGTGGATTGGGTTTAAGGAGAATGTTATGCACCTCGTTAGTACAGTGGTAAGTCTATGGATTTACAACCCTAAAATCAGGGGTTCAATTCCCCTGATGAACTCAGGGTGAACTCAGCAGAGTGCCCGCTGTGGCTTTCTGTAACTGTAAGAAAGCACATTATCGATTGATCTCGTAATATCTCGCTGTAATTTCAATGTCCTTTGTGCTTTTTGGTAAAAATATTTAGAAAAAACGACATTTATGCTCCAGATGCGTGTATATATTATTTATACTGCAGATGTGTGTGTATATATATGTATTACTTATACTCCAGACGTATGTGTATATATATATATTACTTGTACTCCAGATGCATGTATATTATTTATACTGCAGATGTGTATACATATTATTTCAACCAATGTTTCGCCTTTGCGGCTTCCTCAGGGTTAATGTACACAACCGTTCGGTATTAGAACAGCTGTAAATAGTGATTAAAACATATATATATATATATATATATATATATAATACAAAGATACTTTTTCTACACTTTTAAAACAAAAATATGTATATTTCTCCAGTATACATTACAAATACTGAAACACAAGTAAAGCATTTCCATCAATGGATCCATTATGATTGTAACTATCCAACGCTTGGCCGTATAGTGGACATAGTGATCCATTCATTTTATGATTTAAAATAAAACAATACACATTTTTAAAAGTCACTCTGGTGAGAAAGTGTCACGACAGGAACGTTCGATTTTATAGAAACGAGTAAAAAAAGACGAGTAAAAAAAGACGAGTAAAAAAAAACGCATTTTTCAGCACTGGAGACGGAAGAAAAATAACCATACTGTCCACACCTGTGTTTGTCTCGCTCCAATAGGTTTACTAAAACAAGAAACTTGTCAGCGTTCAAGGTTCTACTCTCATTTATCACGAAAACCCCTTTCGTTGATTTCCTTCTCGTGCGCACGAGTGGTTTCTCGGCACGATCTGACACGGACGTGTGGCCAGAGAGTTTGTTTGTTTGTTTTTGAATTTCGCGCAAAGCTGCTCGAGGGCTATCTGCTCTAGCCGTCCCTAATTTAGCAGGGTAGGACTAGAGAAAAGGCAGTTAGTCATCACCACCCACCGCCAACTCTTGGGCTACTCTTTTACCAACGAATAGTGGGATTGACCGTAACATTATAACGCCCCCCAAGGGTTGAAAGGGCGAGCACGTTTTGGTGCGACCGAGATTCGAATCCGCGACCCTCAGATTACGAGTCGAACGCCTTAACCCACCTGGCCATCCCGGGCCGTGGTGGCCAGAGAGAAAACCCAATGAAACTAATTATTTAAAGTTGAAATAAGTTCAGTCGAGAGTCCGCCAGCTTTAGGATATTTTGCAAAATGTCTAGGAGTTTCTTTGTGGAGGATGGGTGAGGAAGAGTCAACTTGAACTGACACAGACATGCATCTAGCTAAGGTATACTTGTAATATGCTCTGAGTGGAGTTGGAAAAATCAGCCTAAACTGTTCACTTTTGTCACCTGACTACAAGAGAGGAAGTATCAGATCCTATATTCAGTGCGTTAACCACTCGCTTAGTCTTGATTAAACACGATTTTGATGATTATCTGTTCATCATTCGACATTCGTCTTGGAGTCCAGCGTATTTTAGTGAACGCTACAAAAGCTAATCGGTGGATGAAACATTAAATAAGAACGAGTAACCAAACGTAACACGTAAGACAGAGAGTTGTAACCAGGGGTGTAACCGTCAATGTAATATGCAAATCCAGTGATCACAAGACAGCCGATCACACCCAACAAAGTCCAGAATGCGTAAGCAATAAGTGGTTTGTACGGAGTAAAGTCCATATAGGGTAAGAATGAGTGGTCCGTACTTAACAAAGTCCACTGTGTAGTTAATAGGGTTCACATATGTCAAGGTGACCGTATTATACCTATCTAGAAAACGCAAGATTGAATTGTGTTTGAAAAATATTCAGTGAACGTAAAAAAGGAGTGAACTATATTCAGAGAAAAGGAGCGAATAAATTATATATTGTTAAGATAAATGTTAGTAAATACAAGAAAAAACAACAAAGAGTGTAAAATTAACACTTCTACGAAAAGACGTTTCTAG
Organism: Tachypleus tridentatus; assembly: GCF_004210375.1. Classification (NCBI taxonomy): domain Eukaryota; kingdom Metazoa; phylum Arthropoda; class Merostomata; order Xiphosura; family Limulidae; genus Tachypleus; species Tachypleus tridentatus. Next base: position 163,468,041 of record NC_134830.1, on the reverse strand, counting down.
TCCTGATTTCTCCAAGCCCGTTCCCCTGGCTGTGGTTTCGCTGGATAGTAGATAGGAACAGTGGGAATCTCGTTAATCCATTCATTAATGAATTTAAATGGCAATTTCATTTAAATACAAAATTATTAGCCTAATATTAATAACCTTTCAAGTTGCTCTGGGGCCTACTAGGCCCCACTTTTCGTAGGAGTGTTAAATAATTATAACCACTGAAGTCTGGATAATAACAAATTCAACAACAAAGAGTGCATTATTGTTAGTCATAAGTCCAACAGAGCGCAAAAAGTGATAAATATTCAACAATGTTTAAAAATGGCTGTTTTTACACCGAAGTTTTGAAGACACCGGCAATCAACGCCATATATCCAGCTATATAATACTGCCTAGTGTGTGTTACTAACTCTAACGTAAATACAGCTCTACAGGAGATAAAATTCCATTTTCTCGAGAAAGAAGGTTGAAACAAAAATCAGCCCTGCATCATTCATTTTGAACTGTATTTGGTATATCAAAGAAAGTGGGGCTTTCTAATCCTTTCAGTGGTGCACGCATTATCACGCTCAGAGACAAGCCACACCCGGCTTCGCCGCGGGCATCTTCACCACAATAGCCGCCCCTCCCCAGCACCGGTTAGTACTGAGGCCTGATTCGGTCGCTAACCGAAGTCGCTGGCCGACCGATGGAGGCACATGTGATGACCTATATGATAGTTAACGTCATCTTGCCTTCAATTAGCTTGCAACCAATTGTGGAAGTGAAGCGTTTTTAACGTCTTTTTGCTATCGGTCTTAGGGTTGCAAAAATTCGCGTTGTTAACTCAGGGCGCCGATCTACAGATACGAGGTCGATACGAAATTAAACTGTACGACAGCTTAAATCGTAGCAAGTAACAGAATTATCCTGGGTAACCGAAGAGAAGGTAAAAAAAAAAAATCTGTAGAGAATTACCACTAAAACGAATTTTGGAACCGATATCCCCCCCCCTCGATACGTCATCGTATCCATACTTTTTGGTATGCATTCAGTCATTTGTATCTTTCGGTTAGATCTTCATTGTTTGGTTGCAAGGTTTAAAAGAGGTGTAACAAATGGTGATTAATGGTCCTGTTAGTAACTTTAAGAAAGAAGATCGCTAAATCTGTGCCAAAATATTCGATTTAGAAAGTTTCATGATCCTTGATGTGTCAGTTCAACGCTCAGAAGCCATTACGAAGTTTCCGGTCGTAAATAAACGTCATTTCCGGTTTTATTTAATAGGACGTGCCGTTTCTGTTACATTTTGCCAGTGCAGTTAGAACGAGTTACGTCATTCCGCGTATACGATCCTACCCACAAATCCAACAGTTAAAATGATACAACAGTAACACATTCAGCAAGGACATACCATGAATCAGATTCACATGCTATATATCATTTCTCGACGTCATCTGTTCAGAGTAACGACTATCACGAATAGACTCTGTTCTTGGAATTCAACCGACTTATACAACTTACACTTTCGAAGTTAAAAGTCTGACTGGTTTGCATCATTCGTCCATCACTTATAATTTATTTGTCCTAATTAAAGATCCACAAATTACTATCATGTATGTTGGAAATTACCAAATTATACGTTGTGAACTATTAATAATTGTTAAACTCAGAGCGCTCAACGTGTGAACACGAAATAACAGCATCTTAACACTTCAATTTTTCTAGGTTTCGAATGTCGCCATCAAAATCATGCGTGGTTCAAGGACATCGAATTTATCTTTCGGAGTATCTATGACCACATTAATAGCGAAACGCAGCTCTGCGATGTCGTTGCGAACCTGTTTGCGTTTCTGGATAGAGGTCTGACGAATATTCATTTCTCCGTTTCTTCAACTAGACATATCGTACGTAATTCACTGTGACGTAGGCTTTCAAATATGTACGCTTTTGAACGTAGTCTTAGATATATTTTAATTGAACTTAGGTCCGAAAAAAAAAAAAACACTAGCTAGTTCATTGTTATTAATAGTTTCCTGTTGGAATAGCCAATGACAAAGTTCGTGAGTAGTAGTGTCAAAGAAAATCTAAGGACATCAGCCCTCTACTGGCTGCTGTAGTACTCAGCAATGACCTTCATGGACTGTTTTTGTTTGTTTGCTTTTGGATTTGGCGGAAAGTTCCACGAGGGCTGTCTGCGTTAGCCATCCCTAATTTAGCAGTGTAAGACTAGCGGAAAGACAGCTAACCATCACCGCCAATTATTGGACTACTCTTTTACCAACGAACAATGGGATTGACTGAACATTATAACGTCCCCACCGCTGAAAGGGCGAGCATGTGTGGTGTGACTGAGATTCGATCCCGAGATCCTAAGATTGCTAGATGAGCACCCTAACCACTTGGCCATGCCGGGCGACCATCATGGAAACTAAGAACAATCTCAAACACGTGCATAAATGCTCGAACTTATTTCGTCATTTTTCGGAGTTTAAGCCCGACACTAACTGTGCTCTTTGTTACCTTTAGAACGTGAGAAACTGCTTCGGTTTTAGTATTCACCCTATTTGTTTAGCGAAGTCAACTCGATTGGCTTACAGTTACTTGACATTTAACTATCATTACCTTTAGTTCAAATTACACAGTACTGTTTTGTTTTTTGTTTTTTTAACGAGTAAATTATTTTGTTTTATCCGGGTGGTTAAAACGACTTCGTTGTCACAAGTCGAAAACTTAGGTTAATTATTCTGACTATTATCTTATTTGTTAAGTCATCCCAACTTGTCATTTTAACATTTCTAGAGAATGTGTGTGTGTGTGACCTTCCAATTCTCTCATGGCCCGCTTGATAGATTGAGAGTAGAAAGTGCAGGAGGAATTAGAAACAAAACACTATCATAGTTTTTTTTTTTTAATTTCGCACAAAGCTACTCGAGGGCTATCTGCGCTAGCCGTCCCTAATTTAGCAGTGTAAAACTAGAGGGAAGACAGGTATTCATCACCACACACCGCCAACTCTTGGGCTACTCTTTTACCAACGAATAGTGGGATTGACCGTCACATTATAACGCCCCCACGGCGGCTGAAAGTGCGAGCATGTTTGGCGCGACGGGGATGCGAACCCGCGACCCGCAGATTACGAGCCGCACGCCTTAACACGCTTGGCCATGCCGGGCCCACTATCATAGAGATATTAAAATACAGTAGGAACAAAACTGACTTTGTGATCAGAAGCAGGTGGTTGGACCACGAATGTATAGGAGCAACAGGGGTTATTTTTTACGCGTACAAAGTGAAATAAGTAAAGACGAATGAGGCGAGGGTATGGAAGTGAACTCGTAAAATAATTCAGCAAATTTCTGATGACAAAAGTGTGCTTCAAATTGTAATTGCATGCTCTCTCTTAAAGAGTCTCACGGAAACAGGGGATTCAACATCATATAAACGATCGTGACAACGGGAAACCTCGGTATTCCAAGAGAGAAATGTGAGTAGGTTGCGAGTGATGCCGAAAACTGGGGCACAGCGACTTCACGCACCATCTGGAGCAATTACTGGAGCAAATACAGATACTGAAAGAGACACGCCTGCGCAGTTAGCGTTCACACGTCATTGAGCGACACTCGTAATTCGTCTTCTCCGGATAGGTTGACCCACCGACGCCCTAGGCTAAATAGAGGCCGCTGCTATCAACGCATTCGAGTTTTTAAGCAGGTTCCATGGCTAAGACGATCTACTGTTCTAGCTTTGCTTCGTCGTAAGCGAACTATCCAAGCTGTGTATGGGCGTGTGTTTCTTAAAACGCTTCTCGTAAGAATCAAAGTTTAGACGCACTATAACACTTCTGTCCCTTAATGTGCAATATGTTCAAGCCCGAGAACTAGAAAAAAAAAAGCCAACAACTCACCTTCAAGGCAATAAAAAGTAGGGTAAGTGAATTATTTACAGAATTTTATTATTATGTATTATAAACTATAACTGTTGCATTTTCGTCTGTAAAGAAAATATATAGCCTCGTGAAACCTTTAACTGCAAAGAACGGTACGCTATAGAATAACGAACTGTTGAAAGACTTAACGCCGGTAGTAGTTTACATAATGCAAAATAATAAGTTCATTTTTTTTATTTTATTTTGTGTGTATGAATGCGTCTTTGGCTGAAAACATAACAGGAAAGTTTTGCGGTTAAAAACGTGAAAGTTAAGGCATATAAACTGTTGTAGTGTAGCCTTAGCTACGGTGTGTTGTTATAAGTAAATATATATTTTATTTCCGTTCCGTGACACAACCTGTAAGGGTCCAACAGATGCACGTTTGTTTGTTTTGTCACTTCCGGAATAATTTCTCCGGTGTTGACACTAGAACAAACTTCCTACTATAGATACCGAGTGAATATAACTGAACATTGTATTTCTACACATTCGCACATGTTATGAAAATAATAGAATAAAAACAACCGTACTATTGTATTTTGTGAGGGTGCTTATCCTAATAGCCAATACGGTAGTATCTAAATACAATATGTGTTTAGATACACAAGTTTTACCAACGGTTTGTTAGAAAGTTCGCCAATCTTGGCTGTAATTTATTATCTACATTACTAACACTGTCGTATTCAATTATTTCACATTTCGTAGTATTTTTCAAATTCTCGCGTTTGAAATGTCGCTTGGCAAGACAAGTAAAGTAATAATAAAAAAGTTCTATCTACTTTGTTATTGTTAATTTTTGTGATGTTACTTTGATTGTAATGTTTCAGATAAAATAAAATAAGGCAATATATACTACTCAATACTAATATTACTTATTAAATCATTAATTTTTAGTAAATATATTTTATTAGAAATTCTGTTTGTTTTTGCTATACAAAAAGAATTGTAATGTTTACTGAAAGCTTGCCAAATTTGGTGAAAATAGGTAAATCGTATCATGACTGTACAATACGTATCGCAACAACTTTCGTATTTACAATACATTACAACATCACCTAACTTCGTACTGTGCGTGAACAACTGTTGTGAGGTTGTCGTAAAGTGTGCCAGATTTCCAAAATAAAATTCATTTTTTGTTTTTAAAAGAAAAATATTTAACACACTGAAATTTTAAGAAAGTCATAAAAAAAATCTTAGATTTGGAGAATGAAAATCGACAATAAATTACAAATTATGGCGTAACAAATGTTTTTGTAACACCATGAGATGTTATTAGCATTAATTATACTTGGGTATATATATAATTCTTATTGCCCATCATACGAAACGAAAGGTGAAAAGTATCGTAGCATTTTACGCCCTAGATATTTTTTAACTCTCCGAGCCTGCCTAACCCTTAATTTTTAGGGTGATCTCTCTTCCCCCAACCCCCTTGGGTGGGGTTAGAAACCTCAAAGTTGTTTTTGTTTGTTCAGAAAACTAATTTCTGTTAAATGGATATATATCGGTATCATTAAAACTAGAATAGTAATTATTTAAGTGGAATCGCTTAAAGTCTCAACAACTACTTTTTAGTAGTTGCAAAGAGTGAAAACGTTTGTTCACCGTTTGACTAGTTTACGTGCTGTCACTTCCGCAATTGTCACGTTATCTCACCTTCCTCACTTGCAGAACGAAGTGCAACAGTTACCATTGGTTCTCGCTTGATTTCGGCCTTGATGGAAGGAATTTCTCTAGGCTTAAATATTGAGATAATAAGCTTATGTTTTTTTTTTTTTTCTGTATTTAGGTTAGGTGGTTCATTAGTCTAAAAATTCACTTAGTTTGCATATGTAGCCTGAAAAGAAAAACGAAACATTCAGTTTTATGTACTTAAAGCAGACTAAAACAAAAGAAGGTTGCTCGGAATGGCCAAGCGCGTTAAGGCGTTCGACTCGTAATCCAAGGGTTGCGGGTTCAAATCCCAGTCGCACCAAACATGCTCGCCCTTTCAGTCGTGGGGACGTTATATTGTTACAGTCAATTCCACTATTCGTTAGTAAAAGAGTAGCCCAAGAGTTGGCGGTGGGTGGTGATGACTAGCTGCCTTCCCTTTAGTCTTATACTGCTAAATTAGGGTTATTTTACATGTCAATAACTGCATAAATAAATAACCTAAAAATTCCTTCAAGTTAGGCTTACGAATAACAATCTGTTAGCTTTATTTGTTTTTAAAATGTGGTTTGACTGCCATCTACACACGGATCCCGCATACAGTTTTACTTATTTATTAATACGTCTGTTATCAGTTAACCAAGTGTGTACATTTAAACTATACAGAATGACTATTAGCAAACTGAATAAAATATTACCTACCCCCAGTAACACAGTGGAATACCTGCGGATTTGCAAAATTTAAAAATCAGGATTCGATACTCGTGATGTTTTAGTGCACATGAAGCCCACTGTGTAAGTTTGTGCTTAATTTTAAACAAAGAAAAATAAAACAACGATATCAGTATTTGCTGTTTGTGAACACTTAATATACGACAAAATTTCTTGAAACCACAATGAAAACAAAGTATCCAGTTAACACTTATTACACTGTTTAGTGAGGTACTGCCCATATAACTCGTGTGATACTTAAACCTAAAATTTCTTATGAGATCAGTGTGGGCATACCGGTCTTCTTAAAGACTCTTTTCTATACTATTTGTGCACCAAATTGCTTGTAGGCTTTTTTACAGGTTTACTAACCATATGAATAGTATTAAAATATGGCTTAGGGGGCTAGCGTGCCGTGATGTAAAACTGAGGGTCCATGGTTCCAGTCCCATGATCGAAAAAAAAAAATCGTACTTCTTCATGTGGATCCTTTATAAAATCGACCGTGAAATCTTTACCCGATTACAGCAGTGTAAGAGTTAGCAGTGGGTGTTGTTGACCAGCTGCTTTAAGTCCAGACCATCAGTTCCAAAATAAAGAAATGCTATCACAAGTATCCGCAGCAAACACATATAAAAAAAACAAACAAACAACCCTCAAGTTTCTTGATTGAGTAATAAAGGAAGAAAACCTTGTTTCCTTGAAACGCTGTACAGTTTTGAGTGTTACAGTTGTAATAATGTTTTCATCTTCACCTATTCAAGCCGTCTAAGAAACTTTAATGTTTCATAATTTATTCCTCGTCAGTACTGTAAAACACAAATATGTAAACAAAGTTTTGTCTTGAATTTTGCGTAAAAGCTACTTGTAGGCTATTTGCGCTAACCTTAGCTAGTTATCACCACCCACCGCCAACTCTTGGGCTACTCTTTTACCAACGAATAGTGGGATTGACAGTCACATTATAACGCCCCCACGGCTGAAAGGGCGAGCATGTTGATGTGACGGGGATTCGAACCCGTAACCCACAGATTACGAATCGAGTGCCTTAACCACCTGGCCCTGTCCGGGCCGTAAACAAAGCTGCCACTGATATTCTAATTCATTATTCCTATTGGTTGCTACTGGTATCTGCGGATTTACAACACTAGAAACCGAGTTTCGATACCCGTGGTGATCGGAGCACAGATACCACATTGTGTTTTATGTTCAATTACAAACTAATTTATGCATTTTACATATAAGTAATTACCTTTGTTTTTTCTTTCGACTACGGTTGTAACGTAAAAAATCGCGAAATCAGTTACCAGAATGCAATATGCGGACATGACTTTTCGTAAGTTTTAGATTAAAACTCTATTGAAAAGAGGTTAGGAAGAAATGAACAAAATGAAAATAACTTCTTAAATATGGCTGTTTTTTTTTATCTTATTTTGAGTCGCGTTACTGTTACTAAACCCAAAGAGCAAAATAGCGAGATAATCATTGCTAATGTGTAAAGCAGACAGACTCAGGATAGGACGATACATAAAATATTTTTGGTCGGTATACCTTATCTTGCCCGGTACGACCAGGCGGTTAAGGCACTCGACTGATAATCTGAGGGTCGCGGGTTCGAATCTCCGTCACACCAAACATGCTCGCCATTCCAGCCGTGAGGGGCGTTATAACGTTACGATCAATCCCACTAGTCGTTGGCAAAAGAGTAGCCCAAGAGTTGGCGGTGGGTGGTGATGACTAGCTGCCTTCCCTCTAATCTTACACTGCAAAATTAGGGACCGCTACCGCAGAAAGCGCTCGAGTAGCTTCGCGTGAAATTCAAACCAATCCTTATCTACCTTTTTGCTATACAAGATATGCTGTTGAATCTTCAGAAGTTACTGCAGGGTGTTACAGTGTACTTAAATGTTGAACTCCATGATTTTAATGGTAAATAAGTAGTTCTTGGAATTACAAAATAAATTCTATGATATAGATCCCAGGGTTTTCGTAAACCGATAAACTAATGTACCATATTTGCTTGCGGTACAACCACTATAATGACGTCATTTATATTTGTTTTCCCGTAAAATAAAGACTAAAGTACTTTACTCTAGTACATAAGGACTGAATCGAGCAGCCAATCACAAAACTGATACACTAGGATTGTTTCACTTCCCACGGCAAGATGTCGGTAATTTTCCGTTTCACTTTTATTTCGGAAAACCACAAGTTGTATTGGTAAGCCAAAACAGTTCTGGTGTTTGTTGTTAAACACAAAGCTACACAACGAACGGGCTGTGCTCACCGAAGGTATCGAAATCAGAATTTTAATGTCTTAAATCCAGAAACTTGC